>NC_064863.1:77644498-77944498 GCF_024139225.1 Suncus etruscus
TTACTCCTGGCTGTCTGCTCAGAAATAGCTCCTGGCAGGCACGGGGGACCATATGGGACACCGGCATTCGAACCAACCACCTTAAGTCCTGGATCGGCTGCTTGCAAGGCAAGCTGTGCTATCTCTCCGGGCCCAGTTTTTGTTTTTTGTTTTTTATATATATTTATAACACCTAGACGATTCCTTTTATCAGGGGTCTCAAACTTGCGGCCCACGGGCCACAAACAGCCCTTCGTACAACACTTTGTGGCCCTGCCCTAGAGGAATCTTTTTTTTGTTTGTTTGTTTTGTTTTAGTTGTTTGGGTCACACCCCCCAATGTTCAAGGCTTACTACTGACTTTGCACTCAAGGATCACCCCGACTTTGCCTCCTGCGGCCCCCAGGTAAATTGAGTTTGAGACTCAATTCTCCTCTTTTTATTTCTTATACTTCGAACAGAACCACATTACTGAAATCATCTTGCTCAGCCTCATAATTTGAGGGGGAAAAATGGATGGTACCAGGACTAGACAGTCATATGAACATTTACTGGAAATAAAAAATGATCAGACTTGAACACCAAACCCAAAGTCAACGACAACAGAATCGATAGCCAATCTACAACAAGCTGTACAAGTGGGGACCAGTTATGCTAGCATCCTGGGGGGTAAAGGAGGGAGAAGTGGGACACATGCTGGGAAAAGGAATGAAGGGAGGACAACACTGGTGGTGGGAATTCCCCTTATTCATTATCACTATGTACCTTAAATATTATTGTGAAAGATTTGTAATTCACTTTGGCCACAACAAAAATTAAAAAAAAATAGTTTGCCCTCTTTAATCCCAGGGAAGCCTCTGACTCAGAGACTCACCTCTGTCTCTTGATTAAATTTTATGTTTTAGGGACCAGGAAGATAGCATGGAGGTAAGGTGTTTGTCTTCCATGCAGAAGGACAGTGCTTAGAATCCCGGCATCCCATATGGTCCCCCGTGCCTGCCAGGGGCGATTTCTGAGTGTAGAGCCAGGAGTAACCCCTGAGTGTTGCTGGGTGTGACCCAAAAACCAAAAAACAATTTTTTTTTATCTTTTAGCAGGTTTGTAATCCACTTTATAGACATGTGAATTGTTTTAAAAAATTCATAGATCAAACAGTGTGTACCAATAAGCTTTTGTTAACAAGAAAGTTACGTTTGTCTCTGAGAAAGAAATGTGAGCTTATTTTTACATACCAAAAAATTATGACTTGTAAAAACCTTGCTTAAATAGCCCTTGTAATCTTCAATAAAAGAGAATGCAGGGGCCGGGCGGTGGCGCTGGAGGTAAGGTGCCTGCCTTGCCTGCGCTAACCTAGGACGGACCGCGGTTCGATCCCCCGGCGTCCCATATGGTCCCCCAAGAAGCCAGGAGCAACTTCTGAGCGCATAGCCAGGAGTAACCCCTGAGCCTCACAGGGTGTGGCCCAAAAACCAAAAAAAAAAAAAAAAAAGAGAATGCAGATTCACTCGCACTTCTGAGTGTGGCTCTGTTATTCTCACTTAGCCAACTCTATCCATTCACTTTCCTGAGGGGCTCCAAGAATTCCCTTTAGTGTCCAGACCAAGATGGCCAGGACAGCCTAGATAATTCCTTTTGCCCAAGAAAGAATCAACTATTGTTTATTTTTTGTGGTTGCTGAGCCACAGCCAGCAGTGCTCAAGAGTTGCTCTGGCTGTGCCTGGGGAACCAGGTGGTGTCAAAGATGGAAGCTGGGCCTCCTGCCAATGAAGCACAGTGTGTCAGACCATCTTCCTGGCCCTCTCTAGTATCTCTTTATATTATGTTGGTCAGAATTGGCAAGTTACAGTAACTTCTGTTCTGATTTCTCCGTGCTTGTAGTTGTTAAATTTTATTAACTGATTGATTGGTTTCTGGGTTACACCCACAATGGGTTACTCTAGTTACTCATGGCTCTGCACACAGAAATCACTCCTGGCAGGCATGGGGGACCAAATGGGATGCTGGGGGATCAAACCTGAGTCAGCCAGATCAAGATAAACACCCTACCCACTGTGCTATCACTCCGGCCCTACAAGTTGTTAACTTTTAAATGAGACCTTTGACTTTATCCTGTATTAGAAAGGAGTGCCATCTGAAGTTGATTTCAAACAAAAGTTATTTCCCCAAAAGCTGGGATGGTTTAAAGCAGCATTTCTGGGTGAAAGCGATAGCATAGCAGGGAAGGCATTTGCCTTGCATATGGTGACTAGGGTGACCTGACATCCCATATGGTCCCAAAGCCTGTCAGGACTGATTTCTGAGCACAGAGCCAGAAAGTAATGCCTGAGCACCATCAGGTGTGCCCTCTCAAAAATGCAGCTTTCTTTAGTCACCACCCTATGTACAAGTGCAGGAAGGTTAGAAACCTCTGGCTGATGCCTTAGTTCCCAGGGTTGGCCCATGGAAGTGATGCAGGACAGGTGGAGAAACAGAAATCAGAAACAGGTGATCTGTGCTGATTTAGAATTCATAACTGGGCCTCAACAGAACTGTCCATGCCTCTGACCTTTAACTTCACTGCCTAAAGCAGGACTCAATGAAAAATGGTTTCAACATATGGAAAGAACATGATTTTCAATGTCCCTGCTCTATATCAAACATATTTATTTCATATTTCTCTATCATCCTCACTATGTGTCTAGGAAAAGCCACATGCATTTTGAGGGGGAAAACTCTATTTCTGTAAGACTAAAAAGACAGTACCAGATCAACCCAGGTTTGATCTCTGCTAGTATGCTGAGCACCACCATGAGCGCCACCAGATGTAATCTAGCACCCCCTTTCTCCATCCAAGAACTCTATTTCTGTCCTAGGGTTTCTTTTTTGGGAAGAAGTTGGAAGCCACAGGCAGCAGTGCTTTTCAATGCTTTAGGGACCCTTTGGTGTCAGAATTGAATAGGGGTTGGCCACATATAGGGCAAGTACCTTTATCTGGATACTATCTCTGGCCCCATGTCCTGGGGGCCATTTACTCCTTTTACAAAGCTAAGAGTTTCCTGGACACCATTCCTGTTTCCCCATCTTTTGCCTCTTGTAATTTTTTTTTTTTGTTTTGTTTCTGTTTTTGGGTCACACCCAGCAGCGCTCAGGAGTTACTCCTGGCTCTATGCTCAGAAATCGCTCCTGGCAGGCTCTGGGGACCAATGGGATGCTGGATTTTGAACTGCTGACCTTCTGCATGCAAAGCAAATGCCTTATCTCCATGCTATCTCTCCGGGCCCCTGCCTGTTGTAATTTTATCCCTCTCAACTTAATGCAAAACACATACCCTTCCTTATCTGTTTTTCCAACTCTGGACTTGTCACTTTTAAATTTAAAACGAGGGGCCAGAGCAATAGCACAGCAGTAGAGCCTTTGCCTTGCACGCGTCTGACCTGGGACATACCTGGGTTCCATCCCCGGCATCCCATATGGTCCCCTAAGCCAGGAGTGATTTCTGAGCGCATAGCCAGGAGTAACTCCTGAGCGTCACCGGGTATGGCCCAAAAACAAACAAACAAAAAAACAAACAAAACTAACAAAAAAAAAACAAACAAAAAACAAAAAAAATTTTAATGACTTGCAGGGACAGAAAGATAGTACAATGAATTTGGCTGACCCACATGGTCCTCATATGATCCCCTGACCCCTACCTGGAGAGATCCCTGAACACAGAGCCTGGAGCACTGCCAGGTTTAGCCCTCAAAACAAATTAATTTGACTTTAAATTAAGATGTATCATTTAGGACAGGGAACAGTCTTCTACCTCTCACAAGAAGATAAAACCCATTCACTACACTGGCGAAGGAATTGGAATACTGTACTGCTACAACTCAACTATCAACAAATTTTTAACTCTGTATCTCACATTAATTTAATTAAAATGTTTTAAAAACCATATTCACCATATAATTATGTGAATCGACTTTAAACACCACCATAGCTTCATAGACCTTAGTATTTGAGATTCAAATGGCAGGAGTAAGCAACTAGTATTTTTTTCCTAGCTGAAAGTATTTATTTTTAATTGAAGCTGAGATGTTCCAAGTAGCAAAGGCAGAGGCAGGACATGTAATATTTAGAGGCCAGAATTGAACAAGAGTCCTGATTCTGCTCAAATATGCTCACAGACTCAGGGATCAGCATTGGAACAGTGTTTATCAGAGAGGGTCAGTTCACAATATGTAAGAACTATTTAACAGAAACCGCAAAGCAGGCAGGGATGGACTCCCATTTTCTACCCAACTGCAGATACCAGGTTCAGCCAGGCAGCTCTGATCTGAATTGCCTGGTCACCATCTCAGCACAGTTTATGGACCCGACCTGAGTTTACCTAGGAATTGATGGGAAATGCAGACATCCAGACCCACCGAACCCATTGTATTAGAAAAAAAGTTCCTTTGGGGATTCTCACACTTACAGGCAAAATGTGCTAGTTGAAATGATACAGAAAGAGTCGGAAATAGCACAGAAAGTAAGGTGATTGCCTTGAACCTGGCCTACCCAAGTTTGAAAACCAGCACCCCATGGGGCCGGTGAGGTGGCACTAGAGGTAAGGTGTCTGCCTTGCAAGCGCTAGCGGTTCGATCCCCGGGCATCCCATATGGTCCCCCCAAGCCAGAGGCAATTTCTGAGCACTTAGCCAGGAGTAACCCCTGAGCATCAAACGGGTGTGGCCCAAAAAAACCAAAAACAAAAAACAAATAAAAAACAAGAAAACCGGCACCGCATAAGGTCCTCAGACTCCCACCAGTTGTGAATCCAGAGTGAGCTTTGAGTATCAACCAGGCATGGTCCCCAAACAAACAAAAAGGAATAATAATAATAATAATAATAATAAATAGGTGAATGAATAAATAAAATATATAAAATGACACAGGTAAGAACATATATACAGAAGGATTCAGATTCTCTATCAACAGACACCTGTGAGAAAATAAGAACTTACCTCAATGATGGCATGAGCTTTGGAAAGAGCAACCAGACCTTAGTGGGGAGGCAACAGTTTAGACCAAAAGACTCTCACAAGGAGAGGTTAAGCAAGATTTCCTGAAAATGCAGAAGCTTCCCTTCCTGCAGCTCTCCTGCTCTCTGGCTCTCCAGGATGGAGGTGGGGACGGTGGGAGGGGGGGGTAGAAGGAAAACACAAAGGCTGCTCACCAGCCACCTCGGGTATCTTCCAAGGACTTTCAGAAAGGCCCTGGCTTCACCAATAAACTCCTCAGGACTGAGTCAAGTGAAAACTGGTCTCTGAGCTTTGACTTCCTTTTCCCTCACCATCACCACTATTACTCACTAGTCCTTGGCTGCCAGGAACCAAACTAAGACTATCAACTGCCTCAGATCAGCCAGAGAATTTTTTGTTTGTTTCTGATGTTACTGGCAAAGGGCTAAGAAAAGGGTGAGATTTACGTGTCGGGGAGATATTTTTATCTCTGTCTGTGCAAGAGGCGTCCAACTGCAGCTTTCCCCATGTGAAGAGCAACTTTAGGAAGGAATCAAACTAATTCTGGTGAATAGTTTTCACTGTGTAAACTTCCTGTCTAAACTCTGATGTAATCAGATTGTCTTTACAGAGCTCTTGCCTTCTAAAAAAATATATATGAGCAGGACAACGGAGATGTGGCAAGCAGTTAAAAGAAATCCAAACAAGGTCAGAGCCTTTGCCCTGTTAGATTTCAGGAAAAAGGCACTCCAGAGAGGTGGAAGAAAAGAGAAGCCTCTATTATTTGAAAGTGCTCTCCTTCTAACGTTTTCTTTTCCAAACCAGGAGTCAGTTTATTTGTTTGCTGTGGGGAGAGGGAATTGTGAGGAGAAGTTATGCCACACTTAGCACTGCTGGGGATCACAGGAATCAGCTATTTGCAAGACTTCACCTCTGTACTAGTGCTATAGCTCTAAACCCAAAAGTATATATGGGAAGTTCTGATGGCACAAAATTTTCTGTCCAGAAAATATGCTGAATGTGCATATGCAAGGCAAATGCCGGAGAGATAGCACAGCGGTAGGGCATTTGCCTTGCATATGGCTGAGCTGGGATGGACCTGGTTCGATTCCTGGCATCCCATATGGTTCCCCGAGCTTGCCAAAAGTGATTTCTGAGCACAGAGCCAGGAGTAACCCCTGAGCATTGCCGGACGTGGCCCCAAAACCAATCAATCAGTCAATAAACTTCTTTAAAAAAAAAAAAAATATATATATATATATAAAGAAAATATGTTGGATGGCAAGTGCAGTAACAGGACATTTACAAAGAGCTTCTGATTGTGCAATTTATATCCTGATACATTTTTCATTCTAGCCTTTTCAATTCTAAAATAGAACAACAAAACTAGTGTGATGAAAAACTAGGCTGGCCAAAATGCCCCTTATGAAGCTTGTCAAGCAGAGAGTTCTCTTTAGAGTGAAGTCACCATCCAGGGTGTTATGGTGATGAAGTCCCCATCCAGGGTGTTGTGGGGGGGGGAGAGAGAGAGAGAGAGAGAGAGAAAGAGAGAGAGTTCAATGGGCTGAGTATATGCTTTGTAGGTTGGAGGACTAGGATTAACCACCCCTGGTACCAAATGTGCCCCAACCCCACCCCTCAAGCACCACCAAGAGTGAGAACACACCTGCCCAGGCACCAAGTCAGGAAAAATCCCTTGCCTATCACCAAGTATAGACCCAAACCAGCAGCAGCATCACCATAATAAATAATGCAATTGATAAATATTTAGTGAAATGAAATACATTTAAACTTTTTTTTTTGAAGAGGCACATGTGCCTTGCATGTGTCCATTTGGGCTAACCCTAGTTGGATCCCCAGTAACAAAGAGGGCTTGGACAGTTCCAGGAGTGATTCCTGAGCATAGAATTTAAGAATATACCATGAAAACTACCAGGTGTGGCCTCAAAACATCCCCTTCAAGGAAAAAAGGGTGAAGATATTTCATCTATTTTTTATTGTAGTAAAATGTAATGGTATTAAATACATTGTTATACCTATCTGACTTAACAGATCTGACTTAACAGACTATCTTGTCTCAGTCATGATGAGACTTCTATGTAAAAAGCATCTAACCACTTGAAAGACCTTGGAACTTGATCTGAGAACTTGGAGCTGAGAGAAGCTCAAAGGGCTGTGTGCTTTGCTTTGCATGCTGGAGGCCAGGGTTCAATTCTTGGCCCCACAGGATCCTCCAAACACCTCTCAGGTCTCACAAGAACCATCGAGAGTGACTCCAACCTCAAGGACCAAGTCAGGAGGTGTCCCTGAGCACCAGTGTGTGGCTTGAAACCAAACTAAAAGCAGAAAAACTCCACCTTGAAACATTGTTTGAAGACTTGTCAACCAACCAACACAAAACTTCCAACAAGTGACTTAGGTTCTGTTAAATCATCTTAGCTTCATTCTTTAAAACATTCCTAAATCTTTTTTTTTTTTTTTTTTTTTGGTTTTTGGGCCACACCCGGCGATGCTCAGGGGTTACTCCTGGCTGTCTGCTCAGAAATAGCTCCTGGCAGGCACGGGGGACCATATGGGACACCGGGATTCGAACCAACCACCTTTGGTCCTGGATTGGCTGCTTGCAAGGCAAACGCCGCTGTGCTATCTCTCCCGGCCCCACATTCCTAAATCTTAACCTTCGAAACTACCCGTCAGTTGTATGACTGATACCTGTTCTCAAATGAACTTTTTGTTTGTTTGTATTGGGGCCACACCTGGCTGTACTCAGGATTTACTTCTGACTCTACACTCAGGGATCACTCCTGGTAGACTGGGGGCACATTATGGGATGTCCGCGAAAAGATCTGGGTGGGCTGCATGCAAGACAAAAGGACTACCCACTGTACTATCACTCTAACCTCATCGAATGGACTCCTTAAACCTAAGCCAACAATGACATTAATTTTATCCACAATGTTATATATCCTATCACTGAGGTGTATTTCCAAAACAGTTTCATCACCACCAAATAGAAATTTTGAATCTATTAAAAATTGCCATCCACGGTTATTTTTCATGTGAGCATCATTTTTTAATGGGGGTAGAGGGTGAATCTCTTCTTTTAGAGGGAAGCTTCACTTTAAGTACTCTTAGAAAGAAAATACATGTTGGGAACTGACTTGTTTGAGGACATTTTGCGGTTCTTTCTGCCATAGCCCAGCTTTTCACCTAAAAGCAATATGCAGTCTTGCTGCAAATTTTTGAGCTAAGAGAAAAGAATGTGCAGCTGCAGGACATAATTTAGCTCTAAGCCCGGAGGAGAGTAAAAACTGCCTGGTACAGTTATCAGAAACTAGGCCCCATTCCTTAAGACCACATTCCGGAGTGAATTAGGCTGTTTTCAATAAGTATATGCTACATTGTCTGTTCAAGATCACTGAGACAAGCACATCTTGCACCATTTCCTGATAGTCAAGCATTTAGGAATGCAGCTAGAAGGACACTAAAAGTTTCCATTGAAACAGCACGTTCAGCATAGCTTGAAGGTCATCCAGCCCCCTAACCCACTGTCCACTTCGCGCCAAAAGTATAATTGACAGCACCTTTGTACTGCCCCCTTTTCCTTCACTATAAAAGAAGGAGTTGTATTTCAATAAACGCCTTTGAACAGTGAAATATTGTCTTAGGCCATTTATTATTAACCTCTCTTAAATTTCTTACAGTGTGGTTGTGCTTCTACTCAGCAAAATAGAAGTGCGGTCGTCTGAGAAGCCTTCCCAGCAAATTCCTGCTGGCCGGGCCCCCCTGGGGGGCTTCTGGACCCTGCATTTTGGCGCCCAACGCTGGGCTCGAAGATCACCGCCACACTCCGAATGACTACAGGTCGGCGAGTCTGGAGCTCTTTCGTAAATCGCGGGAATTACCTCATCAGGGTAAGCGTTGAAACGAGTTAGCCTTAATCAAATATTTAAACTGCAGTTTTTTCAGTCGTTCTGATCGCCGCCCCTGATTGGCTTTTGGGGTTTCACCCATAGGATACGTTACCATGGGTAATTCTTTGAGTACTGAACTTAAATTCATTATTGATATTCAGTCTGAGTTGAAAGCCAGACATGTAGAGGTTACCAAAAAGGATATTTGTAATTTTCTTATGTTCATACATGATGTGTGTCCTTGGTTTATTATTACCTGTCCAGAAATTGTTGCGTCCACTTGGGACAAAATAGGACAAGAAATGAGTGATTATTTTGTTAATAATGATGATCCACAGAAGGAAAAAATTATGTTCCAATTTGGAGCCTGTTAAGAGATATCATAGTAACTAAAAATGCCAAAACCGCCAAAGATATCATCCATGCCGTTGAGACTCATGTGCAACAGGTCTCCCGTGAGTGTTCCAGAACTCCCTCTCGTTCTAATTCTGTCTCTCATCTCCCTTCTCCCTCTGAAAATCCTTCTCCTTGTCCTCCCTCCACCACTGATTCTTCTACCTTTGTTTCCAAAGTAACTAATGCTCTTAAAGATCTCTCTAATGCTTCTCACTTATATCCCTCCCTTACTTCTGTCCAGGCTTCTGCTCCACCTCAAGAACTTGATTCTCTATGCACACAGACCCCTGCAGAAGAAGCCGCTGCCTGTCACAGCTCATTAGTCACACAGACCACACAAACTCTTTCTCCTCCTTATGACTGTCCTGCTCCTCCAAAATGTGCCTTTCCCGATCCCCCTAAGCCTACTACTTTAGATTCTCACCTTATTACTATTACTTCCATGATCTCCCAACTTACTAATGAATTTCATCAATCTCGTGAACAAAAAACTGCTAACGCTGCTACATTTCCTGCTCTCATTCCTAATGGCGAGGACCTTCCCCCGCCTCCGCCTCAGCAGCCTCCACTGCCTCATTCTAACCTACCCCTCCCTCCGCCCGCTGATCCCCACCCCCATGAGAGGGCGCAGCGTGATCGCGAGGCACAAGCCGCTGCGGACACAGCTTCCGTAGCGGTCGACTCCAGTCAGCTCAATTCGTATGTGGGAGGAGAGGACACCCAGCCTTACGATGCTAGACCTCCGGAGGGTGAGACTTCTTTACGCTATGTTACTATTAATGAAAGAGATCTTGCTGAGCTGCTTCAAGCAGCAAAACCTTATGGGACACAAGCGTACCCTGCTATCTTACATCCTTCCTCAAGCGTCCCTGCCCTGTCGGTCACTCCTCAGCCTCCTTCAGCCTCTTTCCTGCCAGCCTTGGGAAACAGCCAGCTCAGGCCCTGCCACTCCCACTTTAAGCCTTCCATTTCACCTTGAAATACCCAATCTTTGTTATTCAAAAGAAATCTGAAAAGTAGCATCTCTTGCATATTCTCAAATCAATTAATAAAACCATGATCCCCATGGTGCTTTTGCAACCCAGACTCCCCTCTTCGGTTGCCATTCCCTCTAATTCCAATAAATTAGTAATTAATCTTAAAAGATTGCTTTTTTTTTCTTCTCTATATCATTACACCCTGCTGACTGTAAATAATTTGCCTCTAACCTTCCTGCTGTTAACTGTGCTGGCCCCTCCCCGAGTTATCAGTAAAAGACTCTGCTTCACCTTGTCAGCCCTACACTTCATCAAATATGTGTTATTAGGTTTAGTGCATTAAGTGGTGTAAAGTAATTATTAAAACATTAAAAAGCAACAGGAAGATAAGGGCAATAAACTTTTTTTTTATGCCTCTCAGAAAATTTTACACCAAGGTCATAATTCTGTCACTTTACAGATAACAAAATGTTGGTAAAAGAAAAACTTCTTTGTGTTTTAAAATCCAAACGAACACAAAAGTGTTAAATTTAAGTCTTATATTTCTATTAAAAGTTTTATTTTAATTTTTAAAGTATTTACAAAATTATGTGAAAAATAATGTGGTTAGCCTTTTTAAACAATATAGTTAATTTAATGCACAGTAAACACCTAAGTATGCTTTATAGTACCCTTAGTTTTAACTTTGTGCTACAGCAATGGTTGTTCTTTATTTCTGCATTGAAAGAACTATTATTTTAAGTGCATTCAAAATATCAGCACATTATACAAATCTGTATATTTGTGTCGCAGTGAAAAAATAATATTAATAAAAATATATTATATATAATTTTATAAGTAATATATAAAAATATCTAAACTTTATAAGCAAATTAACTAGTATTAAATATAATTTTAGTCTTAAGTTCTAAGTGTGTAAATGCATCAGATGTCTTTAACTATATTTTATAATAATCTAAGCATTTAGTTAATTTGGTATATAATATTTTTTTACAAATTACTCACTTACAGTCTTCATAGTAAAAACAGTTGTTTGTTTTTTAAAATCAGTTTTTATACCTTTAATAATCATAGTTCATGCTATTGTGTTTAATCATAAAAATTTTAACACTTTATTGCAGCTGTCTTACTGTTCTACTGCAAAACCAATTTAAAGAAAACCTATTCATTTACAGCAAATAATTTCATACTTCAAAGTGAAGACTCCTTCTACAGTGCTCATTAACCATTTTACTTAATGTTTTAAACTTCAAATTAAAGTTGTTTTAAAAATGTTTTGTGTTAAATCTAAACCTCAAAATTTATTTTCAGCAAAGTTCCACTCCATCTACATTAAGTACTTCTCAAAACTAAAAAAGTTTTTCTACAAAATTTTTTTTTCTTTTCTTCTTCTCACAAACATGCTAGCTAAATATTTAAAAGCGCTTGTCAATTTTTTATAATTAAGTCTTAAATCACTCCTTTTATCTGTTTATCTGTCTGTTGTGATGAATGAAAGTGGCCACAAGTGTAAAATGTTGTGTTTAGTGTTGTTTTGTTTTGTCTGTTTGTGTTTTGTCTGTTTGTTATCTCTACATTTTATAATAATACAATTTTTAAAGCCTTATCCATTTTTCAAATTTCAATTAATTTTTTCAACCTGGTTCAGTCTGGTCAGTTCACAAACTGGCATCTTGCAACTAAAAATCATGTGTTACAAATTATGTATTAAGCTAGCTTTGTCCTTCTAAAAACATGGCGGAAGGTGTGGGAGATGGCAAACCCCAGATTTCTCAATGGCCATCGGGGATAACTTTTCCCTGGAGAATTTCTGGACTTTGCAGTCACCCGGCTTTCCTGTTATGTGTAAGTTCAGGCCTATAGAATATGTATTTATGGCTAAAAAATAGCATCCAGCTTTAACATAATAACTAAAAGTTTAAGAAAAATCCTTTATATTCAGTTTAAAATTTTTTTTAATTAGCAATTGTTAATTATAAAATTTCTTTTATGCCAAAGTCTAACAGAGGTCAAATAACATTCCCGTGGTATTCCAAAATAACTAGTGTAATGTATATTGCTAATGTTTTCTGCCTGTATACCCAAGCCAAAAAACTAAGTAAATTCTTAATTTTTATATGAAGTAACCATTTTGCCTCCTGCCAAGCTGTTTTCTTATAAACCTCCTGCTAGCCGCCATTCCTGCAAACCTGTTTCTAACTGACTCCACCTTTGACAATGCTGAATTAGACACTCTGCCTAGCTGCCTTGGATGCCCACCATTGCCACCAAACCTCCATCCTCTCTACCTCCATCCCTTGGCCGGTCTTGCAAGTCGACCTTTGTGCCCTAGCCATGGGTGCAAGCCTATACTGGGGCACCTCCAATTTCCGCCTGCCTCAACCTCGTGCTGTTGACCCCGATGACTATTACTCCCCTGCTAGCGGTGGCTGCAACTCTGCTATTCGCCGTGATGTACTACGCCACCCCTTCACCACCTTCTACGTCTGCCCTGGTCACCACCGGCCCCGTTCCAGCGACTATAAGTGTGGCGCTCATAACCAACACTTTTGCGCCTCCTGGGGCTGTGAAACCACCGGAACTGCTTATTGGAAACCCTCTTCCTCCTGGGACTTCATCACCGTTTCACGCCCCCCGACTCCTCCTTTTCTGAACTGTGATGCATCCTCTGCTACCCGTGGTTGGTGTAACCCCATCCTCATCAATTTTACTGCTGCTGGACGTCAGCATCACTGGACTCAAGCTGTACAATGGGGACTCAAACTTTACATTCGGGGTAACGACCCTGGACTTCTTTTTTCCCTCCGTTTACTTAAACAACTGCCAATTTCTCGCCCCCTCGCCATTGGTTCTAATACTTTTCTTCACCCTAATTCAGGTTCTCCACTTCGCGTGCCTTCTCCTCCCCCTCCTCTTCCTTCTGCACCCCCTTCTCTCCGACAACTCACTATGCCTTCCGGTCCTTCTCCGTCCTCTCAGGTTATTCTCAATCTCATGAATGCCTCTGCTCTTGCCCTTACAGATCCTGCTTATGAGCGATGCTGGCTTTGTTTTTCTCCTCGTGCCCCCTTCTATGAAGGTGTTGCAGTCTTTGGCAACCTTTCCTCTACCTCCAACCCTTCTGACCTCCGTTGGCACGCTCAACCTCAACATGGCATTACAGTCGGACAAGTCGTAGGCTCTGGCCTCTGCCTCAAGCCTAACGACTCCCTGCTCCCCAGCCAACTACTTAATGTGTGCAACGAAACTATTGACATCTCCAACTCTTCCTCTTCAAAAATTTATCTGTTAGCCCCCAATGGTACTTATTTTGCCTGTGCTTCTGGCCTTACTCCTTTTATCATTCGTTCCTCTTTTCTCCTTTCACATGATTACTGTGTCCTCGTTATTCTCATTCCAAAAATCACCATTCACTCAAAACATACCTTTCCCTCTCCTGCCACCTCACCCTATTCATATTCTTCTCAATCTCTCTCTCGACGACGCCGTGAGCCCTTCACCTCCTTTACACTTGCAGTTCTCCTTGCTGTTGGCGCCACTGGCGCTGGCACTGGCATCTACTCTCTTGTATCCTCTCAATCCAATTTCCGCACTCTTACTCAAGCAGTAGAGCAAGACATTAATGAAATCAAAACTAGTCTGCAATTTCTCACAGATACTATTAGTTCCCTTGCTGATGTTGTTCTCCAAAATCGTCGTGCTTTAGATTTTGCCCTTATGAAAGAGGGGGGAGTCTGTGTAGCCCTTAAGGAACAATGTTGTATTTTTAAAGACAAAACAGGATTAGTTAGAGACAGCGTTCAACATATTGGTGATGGTATAAAAGATTTTCAAAAACATTTCGATGAAGAACAAGGATGGTACCAGGATTGGTTTTTCTCTTCCCCTTGGCTCCACACAATCTTGTCCACTATTTTGGGCCCTCTTATTAGCCTCATGCTGCTCTTTTCTCTTGGCCCATGGATTTTCCGCAAAATTACTGCCTTTATTAAAAACCAGGTAGATGAAAAGGCAAAAACCTCTATTCAGGTTAACTACCAGCGTCTAACCCCGCGTGACTCCTGTGAAAACTTGGCTTTAGTCACCAAGCCGCCTTTCCAGCCACTAAGTTTCCAGGAGATAGAGCGCATAGCTAACAGACGGAGCTCGCTCCGGCACTTGTGCTCTCGGCTGTGGAGACACCTACGACGGGATTAGCAAGGTCCCAGTTAGGGCACGGCCCTAAAAGGCTACAACGCATAATTCGGATCTCTGCGCACACCCACGGCGTTTGTAGCCACCTTTTAAATGCGGCTTTGGCCGTGTCCGACCTGGTCAAACCTTGTATGCCTAAGACACGGTTCTTCCACCCGCTCACGACTTTCCTTCTTTTATTAGAAGAGAAAGGGGGAGATGTTGGGAACTGACTTGTTTGAGGACATTTTGCGGTTCTTTCTGCCATAGCCCAGCTTTTCACCTAAAAGCAATATGCAGTCTTGCTGCAAATTTTTGAGCTAAGAGAAAAGAATGTGCAGCTGCAGGACATAATTTAGCTCTAAGCCCGGAGGAGAGTAAAAACTGCCTGGTACAGTTATCAGAAACTAGGCCCCATTCCTTAAGACCACATTCCGGAGTGAATTAGGCTGTTTTCAATAAGTATATGCTACATTGTCTGTTCAAGATCACTGAGACAAGCACATCTTGCACCATTTCCTGATAGTCAAGCATTTAGGAATGCAGCTAGAAGGACACTAAAAGTTTCCATTGAAACAGCACGTTCAGCATAGCTTGAAGGTCATCCAGCCCCCTAACCCACTGTCCACTTCGCGCCAAAAGTATAATTGACAGCACCTTTGTACTGCCCCCTTTTCCTTCACTATAAAAGAAGGAGTTGTATTTCAATAAACGCCTTTGAACAGTGAAATATTGTCTTAGGCCATTTATTATTAACCTCTCTTAAATTTCTTACAGTGTGGTTGTGCTTCTACTCAGCAAAATAGAAGTGCGGTCGTCTGAGAAGCCTTCCCAGCAAATTCCTGCTGGCCGGGCCCCCCTGGGGGGCTTCTGGACCCTGCAAATACATAACACCAAAACCAACATAGGCAAACCTAAGGAAATCTGCACTTTTCTCATATCTTCTCACATTTTAAATATATAAGATTGTTCTTTACTCTAGATAGAAAGAAGGTTTAAAAATAAGCTCGGAATAACGCCCAACATCTCCATGGACATATCTAAATTTATTTGTGTTTTTGTTTTGTTTTGGGATTCACACTGGCAGTGCTCAGGAGTTAGTCTGGGTTCAAGAGTCTCTCACTCCCAGAGGTCCTTGGAAGATCATGTATTACTATGAATTGAACTCAGGCCTCCTGCATGAAATGCGTGCTTTCAGCCCATTGATTAGCTTTCTGGAAACTCTGGCCAGAAAGAGTTGTCTTTTTAAAGATATATTTTGGGGAGGGTGCTCGTACGGTGCTTGCCTTGTATGTATCCGAACCGGGTTTGATCTCCAATATCCCATAGGTCCACTAAAAATCACCAGATGTGATCCAAAAAATTTTTTTTAAAAAAAGTATTCTATGGGGCTGGGCGGTGGCGCTGGAGGTAAGGTGCCTGCCTTACCTGCGCTAGCCTAGGAGACGGACCGCGGTTCGATCCCCCGGCGTCCCATATGGTCCCCCAAGCCAGGAGCGACTTCTGAGCGCATAGCCAGGATTAACCCCTGAGCGTTACCGGGTGTGGCCCAAAAACCAAAAAAAAAAAAAAAGTATTCTAGGGGCTGGAGCAGTGGTGCAGCAGTAGGATGTTTGCCTTGCATATGGCCGAGGTCTGATCCCCCGCATCCCATATGGTCCCCCAAGCCAGGAGCGATTTGTGAGCATATAGCCAGGAGTAACTCCTGAGCGTCACAGGGTGTGGCCCAAAAACCAAAAAAAAAAAAGGTATTCTAGGTGCTGGAGAGATAGCACAGTGGTAGGGCATTTGTCTTGCACGAGGCTGACCCAGGACAGACAGTGCTTCAAATCCCGGCATCCCATATGATCCCCGGAGCCTGCCAGAGTGATTTCTGAGTGCAGAGCCAGGAGTAACTTCTGAGTGCCACCGAGTGTGACCCAAACCCACCCTGTGACTCCACCTTGGATATTACTTGTATCTTTACCTGCAAGACCCCACCCATTCCTGGGAGAGGTCTTGGGAAGTTAGATAAGGCCTTTGACCCAAGGGATTAGGGTCTTTTGCCAGCATGGAGAGGTGGCAGAAGCAGAGATGGCTGAGAGACAAGTACAATGCAGGGCTGAATAGATATACAGCATAATTGGTTATGATATAGGCCACACACATGGGCCAGGGCCAATAAAGATGTTATCTCTCTGGAATCCTGTCTGAGTGAGTCTGATTCCCGCCACGACCACCTGAAGATGATGACCTGCCAGTTAATGGGGGATGGAACCACGTGGCTGGGGTCTAAGGACAAACGCCTCAATCTCCACCATCCAAGCCCATTATAAGGGCTGTTTTACTACACTCCCCTACAAAAATAAATTTAAAAAAAGGTACTTAACTTTTTAAATTGATAAGGCTTAGGGACAGAGAGATAGATCAGTTTGCCCTATACATGGCATACTTGCGTTTGATCCCAGAACCACATATGGTCCCCTGAAACCCACCAGGAGTAGGCTTGTGCCCTGAATATGGCTGGGTGTTGTCCTGAAACCAGAAATAAAAACTTTTTTTCATATAAAGTAAATCAACAAGGCTAGTAACTTCTTGTTGAAAAGAGGAGAGGAATTTTGTTTTGTTTTGTTTTTGGGTCACACCCCCGGCGTTGCTCCTGGCTGTCTGCTCAGAAATAGCTCCTGGCAGGCATGAGGGGCGAGGGCATATGGGACACTGGGATTCGAACCAACCACCTTTGGTCCTGGATTGGCTGCTTGCAAGGCAAACGCCGCTGTGCTATCTCTCTGGGCCCAGAGGAGAGGAATTTAACTTTATTGCCACCAACTCCTCTACCAAGTTCCAAAAGAAAATAATGGCTGCCAACTCTTCCTAGGTAGTCTGGACTGGGCAGGCTGATACCACCGGGGCATTTTCAGAATGGGTGGGGACAGATTCCCCTTTCTCCCTGAAGGCACAGCAATCCACAGCCACACAGGATACAGTCCATCTGAAATTAAGCAGCTCTGTTCTGCCTCATAAATTGAGGGGGATAAAAAGGATGGTACCAGAACGAAACAGTCATATGAACATTGAATAGAAATAAAAAAGGACCAGACTTAAACACCAAACCCAAAATCAAAGACAACATAATCAATAGTCAATCTTCAACAAGCTACACACAGAGGGGACCAGCTATACTAGCAGTCCTGGGGGTGGGGGGGGCAAAGGAAGGGGATGCTGGGAACTGGGGCGGAGGGAGGACGACACTGGTGGAGGGAATACCCCCGATTCAATGCCACTATGTACCGCACATATTACTGTGAAAGATTGTAATTCACACAATAAAAAATATTTAAAATAAATAAATGACGCAGCTCTACAACTTAATCTTATTTTTTTTTCACGTGCCCTATGGGCCATCTGTATTTCTTTGTTAAGGAAATGGCTTTTCATTTTCTCTCCCCTCTCTGCCCATTGTTGCAATGACCTCGGCTGACACATGCTGACATATACCTGGGGATGTGCATCAGGCTAGGTCAAGATGCTCACAGAGGTTTGTACTCCCTTAGCTATGATGCTGGCACACAGGTTCATTGGCATACAAACGCATACGCATACAGTGAGGCTCCACTCACATTCACTATTCCACTCTTTTAGTGTTCTATGAACTCTCCGTGCTCCTCACTCGCACTCACTCACACTAACTCTTCCACACTTGTACTTTTTCTGCCAGAAGATAACACGAGTTTTAACTTTCACAATCCTTCCCCTGGGCTGCAGTGATAATACAGCAGGTAGGGTGTTTGCCTTGCATGTGGCTGACCCAGTTTTGAACCCTGGCATCTCATATGGTCCCCAGAATGATTCCTGATCACAGAGCCAAGAGTAATTCCTGAGAACTGTTGGGTGTGTCCCTCTCAAAACAAATCCTCAAATATTTGGGGCCAGTGAACTAGTACAGGGGTTAAGGCAGCTGGCTTGCCAACAGCTAGCCTCAGTCTGATTCCCTTTATTACATGGTCCTATAAACACTGCAGAGAGCACTTCTGAGGATCGCTAGGTATGGCCTAAAAACACAAAACAAGCAAAAAAATTATCCTACCTTTCACGTAATGTGATAAATTATATTACTAAACACAGTATCAGAAACAATTGATTGTTCAAAGAGAAAATGAAAAAGTGGAAATGGTGGAGAGATTAAGGAAAGAAGAAACAAATTATAACCTAAATATTTACAAGATAAGTTTATAACAAAGACTTTAGAATGTTCTAAAAGAGTGTTTTGATTTGGTCTGGTTTGGTTCTATCTTTTGTTTTTTGTTTTTTTCCATAATTGGAATATAACCCAAGCCTCACAAATGCAAGGCAAATGTTATGCCATTGAGTCACATCCCCTAAAATCAGAGAAGCGGTTTTTAAGCACAGGACCACACATGGTGTTGGTCTGCAGAGATGTCCTGCTAGTGTGTGTATAAAAAAGTTTGTCACTTAACACAATAGTTTTCTTTTCCTTTTTTTTTTTGGTTTTTGGGTCATACCCAGCAGCACTCAGGGGTTACTCCTGGCTCTACGCTCAGAAATCGCTCCTGGCAGGCTCATGGGACCATATGGGATGCCGGAATTCAAACCACCGACCTTCTGCATGCAAGGCAAATGTATTACCTCCATGCTATCTCTCCAGCCCCAACACAATAGTTTTTTTTTTTTTTGTTTTTGTTTTTTTGGTTTTTGGGCCACACCCGGTAACGCTCAGGGGTTACTCCTGACTATGCGCTCAGAAGTCGATCCTGGCTTGGGGGACCATATGGGACACCGGGGGATCGAACCGCGGTCCGTCCAAGGCTAGTGCAGGCAAGGCAGGCACCTTACCTCTTGCGCCACCTCCCGGCCCCAACACAATAGTTTTTAACCAGTGGTTTTCAACCAGTTTTCAACCAGCCACAGAGTTGATTTTTTTTATTTGTTTGTTTTTTATTATTATTTTTATTGTGACCAATGTGAATTACAAGTCTTTCACAGTTATATCTAAGGTACTAGTGACAGTGAATTAGGCCCAGTGTTGTCCTCCCTCCACCTCTGTTCCCAGCATGCATCCCATACCCACCCCCTTAGCCCCCTGGACCGCTAGTATAACAGGACCCCTTTGTGTATAGCTTGTTGTAGACTGGGTATCTTGATTCTATTGTCGTTGACTTTGGGTTTGGTATTTAGGTCTGATCATTTTTTATTTCCACTCAATGTTCGTGAGACTGTTTGTCTCTAGTACCATTCACCCACTTTTTCCCCTCCTCAATTTATGAGTCAAAACAAGATGATTCAAGTTCTATGGTTCTATTGAGGGAAAAAAATAAAAGCTGGGAGAAGCCCATCTAGAAACCATAAATTTAAAAGAAAGAAAAAGAAAAAAAGAAAAAACAAACCTTAACAAACAATGACAAAAAACACAACAACAAAACAACCCAACAAATGGAAGGGGGACTGGTGTTGCAAGGTTGTATTTGTTTTAGTTTTTATTTTTTGCATAAGCACAGTAAGTTTTGGGGAAATTAGAAAGGAAATTAATTCCCTTGGCCTAAGGATATAGGGTTCCTCCATAATGGCATGGGAACAACTACAGGCTTCTGACATGCTCATTATTGAGTCCCAAGGTCTTTTTATGGTGCCAGGAAACTTTCTGCTTAGTTGTGATTGTCAAAATCAGTCATCTGTAATTACAGATCTTAGTATTTGCACAGATCCTAGAATGAAGTCTAGAATAGAGTCTTTCCTTATGGTTCAGTCACGGTTGTCAAAGTCAGTCTTCTGTAATTAGTAATCTTAGTTTTTGCACAGACCAAAGGACAAAGTGTCTTTTGATTTCATCTTACCATTAGGTGATGAGGTAGGGCAACCTGCCTTAAATCAAGTTGTTGCTGTTTCGTCATCATCGTCATCGTCAGGATGTCATATCAACCTAGCCTGGCACAAGTTGGTGCTAGAGTGGTATTAAGGACTCCCGGGGGAGCAGATTTAGTTTCTGGTTCTGCTGCAGGGAGCTGTGTCGGATCTTTGTTTGGGATCTGAGGTTCAGGTTTGGACAGTCGATGTCTGATCACATGGGTCTAAGTTGAGTCCCCATGACAAATGTTGAGGGTGGGATATGCCCCTGTATTATAAAATTTATGGGTTCTTATACCGAGTAGATAAGAGCTTGTTTCTATACATAAGATTTCCCCCTTTTTAGTATGTCTATGCAAAAGGGAATGATGCCATATTATATTGTTGGTGCATTTTTTGTTTCTAAAAAAGACTAGAAACTACTATTCTAGAATGAATCATACAAATCCATGCTAATATATTGCTATTGCTATTCCTATTCTATACCTATTCCAGGATATGGAAAAGACTCTCCAACTTTTCTTTCAGGTTAAGTAGATACCCCAAGGCTTAAGAATTATTTCCTAGGACTACAGAGACAAATTTGAGAACCTCTGTTAAGAATCCTCAGTCCGAAGGTTAAAAAAAAATAAGAGGAAAGAGGGGGCCAGAGGGATAGTACAGTGGTAGATCATTTGCCTTGCAAGCAGCCAACTCAGGACCAACAGTGGTTCGAATCCCGGTATCCCATATGGCCCCCGGGCCTGCTAGGAACTATTTCTGAGCACAGAGCAAGAGTTACCCCTGAGTGTGGGGTAACTGAGAGTGGGGGGGTGTCCCCCCAAAAGGGGGAAGAGTGTTAAGTTAAGTACAGAGGGCTTTTTTTTTTTCTGTATATTTTGTTTTTATTTTGAGAGGCTGCTCCTGGCTGTGTTCAGGCCTTACTCCTGGCTCTGCACTAAGAGAGCGCTCCTGGAAGGGCATGGGGGATCATAAATGCTGTGCCCAGGATTGAACCTGGGTCAGCCACAGCCAAAGCAAGCTCCTCCTCACCCACTGTACTATCTTCTGGCTCATGGATTGTAGTAGATAAAAAGAAAAGTGAAGGGCCAGAGAGATAATACAGCAGATGAGGCACTTGCCTTGCACACAGCTCATTCAGGTTTGATCCCTAGCATTCTATATGGTCCCCCAAGCACCGCCAGCAGTGACTTCTGAACACAGAGCCAGGAGTAATCCCTGAACATCACCAGGTATTTCCTCCAAAACTAAAATAATGTGATAACTCAAGACTCTGGAAAAGTCATAGGACAAACCACTTAGAGGCAAAGGTATCTGTGTGTGTCTTAATAGGATCACACCCAGCAGTGTGCAGGGGCCACTATTCCCTGATGTTGCAGTGGTCAGAATCTACTGGTGCTGGGAGCCACCAGGACCAACCTAGTGGTGCTGGGTAGAAGGAAGCATCCAATATAAGCCAATATAAGGGTGGAACTCAGAACTGCACACAGTTAGGCATATACTTTTTTGTTTTTTTGGTTTTTGGGTCATACCTCGTAGCATTTAGGGGTCACTCCTGGCTCCATGCTCAGAAATCACTCCTGGCAGGCTCAGGGGACCATATGGGATGCCGGGATTTGAACCATCAACCTTTTGCACGCAAGGCAAACGCCTTACCTCCATGCTATCTCTCCAGCCCCAGGCATATACTTTAATACTTTGAGCTATATTTCTAGTACCGACATATGAGTTTTGAAGCTTTCCAGGAGCAAAATTCTGTGGTACACAGAGAAAAAAATATATATACATAAAGCTTGGAAAGAGATGTCAGAAGTGGAAAAATTACACTAGAGAAACAGATCACAAGGCAAGAAACAAATCATGAGAAAAGTATCTTTTATGCAAGGTAAAGGAAGGGTTTTTTTTGGGGGTGGAGATTGTTTGTTGTTGCTGTTGTTTTGTTTCTGTGGCCAAACCCAGAAGTGCTCAGGGCTTATGCGTGATTCTGTGCTCAAAGATCACTTCTGGCAGGGCTTGTGGATCATACGGGGTACTGGGAATCAAACCCAGGACAGCTATATGCAAGGCTCCTCCTCCTCCTTCAACCCCGGGGAAGGAGTTTTAATTTCTCTAGAACATTAGGGTAAAAGAATGCAAATACAAGTGTGCAAGAATTAGAGTGTGGAGAACAATAAGGAAAAACCCCAAAGGAAAACATTTGGGAAATTACAACACTAGTGGGATCTAAGGGAATGTTAATGAGAAGGCAGCAGAGAAATCAAACTACAGGGATGTAGGAGAAATGAAGTCTGGACGGATAGTATTGCAGTTTCAAGCCCAATGCATTAGAAAAGATGTAGGTGGGAATTCTACCATTCAGATGTATTGAGCTAATGGTCCTTGGGCACCTGTCACCAGGCATTCCAGTATACATCTGGAATCCTCGGGTTAGCAGTCAGGAGAGAAATGTAAACCAGGAATATCATGGATAGTCATCAGCACACAGGTGACAGGTGAAGTTGGGACAGCAGAACGTAGACTCATGTCAGAGACCCGGGAGGAGCTAGAGTTAGATGAGATGAGATTGTACCACCAAAAGCTGGACTCTGGATAAGTGAAATAGGAAGATGAGAAGAATGTTGAGATTCATATAACAGGAGGTCAGTATGGACCCGAAATGGAGGTTTCATTGGCATGATGGAGTCAGACAGTAGAATGCTGCAAGTTCAGACGTGAATGAGAAACTGGGAAGAAGCTGTTGATATGCTAAGAGAGGTGGTCTGAGGGCTTAGCTAGGGTTTGTCTTAATCTCGGTGTAATTTTGCCAGGTCCTCTTGTTTGTTCCCTGATACATTTTCCAGATATTCCTCCTGGTTTCCAGGGACTAGTTGCATCTGTCATCTTCAGGTCCCTACTTCATTCCCTTTCAGCTAATGAATTTCAGCTAATTCAGTTAACGATTACATATATATTATAATTTTTCTGCTTTTTGAGTCACACCTGGCATTGCTCAGGGGTTACTCCTGGTTCCACACTCAGAAATCGCTCCTGGAAGGCTCGGGGGACTATATGGAATGCCGGGATTCGAACCAATGACCTTCTGCATGAAAGGCAAGCACCTACCTCCATGCTATCTTTCCAGCCCCATGATTACATATTTAATAGTAGAAAGTGATAACTTTGGGATAAAACAGTGGGATTTAAGTCCCTTAGGTAGTGTCCTAGGACAGTTGCTTTTTATATTCTGTAATTGCTGTTAGGTGTTTGTTAAGGATCCTGTCAAACTAGGCCTAGGTTGGAACTGAGACTGCAAGAAAGGAGATAGTTCTGCTCCCTACTTTACACCCCTCTTTGGAGGAGCTTTTCTGTTTTGTCATCTCAAAAGTATTCACATGACCCGTGTCTGTGCTGGGTCAGTAGCGTGCAAGGCAAACGCCTGGCTGCTGTGCTATCACTCCAGCCCAGGACTGGTACTGATGGGTATGTCTAAAACCCAACATCACTGTGAGACTACAGTAAGCAACTTCTCTCTCTCTCTCTCTCTCTCTCTCTCTCTCTCTCTCTCTGTCTCTCTCTCTCTCTCTCTCTCTCTCTCTCCTCTCTCTCTCCTCTGTCCTCTCTCTCCTCTCTCCTCTCTCCTCTCTCCTTTTTCTCCTCTCTCTCCTCACTTTCCTCTCTCTCCTCTCTTCTCTCTCTCCTCTGTCCTCTCTCGCCTCTCTTAGTCTTTCTTTGTGTCTCTTTCTCTTCTCTCTGTTCTTTTTCTCCTCTCTCCTCTCTCTCCCTCTCCTCTCTCCTCTCTTCTCTCTCTCATTTTCCTGTCTCTCCTCTCTCTTCTCTCTCTCCTCCCTCTCCTCTCTCTTCTCTCTCTCCTCTCTCTCTGTCTCTCCTCTCTGTCCTTTCTCTCTTCTCTCCTCTCTTTATCTCCTCTCTCTCTGTCTCTCTCCTCTTTCTCTGTCCTCTGTCTCCTTTGTCTCTTCTCTCTGTCTCTGTCTGTCTCTGTTTCTCTCTCCTCTCTGTCTCTGTCTCTCTCCTCTCTCTCCTCTCTCTGTCTCTCTCCTCTCTGTCTCTCTCCTCTCTCTGTCTCTCTCCTCTGTCTCTCTTCTCTCTCTCTCTCTCCTCTCTGTCTCTGTCTCTCTCTCTGTCTCTCTGTCTCTCTCTCTCTGTCTCTCTCTCTGTCTCTCTCTCTGTCTCTCTCTCTCTCTCTCTCTCTCTCCCTCTCTCTCTCTCTGTCTCTCTCTTCCTTTTTGACACTGTGGTTTGTAATAGTGTTACTGAAGGGTGCCCTGCATGCCGCTTTCTCCCCCTTTCAGCACCCAGTTCTTGTCCTGAGTAGAGCGATCACTTCCAACTAGCATGGTCACCGTGCTTCCTTCTCTGCTCTGCCGCAGGACCACATCTTCCCAAAGAGCCCGGCTGGCGCGCATCTAGCGGAACAACGCAGGCACGCCCCCTGGCGCCCCACTTTCCGGCCGCAGCTACGGGCCGGACCCACCGACCCCCGCGCAGAGCCGAGCGCGCCCCTGCCCTCCCGTCTGATGGCCGCTCACGTGCCCACCTGTCATCCTCCGCCGCTCCTCCGCCGCGACCGCCGGCCCAGCGCCCCCGAGGCTCCCTCGCCCCGCCCAGGGCAGCGCGAGGCCGGGCGAGCGCGGGGCGGGGGCGGGGCCACGGTGGGCGGGGCCGCGGGAGGGGCGTGGCTCGGAGCCTCGGAGCCTCCCGGGCTCGCCTCCGCCCTAGACCCTCGCCCTGCAAAGCCAGAAGCGCGCCTGCGCAGGCCTCTGCGGCGCCGATGCGGAATCTCAGCCGAGGCGGAAGGCGCTCGCTGGTCCTGCCAAGGCGCAGCCCACTGGGCCTCTCTGCTCCTGGGGAAGGCCTGGCGGTGGCAGAGGGAAGCTTCCACTCCAGACTTTTTCTCTTTTTTTCTTTTTTTGGGGGGCGGCACACCCAGCTGTGCTGACTCTGTCTTCACTCCTGGAATCATTCCTGGCAGGCTTGGTTGGGTGGTGCCTGGGATGCAACCAGATTAAGTCCAGTGCAGATTAAGTCCAGTGCACCCATTGAGGCCCCACAACTGGATTTTCAAAAATCACTTATCACAGACAAAAGAACTCAAGTTCCTTGCAAAGTGAGTGGGAGGAACAAGACAGAGGGGTATAAAATTAAAAAAAATAGTTGAATGTATTATTTATTCAAATGATTTTTATAAACACTAAGATTCCATCTTAATCCAGTTACTTTAATATAGACATTTTAAACAGGGGCCAAAAAGCAATGACATCAGTCTCCAGGAACTGCTCTCTCTCTCTGCCAAAGTAGCATTCTGGTGACTCGTAAATAAATAGATGAACAAAAGACCACTTTGGTAGAAATCAGATTCATTTGGGACATACCCAAACTCTGTATTGGAATCTAATGATCAGTGAGTCATTATAGAGTCAGGACAGTCGATTTGGATAACCGTGACTGAATCATTTCACCCTGCAAACAGCCAATGAAAGCTGTAGTGTCAGCAGAGGGTGTGTGTGTGTGTGTGTGTGTGTGTGTGTACAAAAATTTCGTGTGTGTGCGCGTATACAAAAAAGTTTCATATCACTTTTCAGATCCAGAGGTGTGTGTGTGAGTGTGTGTTTGTGTGTGTACAAAAATTTCGTGTGTGTGCGCCTATACAAAAAAGTTTCATGTCACTTTTCAGATCCAGAGGTGTGTGTGTGTATATGTGTGTGTGTGTGTACAAAAATTTCGTGTGTGTGCGCGTATACAAAAAAGTTTCATGTCACTTTTCAGATCCAGAGGGGTGTGTGTGTGTGTGTGTGTGTGTACAAAAATTTCATGTCACTTTTCAGATCCAGATTTGGGAAGAATATAGGGGGTAAAGGAAAATTTATATTGAAATGTTTAGTGTTGAACTTTAGCCAGAACTTCCACCAGCCCATTTCAAACATTTTTCTTATTATCAAATTACCATGAAAGACTATTATCGGAGTTCTACTAGTCTTACATGATCATTCTCCGCCGAAGGTCCTTTTAAAAAAAAATCAAATTACACGTTGAAATAAAATTTTCTATTCAGAATATGTGCTAACAATTCTTCAAGTAATTCTTTAAAATATTGGAAACTAAAAAAATTTTGACATCAGAGAATGGGTTTGGTTGCATGCAAGTGCCTTACCTACCCCCAAACTATCTCTCTGGTCCAGCATCTACTTTTGAGTCTAGAAATAATTTAGGAACCTATAAA
Source organism: Suncus etruscus (assembly GCF_024139225.1). Classification (NCBI taxonomy): domain Eukaryota; kingdom Metazoa; phylum Chordata; class Mammalia; order Eulipotyphla; family Soricidae; genus Suncus; species Suncus etruscus. The sequence continues at coordinate 77,670,958 of NC_064863.1, forward strand.
CAATTGCAATGAGTTTAAGAATGTCTTACCGAACAAACATTTGCAATAGTTACCAACATGTTTTACATGTATATTCTTCGTATAAATGAAAGACAAACAAATAAGTTGACTAAAGTTTATTTACAGTAATATAATTTACCATACTAATACCCACATGGTAATAACCATATGGCAAATTCACAGTCGTTGCACCAATTTTACTTAGCACAGTCCTTTCTTCATTACTACTTGCATAATTCCTAGAAGTTAAGAAATCTAATAAATGCATGCTTCCCTTATAAATTATATAATCTATGATTATTTCAACACAGTGGCTTGAAAAACAAATACACTATGCTTTCTGTTCCTGTCAGCAGTGACAATTTAGGGGTTTACAGGTGAACCGGACAATCCTCTTCAGACTTAAAGCTACAAGCTTCTACCAACTCTTTTGTCAAACCTACCAATCCATCTTCATCTGTCATTCCTACCACCACCACCACACACAGTGATGAAAGGCTACTCCTCAACCATGCTCAGGACACTATGTAGTGGTAGAGAGTGAATCCAGCAAGTTTTTGATCTTTGAACAGTATCTCTGTTTTTTAAAAAAAAAAAACATACTTTGCCATGCTGGGTATTGAAAGCAAGACCTCACACAGTGCTCTACCACTGATCTGTCCTCAATTCCTACGTCAATGGTCCTTTTTTGAGGGGGGGGGGGACTAGGGACCACACCCAGAAATGCTCACTCACGGCTGACTCCTGGTTCTGTGCTCAGGAATTATTCCTGGTGGAGTTCACATGAATGGTCCATGAATGGTAGCAGGGATTTGAACTGGGATTAGCTGCATGCAACTCCTTACACGTTGCATTCTCTGGTCCCTTTCACTGATTCCCAAAATACTGAACTTGACAACATTACTCCATACCTCCCACCCTTCATTTTTTTTTTTTTTTTTTTTTTGGTTTTTGGGCCACACCCGGTGACGCTCAGGGGTTACTCCTGGCTATGCGCTCAGAAGTCGCTCCTGGCTTGGGGGACCATATGGGACGCCGGGGGATCGAACCGCGGTCCGTCTCCTAGTCTAGCGCAGGTAAGGCAGGCACCTTACCTCGAGCGCCACCGCCCGGCCCCATCACCCTTCATTTTTTAAAGTAAAAGAGGAATAGTATTAGAAAAATCAAACCCAAACTTACATCCTTAGGTTGTCATTTTGTACTTTAGATCTACCTACTTGTCACTTGGGAATTTTTTTGTCTTGTTTTGTTTTGGGTCACAACCAGCGGTGCTCAGGTGCAGTATTCCTCGCTCTGCAGCTAGAGATTATTTCTAGTGAGGCTTGGTACTGGGGTGTTAGAACCTGGGTTGACTATGTGCAAAGCAAGAGCTCTATCACTCTGTACTCTGTGTACTATCACTCTGACCAAACTTAGGAAACTTTTTAACTTCTAAATATAGCTTCTCTATTTCTCTCCTTCCCTCTCTTTCACGATGGTGGGGGACACAGCAGGGGAGCATATGCAGTGCTGGGGATTGAACATAGGTCAGTTGCACATAAGGCAAACTTCTTAACCCCTGTATTATCTCTTTACCCCTAGCTTCTGTATTTTAGTTAGATTCTTTCCTTTTCTTTTTTAAGAACTTTTTTTTGTGAACTTCTTAAAAAAAAAAATCTCGAAATATTTGCCTTTTCTCCCCAAAGAATGATTCTTTATTGACATGGGGCAGGAAACTTCAAGATTTCTTTTTTGGGGGACCGAGTAATAGCACGCGGGTATTGCCTTGCATGCTGCTGACCCAAGTCTGATCCCTGGTGTTCCATATATAATGCAGTCCTTGAGCACTGCCAGGAGTGATTTCCTAGTGCAGAGCCAGGAGTAACCACATAAGTATCATCAGGTGTGGCCCATATCTCCCCCCTCTAAAAAAAAAAAGTTTTTTTTCTTCCATTTAAAAAAAATAAACAAGAAACAAAGAGTAAATGTGCCTTTTATAATGGTCCCATTTCCTTCTAATAAGTCTTTAAATAAAACAGCCAACTACCAAAAACAGAATTTAAGATACACTATATCATCTTTTCAACCCAGGTTCTAACATCTTTTCAGTTTTTCTTGTTTTCTACAAAAAAAAATTGCATAACATTTTTGGTAGTATTTTCCTCCCACACTATTGTTCTATATGCAAATCACTATATAGCAACAGAGTAGCTTCAATATGCTGGTTCAGTTCCTGGGTTTCCTAAATTCAACACCCCTTCCAGTCATTTTACGTCTATTTCCTCATAGTCATTGGTTCTAAAGTATAAGAAAATGGCCGTAAGGGATAAAGTACATGCTTTGGATTCTTGAGATCTACATTAGATTTCCAGCATCTCGTAAAGCCAAACAAAGAAAAGTTTTATTTTTGTCAAAAATCCTTAGAGATGAGCATCAATAATTTTTGAGGTCTTTTTTATTGGGGGGGGTCACACCAATGATATTCAGGGGTTATTCCTGGCTCTTCCTGCAGGAATTACACCTGGAGGTGTTTGGGGGACTATATGGGATGCTGAGGATTGCACCTGGGTTGGTTGCTTGCAAGGCAAGGCAAACACCCTACATATACACTGTACATCGTCTGGCCCCCATAAGCATCAATCATTGAAAGCCAACTGGTTTGGAGCTATCTAGTACTGTTCCCTTTGATTTTCTATTACTCCAAAATACATGTGTACATACGCTCACATATACAGCAAATTCATACCGTCTGTAGAAATAAATTGCATTACAATACCAAGCACATATCTCGAGATTCACATTTTAACACCCAGCGTACAGATAAAAAGTACAATTTTACAGTCCTAATCTACAACAGGCTAAAATATAGAATTTGTTCTAGATTTATTCTTTGTTATGAGACTTAGCATTAGTAAAATGATGAATGTTCTATCTGTAGACACATTACTGTGATGCTACAAATGAGCCAACTTGCTAATGCTATACAGAGTGATATAAATATGTACACAAAACAAAACTATAATTAGCCATAATGAAAGAAGCTTATACGAAACACTTGGCAACGTCAGTATTTAACTTTGTAGAGCACTGATAAAAGGATTCAGGCTAATTACTCTTTCTGACATAAAAGAATGGGCATATCTATACAGTTTCTTAGCTACAGAAAGATAGGAACAAATTTGGGACCTGGTGACATTTAAAATACACAATGCATTTTTCCAAACTGGCTCATGACTCAAGTGCTGTTATATCTGTATTTATTTCATTTACACTGCTACATTTACCAATGAATGGTCTGGAATATAAAATAAAAATAATTTTGTTTTTATGCTTACTGCTAGGCTTAATTATTAAAAAGAAACCCAGCAAATATACTGAGTAGCCATCAAAATATTGAGTTTCAATGAACCTGAAAGTAAGAACTGTTCGTATGAGTGAAGAACAAAATGACCAAAAGTAAGAGTTTTGTTGAGGAGAAGTAATTTAACTCTCAGCAAGTATATCAAAACCACTTTTCATTTACTTCATCAATTAAGAGATTCAGTAATGGGATTACACTCTTATTATTGATTTTTGGGGCCACACCCTGCAGTGTTCAGGGGTTACTCTTGGTTGGCTGTATGCTCAGAAGTTACTCCTGGCATCTTGGGAAACCATATGGGATGCTAGGGATTGATTCTGGATTGGCTGCATGCAAGGCAAATGCCGTGCCTGCTGTGCTATTGCTCCGTCCTCAGAATTACATTCTTACACTGAATACCTATGGTGGAACATAAATATGAAGGGTACAAGGGAAGACAATAACAAAATAGCTACCAAGTTTACACTGACTTGTGTTTGATCTAGTAAGTCACAGGTCACTCTGGCACAGTTGACAGTTGAACTAATCAGTTTCTTGACAGTGAAACAACTGCAGAGAAGAAACTTCAAACCCATAGCAAAGAAGTATCAGGCCCATCGTCCACTGGAGGCAAAGCTTCTGCTGAAGGAGAAGTTGACTTCCGAGTTCTTGTATTTACCCCATGCACCAAAGGGTACCACCACAGCTGTGCTGTTGTCCTCAGTACCGTACAGAATGGCCTTGAGAGTTAGAAAGGAAAAAAGACAAAAGCACCAGAGATCAGAAGTCACTGTGAATGGAAAAGATGATCAAAAAAATATGATGCAAACAACTTCAAAATCCAGTTGGGACCAGAGCAAGTACAGAATATAGGGTATTTGCCTTGCACGTCAATCAATTTGTGGTTCGATCTCAGCATCCCTTAAAGTCCCCTGAAAATTGCCAGGAGTAATTTTTGAATGCAGAGTCAGGAGTAACCCTTAAACATTGCTGGGTGTGCCCGCCCCCCATTTTTTCTTTTTGAGCCACATCTGATAGTGCTCAGGAGTTACTGCTGGCTCTGAACTCAGGAATTACTACATGGGGGACCATATAAGATACTGGAGATCAAACTTAGGTCAGCCATGTTCAATGCAAGCATCTTACCTTCTGAACTATCACTCTGCACCCCCCAATTTTTTTAAACTAAGAAAATAATACAACCAAGGATAAGAAAAAGTATCTGGAGGAACTATGAATGTACAAAATGACCCATGAATGTTTATTATAGTGCTCTTCTAATATAGAAAAGCAATCATAAAATAAATTTGCTAATGAGGGAAACTATTAAATGAATCCCAATGTCCAAGTAGGTAGATTACTATGCTCTTGTTAAAAATATTATTCCCCTCATAAATAAGAGGAAACAATTAAGATAGTACAAATTAGGGGCCGGAGAGATAGCATGGAGGCAAGGCATTTGCCTTTCATGCAGAAGGTCATCAGTTCGAATCCGGCCTCCCATATGGTCCCCGTGCCTGCCGGGGCAATTTCTGAGCACGGAGCCAGGAGTTTTCCCTGAGCACTGTTGGGTATGATCCAAAAACCACAACAACAACAACAAAAAAAAGATAGTACAAATTAAAAGTAGAAATAAGCATTTGGGGGCTGGAACGATAGCACAGTGGTAGGGTTTTGCTGACCCAGGACAGACCTGAGTTTGATCCCCGATATCCCATATCTCCCCAATATGATATCCCATATGGTCCCTGAGCCTGCCAGGAGTAACCTCTGAGCACCCCAGGTTGGCCCAAAAAACAAAACCAAAAAAAAAAAAAGCATTCTCTGGGTTGGGTATAAGTTTTAATATAAAGGGCCTAAGAGTAGCCAAGTGAATAATTCATACTTGCCTACTTACTATCAAACAAATAATGCCTTTTTTTGTTTTTTGCTTATTTGTTTTTGAGTCATACCAAGTGGTAGCTCAGGACTTACTACTGGGTCTACACTCAGGGATCACTCCTGACAGATTTGGGAATCCATATGCTAGAGATTGAACCCGGCTCCGCTTCATGCAAGGAAAGGGTCCTATTCATAGTACTATTGCTCTGAAGCAAATAAATAATGCTTTTTACCATAAAATTTGATGTTCCAATGATCAATATTAGCCCTTAAAGGCTTGGGCCACATTTGGCTCCCGAAAGGAAAACATAAAAGTTAGAAAATGCAAAAAACAAAAAACAAAAAACAAACAAACAAAAAAACTGTTGATTTAAAGCATGACTCTAATGATTAATAATGAGTATAACTTGAATTTTTCTATCTCAACAGATTTTTTTTTTGTTTTTGTTTTTGTTTTTGGGCCACACCCAGCAGTCCTCAGGGTGTTACTCCTGGCTATCTGCTCAGAAATAGCTCCTGGCAGGCACGGGGACAATATGGGATGTCAGGATTTGAACCAACCACCTTAGGTCCTGGATCGGCTGCTTGCAAGGCAAATGCCACTGTGCTATCTCCCAGCCCCTCAACAGAATATTAAACATGGAAAATTTTAGTTTCTTGAATTGCCCAACCATCACATTTTAACACTGTCTGAAATGATCCTTTTTAGGATATTTACTGGAAGAGGATTAGTGTATTGGTCAAGTGATTAGGCACAAAAGTTTGCCTATCTCCGAGCAGTGGTACAAATGGTAGGGTGTTTGCCTTGCATGCTTTAACCTAGGACAACTGCAGTTCGATCCCCTGGCATTCTATATTGTCCCCCAAGCCAGGAGCGATTTCTGAATACGATTAATTTTTTTCTCTTTCTAGCTTAGAGGCACTTTAGGGGCCAGAGAGGTGGCACAAGTGGTTGGGCTTTGCCTTGCATGCAGCTAACCTAGGACGAACTGCAGTTCGATCCCCTGGCGCTCCATATGGTCCCCAAGCCAGGGGCAACTTCTGAGTACATAGCCAGGAGTAACCCCTGAGCATCACTGGGTGTAGCCCAAAAGACAAAAAAAAAAGTTTGCCTGTCAATTTCAAGTCCAGTTTTGCAATCCTGAATGAATCACCTCACTTCTCAACCTCTTGTGACTCCACTTTTCTCATCTATGAAAAGGGGTGATGCTAACTTTAAGTACAGAGGATGGTTGAAGAACATCTAAAGTGAAGATACATAAATTGGAGCATGTATGAACAACATATCATTGTGATATTAGTATCAGGGTTGGGTAGGGTATGTGGTTTGGGCCTGATGCTACCCATGGGCTTTTCTTGCTTCTGTATTCAGGAGTGATCCTCGGTAGTACTCAGGGGACCACATGCAGTACCAGGAATAGGAACAAACCTTATCTCCTATGCGCTCTTTTCAAATGCCCTTATTTACTAGTATTGCAATTTATCATGGTACAGTGTTACTATCATTTCAGGATGCATACAAAGCCCAAAAATCAACAAAACACATTTCTGTGGCTACTAATTTTACTTACCGACCCAGGGGAACAGCAAAATAATTTTAAAATAAGAATCATTATGAATCAAGAGAAAATTTCACCGCAACCTGAAAGTTCAATGATACGATTTTTCTAAGAAACATCAAGTCCATGGGGAAGAGGTCTCTCCATTGAGACCTGCCTCTGAATTCACCCCTTTTCTCCTCTTAGAACTCCCCTCGCAGAAGCACTATGGTATACCTGTTCAGTGACTGCCCGGGCTGCTTCATTGGGGTCATGGCACTGGTTGACAAAGTCACAAATCTCTTGACTATTCACCATGAAGTTAATTCCATCTGTCGTGAGGACGAGGAAGCTGTCGTCAGCATGATGAAGCTGCAAACACAACAGGGAGGATCACAGACTGGGAGAGCCCTTGAATTCCCTGGTCACCTGAGACTTTCTCTGTGTTGAGAAGTTGGTAGACCATGTAAAAATAGAAAGGTCATATTTAAGCTAAAGTAGCAAAATGCAGCCACCGCCCTGGATGCCAACCTAACATTTCACTTAGTGACAACACAAGAGTAGTCTTGACAGTGAGAAGCGGAGCAGTTGGGAGAGGTCACGACAACAGCAGTCTAGATGGTTTTTCTGGTTGTGGTCCATACCTCAATTTCTCAGTGACACAAGCAAAAGTAAGGTGCCCCCATGTATACTTTAGATAGTTTTCCTCTTTTTCTGTTTATTTGTTTGCTTTTGGGTTTTTGGTTTGGAGGCACATTTGTCAGTTTTCAAGGGCCCATATGTGATGCTGGGAATCAAACCTAGGTAGGCTTAGGCAAGGCAAGCGCCCTACCCTACCAGACTGTTTTCTCTGTGAAATGTACTGGCATCTTTTTTTAAAACCTAATCTGACACACAGTTGACCCTAAGAGAATATTTATTAGATGAGACAAATTATTTTATTAGATAGGAATCATTCTGTTATTCAACATTCACTGCCATTAGTGACTGCCTGATGGTAGTCACTGAGGAAAGCTGCAACTGGGGAATGTGCCCACAGCTGTGTGTGTGTGTGTGTGTGTGTGTGTGTGTGTGTGTGTGTGTGTGTGTGTGTGCCGTGTGTGTGCGTGCGCTTAGGTAAAGGGGTGCATATTGGGGGTGTCACAGAAGTCAAGATGAGGAGATCACTTATTCAGTTGAAAGGGTAGTTGGCTTCCAAGGAGGATGGAGTGGTTCTGGCTGATCAGGTGCCAGTGAGGAAAGCATGAGACAGCCTTTCCATGACAATTCTGGCAATGTAGACACCAGGTTTCCCTTCCCACCATGCTTAGCCAGGAGAGCCCTCAGCTTCTCTGAGAAATCATCCTCCCCCACACCATGCTCCCCTCCAGGACTCCCTTCTAAGAATCACTTTGTGGTCATTAAGCTTCCAAGGACCTGCCCTGCACCTTTATATTTGCCAGCTCTCACCTACCTTGATCCTCTTTGTTTCAGGTTCTGCGATCACACCACTGGCTTTCAGATCTAAATCTCCAAGACTCCTTGTCATGGCAAGTCTGCCGTTCACATGAGGCTGCCCCAAACTGTTCCAAGCCACAAATCCACCATGTTTCTTGATCCTGGGCATGTACAAATTGAAAGAAGATGGTGAGAGACTGGACAACAAGGTCCATTTACATAACAGAACTCGGCCCATTGGAAGGCTGCACCATGCTGGATAGGGAAAGGGCCAGAACAGTATCACAGAGGAGAGGGGTGGATAAATGGCATTTGTTTAGTTTTGTTGTTTTAAGTTTTTATTGTAGTTCCAGTAAAAAGGTTATACTAGCTTGTTTTTGCTTGGTAAAGCAAAAGAAAAAAATAGGGAGGTAGGGCTCACTTAGTAGGATCCATTAGCAGACATTTTCCCTTCACCCTTCACCACTGCAAGGCCATGGTTCCCTGGAACACTCCCAACACACATGTTGATTCCAACAGCATAACCCTTGGGGATCTCCACTACTGCAGAGTGAGACCTCTAAGTGCAGCAGCCTCGGTGGGAGCCTGGCACACTGTGACCAAGAAAAAGCAAAGGGAAAGGGGGGGAAATGAAAAAAAAAAAAGGTGAAAGAAAGTAGGAAGGGTGCTAGAGCTAGAGTGAGAGTAGAGAGGGGAGGGAGTTTGCCTAGCACAGGATAGATCTAGGTTCGATCCTCAGCATCCCTGAACCCAGAGCCAGGATTAAGTCTTAAATACTGCTGGGTATGCCTCCAAACAACAAAAAATAAGGTAGAAAAGAGGGGCCGGAGCAATAGCACAGTGGGTAGAGATCAGGTTGGATCCCTGGCATCCCAAATTATTTCTGAGCCTACCAGGAGTAATTCCTGAGTGTAGGGCCAAGAATAACCCCTGAGTGTCACCAGGTGTGGCCCCCCCAAAAAATAAATAAATAAAAGACGATAAATGGGAGAAATAAATGAATATGGGCCCGGAGAGATAGCACAGCGGTGTTTGCCTTGCAATCAGCCGATCCAGGACCTAAGGTGGTTGGTTCGAATCCCGGTGTCCCATATGGTTCCCCGTGCCTGCCAGGAGCTATTTCTGAGTAGACAGTCAGGAGTAACCCCTAAGCACCTCCGGGTGTGGCCCAAAACCAAAAAAAAAAAAAAAAAAAAAAAAAGAAATAAATGAATATATATACATATTTTAAAGAACAAGAAAATCAAGGCACTGTTAAATTTTTTTGAATCTGTTGAAAAGCTGTTTCAGTGCCAGGGAGATGGATGCTCTGCATGCCAGAAATTGCTGTGGGAGCTTTCCATGAGTATGTCCAGGTGTGGCCACAGAACCAAGAAAGAAGTAATGGTGAATTTATCCTTTTTTTATTTCTCTTCTTAGTTTTGGGGAACTTGTGGTGAGCTCAGGGGAACATGCAGTGACAGGGATTGACCCTGAGTGCCATTCACAGTGCCAACACTCCAGCACAGGGTCTGCCCCAGGCTTGAAGGCTAGCCTGGTCACTGAGGGAACTTTTTAAGCATCGCTCTCCTTCTGGCCCAGCAGCGCAGATACCTTTCTTTCTCGTCTTTTCTCTCTGGCGTATGGTCAATGGTCAGTTTCACTGCCTTTCCTTTTCGGCACAAAATCGCCCGGCTGTCCCCAACACTGGCTACGACCAGTTCAATGCCATCTCGTAACAAAGCTACCGTGGCCGTAGTCCCAGAAGTCAGAAGGGTCCCTGGAATGTGACGAAAGGGTACATATCAGTGACTGTCAAATGACTGAATTCTCTTTACAAAGTAAAACACTCATTTTCTACTAATGCTCAAACGTGTGGTTTTAATTCAACTAGAACTACAAATTAGATGCAGATGAAGTGTGAGTAAGAGCATGCAAAGAAGCATTTAATTCAGCAACAAGGCTCTATGCAAATCACTACCATGATCTGATGTTAAAAAGGGAGAGCATGTCCCCAGTTTCCAACATCCTCTAGTGACAATAAGTACAACTAACCGGATGCCACCTGCGTTTGGATATCAGGTGTCAGGATGGGAATAGTTGCATTTTAATAAGATTCACGAATATGGCAAGGTAAATGAAACCAAGGGAGGTCATTCAGACAAGTCGATTTTTCTATATTTCAAGGACTTTTGATTTTTATTCTACCTGGCCTATGAAAGCATTAAGCAAGGACAACACATACCTTCTGTGCTTCAGGTCCAATATTTTATAGTCATCCTTTCACATTTATCTTTGTCCTCCCCTGACATGAAACAGAGTTTCAGCAATCATAATGTCAACAAAATATTGGGGGAGGGGACAGTAAATGAATTGATTCCCGTTTCTCACAAGCTTAGAGCAGTTACCACTCCCAGCAAGAGTTTACCTGCAATCAATGCAGGATGGTACTCCCATTAGTATTCTAAGAATATAAATTTCTTTGAACCAACCACCAATAGATCTCAGTGTGACTTGATTTGAGGTTGCCTTTTCCTTGAGCCAATCCAAACTGCATTTGTGCATCTTCCTTTAATTTATTCTAAACTGTCTGCACCAAGTTCTATATAACAATTGTTCAAATATTTGAAGGTGCATTGAGCCTTGCCCAAAGTGAGAAGACAATAAAATTATGAGCTAAGTAAAGCGCACTGTAAGAAATGGAGAAAGACAATGTATTTAAAGCAGGAATTATGTTCTAGATCACGACACTTATTTAAAGCAGCTAAATAAAAACTTCAGGTGATCATCCAAAGATAATTCTGACTTCAAAGGTAGAGCCAAGAAAAATGAAGTACTCTTGATTTGACTGACTGAGGCTCGATTTTTCTAAAAGGTTCTTTAAAACACCTCATCAGTATTACGTTTTGAGAAGATATATATATTTTTTCCAATCTGTATATTAAAATGCCTGCTTTAATCAGAAAAGCCCAAAAGAGAAATATGAATAAATCCTATTTTTTATATTCATGCTGAATTAATTTATTGAGACACAGCATCTCTAGCTGCACTATTTTTCCATTTACCTCTTGATTTTGGAACTGAGTGCCAATACAGTATATACTGTTTGCATAATATCAGTGATGATATTATGACTATATCAGTGATGTTTATATTATAAATCTCCTGAGTTTCCAAATAAAACTATATGAAGGGATCTTTCCAATTTACCATCATCATTTTTTCCAATATTTGAAGAACAAGACAAGAGAATTCAAACATTTACTCAGAGATTTGTTTACAGAATGTAGCCATTTTTGGTTGGTTGTTTCAAAACCTTTTTGTTTCAACAGCTCATGGCATCTTTTTTTTTTTTTTTAAGTGGGTTTTGGGGGAAGGAGTGGAGAGATAATACAGGGGTACAGGTGTTAGCCTTCCACATAGAGACCAGGGTTCAGGCCCCAACACCAGATTTAGCCCCCAATCACCATCAACTGTGGCCCATTTTTTTAAAAAGCGTTTTTAATTGGCAACATCAAAAGAATTAAAATTTCACATATTAAAAACTTTCAAAATAAATCAATTAGGACTATTATCTGTGGCTTTGAGATATTGAAAGTTTGAGCTTTTAGCTCCAAACCAATTTCCAAGAGTTCCAAAATCAAGGGATTGATGGCAGCCTTTCCAAAACTGGCTATTGATCCTGGTTTGTCAAGCAACTAAGAAAATATATTTAAGCCAGCATTTCTTTTTATTTCACACAGAAGTAAAAACATCTCACTTTCCCACCCCCTTCTCACACACAACAAACTAAAAAGTGAAAACATCTTTCGGTCAGTTCTTAACACTCACTGGCCTTTTTCTACTGTAAGGCAGTTAACTAATGTGACAAGATATGTGGGAACTTTCCCAAAGTCCAGACTAAACGGCTGGACTTCTTCACCTGAGAAAAAAATAAGCAGGTCTCTCTTTCCGCTGAAGCCCAGCACAGAGTGTCCATGGGCTCAGGCCTACAGCTGCTGATCAGGGCACAGTTTTCTGCCACAAATAACTCACACAGAGGCAAATAGGAAATTCACCCAGGAATTGTGCTCACACTTTACATGCCTGCAACATAGGGTGGGGCAGAGAGAGCTGCAAAATAAGGGGAAGGGATTTAACTTGGGAGTAAATTTCACTTACAAATGACATAATATTGCAGGAGATGCTGAAGCAAAGATTTCAAAACTCTGTTCACTCAAAGTTTATGGTAGTTAGCAGTTAAGTGTTCTTTTTTTCCCTCCCCTTAAAGTCAGCATTTATTTCTCAGTTCTATGGCTTCCCAAGGTGGAAAAAACTAGATGCAACTAAACTAAAGCACATGTGGTCATAGACCCCTCTACGAACATGTACATATACATGCATGCATACTGAATTAATAGCCTTAATAAGTAAATTAACATCTTGTCTGAGTTGGGGGAATGTTGGTATTAGCCGGTTTTCACTTGGTGTAGTCTCTGCTCTTGGAGTTGGGATTTGTTTTCCCAATAAAGACTGCGAATAAAGCCCAGAGGGGAAGCTGCCAGCTGGCGAACAGCTTTAGGTGTGGGTTCCTGGCCTGTTATTTTTTTCCCCAGTCGTGTATGGATTATTTCCTGTGTCTGAAGAGCTACCAGACTTGTGTCTCTTGTCCTACCTGAATTGGGGGTATGTCCTTGCTGGACAAACAGTACCTTGTCAGGAAGTGAACTAAACTAAACTAGACCACCAAATTACTGTAATTCAAGTACATACAGCAATCAAAGCACTTCTCAAATGCAAACACTCAAATGCAAAGAGGAAGGTGTTTGTTGATGAAGTCTATCACAGGGATTAAGTGTTTCAAGGCAGTTTTGGAGAGGAATGATTAAACATCTTAAATTATTTAAACATAAAGCCAATAATGCCTGAGCCTTAATGTAGGTCTGTAATTTCATGATCCATAAGACCCATGCTTTCTGCAGCTTTCCCATTTCACCAGTCTGTAGACCCGCAAATGAAAAGAAAAATAATCAAGATCTTGGATGATGACATAATGAGTAAAAAACTGGACTTGACAAAATAAATACTTGCAGGTGATAACTCAACTGTAAACAATTTGGATAAATCAGTAGTTTCAATAGGCATTAAATGGGTGTTCTGCACAACTAATTCAAAAACACCAAAGGTTGGAATCAGAGATCCTACAGATAATAGGGTGGTTGCCTTGCGTGAGATTGACCTTGATTCAATGCCAATCACTCCATGTGATTTTCTGAGACCCACCTGGAATGATCCCTGAATTCAGAGGTGAGAGTAAGCCCTGAATATAGATGGTGTGACCCTAAAACAAAACAACAACAAAAACTAGAAGTAAAACCCACCAAAGGCAGATACACTGAAACAATAACAGTGTAATAAGAGTAACTTCAAGTTAGCACGGCACCTTTCTTTGAGTGCCCTGGACATGCAAGGTACTCAGAATCACTAGCCTACTTCACATGAGCATTTTGATCTTTCATGCATTGCTTAAGAGACAGCATCAGAACAAGCACAGAGAAGTTTCCAATGAGCTGCAATCCTTTCACCATCTCCCACACAGTTAATCAAGTCCATCTTTGTTGATCTTTTTGTCTCTCTGGGAACTTTATTCCCTTCATACTGTTTTGTTGTTATTTTGGGGGGGGGGGGTACACCTGGGAGTGCTCAAGGCTTACACCTGGTTCTTCTGCTCTGGGATCACACTAGGTGGAGCAAGAGAACTACAGTGAAGCCAGGGGAGGCCCATAGTGGGGGGGAACTGTTACATTGCTAGAAGTCTACTGATCTGCTTTATTAATTCATTAAAAGCATAATGTTAAGGAACTAGAGAGTACAGGAATAAGGTACTTGCTTTGCAAGCCCTGTTTCCAACCAACCCTGGTTTGAACTCCAGCACTGCAGAGGGATGCCTGGAGACATTCCTGAGCAGAGAAGCAGAAATAGCCCCTGAGTAAGACAGATGGCCACAGCTCCCTCCCCGAATAATAATAAAGTTAAGAAAGTCTGGAGTGATGGCTCAAACTCTGCAGGGGTCCTCAAACTTTTTAAACAGGGGGCCAGTTCACTGTCCCTCAGACCATTGGAGGGTCTGACTATAGTAAAAACAAAACTTATGAACAAATTCTTATGCACACTGCATATGTCTTATTTTGCAATGAAGAAACAAAACAGATACAAATACAATATGTGGCCCGCGGGCCATAGTTTGAGGACCACTGGCTCAAAGGATTGAGTGCATGCTTTGCATGCAGGACTCCTGTGTTCCAATTTCAGGACTGCATGCCCCCCCCCCAAGTATCCCTGGGAGTGAGCCCCAAGCACCTAACTAGGAATACTCCCTGAGCACTGTTGGATGTAGTCCACAATTTCTTCAAAACTAGATTCTTGGGGCCGGAGAGATAGCACGGAGGTAAGGCATTTGCCTTTCATGCAGAAGGATGGTGGTTCGAATCTCAGCATCCCACACGGTCCCCCGTGCCTGCCAGGGGTGATTTTCTGAGCATGGAGTAACCCCTGAGCGCTGCTGGGTGTGACCCCCCCCAAAAAAAAACAACCCAAAAAAACCCTAGGTTCTTGCTGATTTTTGATAAGTGAATTCTAAATTCAAATGAAGCCCATTTTAAACTACTATAAGCCATTTAAAATAGTACATACGTATTTTAGTGCTAAAGAAATACTAAGTTCTATCATTGGACTAAGGTTATGAAATGATAAGAATGACATATTCGGGCCCGGAGAGATAGCACAGTGATGTTTGCCTTGCAAGCAGCCGATCCAGGACCAAAGGTGGTTGGTTCGAATCCCAGTGTCCCATATGGTCCCCTGTGCCTGCCAGGAGCTATTTCTGAGCAGACAGCCAGGAGTAACCCCTGAGCACCGCCGGGTGTGGCCCAAAAAACAAAAAAAAAAAAAAAAAAAAAAAAAAAAATGTCATATTCACTTTTCTCTCTTTCCATTTTTACTGCTGGTTTGCCACCTAGTGGTGTGAGGGCTTATTCCTGTCTATATAGTCAAGAATCATTCCTGGCAATGCTCTTGGAGGACCCTATGAGAGCTTCCATGGAATCAAACCCAGGTTAACAACATGCAAAGCAATTATCTTAACTATCATCTCTCTCCAGCCCTAATATTCACTTTCTTTTAAGAAAGCGAATACTTAGCACTTGATACTAGCTAAGCTATCTGTATTTTAGCCTTGATGAAAGACTTGTAGTGTGATATGATCACTGAGTTTAAGAAGAGCAATATTGGGGCTGGAGCGGTGAGGCAAGCTGTAGGGCATTTGCCTTGCATGCGGCCAACCTAGGATGACCCAATCCCCGGGTGTTCCATATGGTTCCCCAAAGCCAGCAGCGATTTCTGAGCACATAGCCAGGGCTAATCCCCCCCAAAACCAAAAAACAAAAACAACAAAAAAGAAGGAGGGGCTATCACTCCAGCCCCTCTTTTTTTTAATATCTGAAATTTATTTAAACATTGTAATTTGCAGGGGCTGAGGAGATAGTACAGTGGGTTAGGGTGCTTGTCTTGCACACAGCCCATCTAGGTTTGACCCGTGCATTCCAGATGGTCTCTAATGCACTACTAGGAATAATTCCTGAGTGCAGAGTCAGTAATGAGCCCTGAGCACCACCAAGTGTGGTCCTAAAATTAAAATAACAAACAAACCAAAAAACAACACCCAAATGTTGTAATTTACCAAGTTTGTTTGTTTTTTTTTTCTTTTTTTGGGTCACACCCCGCAGCACTCAGGGGTTACTCCTGGCTCTATGCTCAGAAATCACTCCTGGCAGGCTCCGGGGACCATATGGGTGCTGGGATTCGAACCGATGACCTTCTGCATGAAAGGCAACCGCCTTACCCTCCGTGCTATCTCTCCGGCCCCTACCAAGTTGTTTTTTAACACAGTTGTTTCAGAGACTCAGTGTTCCAACACCTCCAGTGTGACCTCCACCAATGTACCCATTTTCCCACACATCCCCCAAACCTGCCCTATTAGCAGGCATAAAAGAAACGAATTTATATTGCTTGTTACAATATCTATATCACAATGGTGTGACTGAAGTCATTATCTGAGGATTTCACTAAGCTGTTTAACGCTAGTGAGCCTTCTGTGTTATTGTTTTTGCTCAGTGAACTTAGTGGGCTTCTATACAACATTCCCATCTAGTTTGCTGTGCTACTCAGGGGCTATCAGTAATGTGAAATTTGGAGTTTCACAGCCACATATACTCCAGCGGAGCTGTGGAACTGGGATAGTTCAGCATCTTGGCATCTTCTGGAGATGAGTTGTGGAGTCGGGCTGTTTATATGCCAGAGGAAGAGTTGGGTGTGGGTGGGATACTAGGCCTTCTAGTAGGGCAGAGATTCAGCCAGCCCCCATGTGGAGAAGGCTCCAAGGATCACGGCTGGGAATTTAGGCCTACATGGGACATCTCTCTTAAGGTCAATCCTTAAGCAACTTATAAAAGGTTCCAAGGAGGGAAAACAGAACTGAGGTTTGAAGAGAAGTTGAAGAAAGTGGAGAGGGGAAATTTCACTTGTTTCACAATTTTTTGGAATCTGCAATAGTATTTTTCTTCCTAACTTTAATATCAAAGAGCAACTCTGGTCATATATTTTTGTGATTGGAGAGGCCACATCAGGCTGTCTCAGGGCTTGGCTCTGCACTCAGAAACAACCCTGGCAGGGCTCAGGGGGACCATATGGGGTGCCAGAGATCGAAATCAGGTCAGTCATGTGCAAAGGAAAGTGCCCTACCCACAGTATTATTGCTCCAGTCTCAATTTTTGTCATTTTTGAAAATCGAGGGCAACCTATTTAGAGTAATTTTAGAACTGTTCTCAAAATGCTAGTTAAATATATAGATTTGTTTGATCTGTAAGAAAAGAGACAAGATAAGATCTTCTAAAAAAAAGTCGGGGGCCCGGAGAGATAGCACAGCGGCGTTTGCCTTGCAAGCAGCCAATCTAGGACCAAAGGTGGTTGGTTCGAATCCCGGTGTCCCATATGGTCCCCCGTGCCTGCCAGGAGCTATTTCTGAGCAGACAGCCAGGAGTAACCCCTGCGCACTGCTGGGTGTGGCCCAAAAAAAGAAAAGTCGGGGCTGGAGAGATAGCACAGTGATGTTTGCCTTGCAAGCAGCTGATCCAGGACCTAAGGTGGTTGGTTCGAATCCCGGTGTCCCATATGGTCCCCCGTGCTTGCCAGGAGCTATTTCTGAGCAGACAGCCAGGAGTAACCCCTGAGCACCACCAGGTGTGGCCCAAAAAAACAAAACAAAGCAAAAAAAAATCAGTAACCAGAAAAACAGTACAGGAGATAGAAACCTTACCTTGTACATAGACATCCCATTTGGTTCACTGAGCACCACTAAGGGTGATCCCTGAGTACAGAGCCAGCAGTAATCCCAGAGCACTGCGGTGTTGTGGCTCATCAACCAAAATCAAACCCAAAATGATAAATAAAAACAAGCCTTTTGTGCTTTTTAGATATATACTATACATCTCTCTGTCTTGTTGCATTATAACCGCAAAAGAGCCATTAAAAGAAAAATAAAGCTTAGATTATCATATAAAAATTCTGCAATTACTACATTGGAACATTATGATAGAAGAAATACATTAAATAAATACATTTAAATTTTACATTAGAAATTAAGTACAGGGGCCGGAGGTGGTGCAGCAGTAGGGTGTTTTGCCTTGCACGTGGCTGACCTAGGACGGACCGTGGTTTGATCCCCCGGCGTCCCATATGGTCCCCCAAGCCAGGAGCGATTTCTGAGCGCAGAGCCAGGAGTAAACCCCTGAGCGTCACCGAGTGTGGCCCAAAAAAACAAAACAACAACAACAACAAAAAAGGAAATGAATTACATTTTTATGATCAACTTCTTCACAACTATCTATAAAAATATCTTTAGAAAGTTTAGAAAGGGCCAGAGCAATATGTGTTTGCCTTGCATTCGGCAGACTCGTGTTCCGTCCCCAGCATCCCATTTGGTCTCCCAAGCCTTCAAGTAGTAATTTCAGAGTGCAGAGCCAGGAGTAACCCCTTAGCACTGCTGGGTGTGGCCCAAAAACAAAACAAAAAACGAAAGAACTATTAAGGCAGGAAAGTCAATTCTCTGTCCAAGTTAAACATCCTCTTCAATTATAATTCACTATGTTAGTCCTTTATTTTATATAATGTATTACAAAATGGCAGAGTCAGAGATATAGTAAGTGATAGGGCGCTGGCCTTGCGAGCAGATAACGTGGATTCAATTGTCAGTATATCAGATAGTTCCAAGAATTGCCAGGAGTAATTCCTGAGGGCAGAACCAGGAATAAGCCAGGGGCATTGCCAGGCGTGGCCCAAAAATCAAAATATAAACAAATAAAATGAAAGAGTCCATTATTTTTTAGTCAAGGTATCATTGTATTGAATATCTAAATTTATTAGATCCTTTACAAAGAGCTGGTTGCACCCATGGAAGGCTAAAGTCTATTATTATTGATCCAATTTCCAGATAAGCATGACTTCTGAAAGTCTGGCAAGAAAAGCACTTATAGAATGCTGGGCCTTCCACAAACACTGTGGTGCAGAGAGATAAGGCTGACAGTGGATACAGTAGACCATAGCAATATCGGAGGATACAGAAAGCCTTCTCCAAGAACGGAGCGCAAATAGCAAGTGCAAGGTCCAGGCCTTCTCTGCCACACTGCATAATCTCCTTAAAACTCCTCAAAACCCAAACTAAATCTACCAGGAAAAGGTCAAAGGTATGTAGATAAAGTGGAGCTGACTAATGTACAAACAAGAAAATCATGGGAAGTGTGGCTCCATATCATGCTTCGCATAAACGAGGCCCTGGGTGTGATGCCCAGTGCCAAGAAGAGGTAGCAGAGAAAAGGAAACAGATTCCTATTCAGAGAGCAGAATTCATGCACTGCTCAGGAGCAGGTGAGGTTCTCCAAGAACAGAAAAATCTAAAATGACTTGACTAGAGCCGTCCTTAAGCCATTAGGACACAGACTACAGAGTTCCCGGTATGCTAGGAACTTCATTTTCTGATATGTACAATAAAGAGAATTTCCATTCCTGTGTACTATAGCTGGAAAGGGTGAATGTGACATTTTTGCAGTGTGCTTAACACATATGGGCTAATATGACAGCACAAATCACTTTCAAAGCTGTCAGAGGTCTAAATGTATATGCACAGCACACACACACACACACACACACACACACACACACACACACACACACACGCTGTGGACATTTTTAAGATGAACCTTGCAATCAAAAAAAACACTTTTTTTTGCATCTTTCTCATTGATTCACCAGGCTGGAGGTGGACCGGGAAAATGCCCTCTCCAAAAAGTGTCCTCTCCAAAGCCAAAATCAAAACCAGAACCAAAAGAATATTGGGAACTGCTAACTACAGAACATTAGATACATTTTTCTGAAATTATTTTGATAAATTGAGTCAAAATCTGAAACATTTTACTTTCAAAAGCAAGAATACAGGGGCCAGAGCGATAGCTCAGTGGTAGGGAGTTTGCCTTGCACGCGGTTGACCCAGGACCAACCTGGGTTCAATTTGCAGAGTCCCATATGATCTACCAAGCCAGGAGCAATTTCTGAGCACAAGACTAGGAGTAACCCCTGAGTGTCACCGAGTGTGGCCCAAAAACCAGAAGGAAAAAAAAAAAAGAATGCAATCACACATTTTAAACTCAGCTGACATGCCCTTGGGTTTGCACATAAAAATAAAATATCTCTTGCCACAGAAAGCTTCAAGATCAGTTTATTTTTCAAAAGTGGGTGAGTGATCTTTTTAATTACTGAAGGAATACATATCATTAGCCCATGTATAAATAATTAGCAATCTTATGCTTGTCTAGACATTTACTGTTCTTGCTAAATCAGAGTACCCTATAGTGCATTTTAGTACTTACTCATCAGATTCATCTAAAATACCAAAAACTTATCACTTATAAGTTGTTTGTAGTATGGACATCATGTCTATAAAACAAGCAATGGAACAGTTTAATTTTTTTTTTAAAGATTGCATTTCAATAGCAAAATCTTTTGGAGATTTATTTCTAAAAATTTCTTAGTAGATTTCATTTAAAAGTCAGTTGCTAACATTAGTTTGGTTTCCAAACAGTATTTAAAGTGATTCTATTTTTGGTTTTTGGGCCACACCTGGCAGTGCTCAGGGTTACTCCTGGCTCTGCGCTCAGAAATCACTCCTGGCAGGCTCAGGGGACAATATGAGATGCCAGGGATAAAATCTAGGTCTATCCCAGGTCAATCACGTGCAAGGCAAACGCCCTACCGCTGTGCTATCTCTCCAGCCCCTAAAACGATTCTTTATATAATCAGTTCAACAACATATTTGTGAATAGATCTGCATTAAAATTCCCATCCCTAATGGTTTAAATTGTTTCAATTTTACCCAGGTTTCCCTAAGACCTTGAAGAAGATGATTTGTTCTACTTACCATCAGCAGACAGTTGGGCGTGCCTGGAAAAGGCTTTATCAATTTCTAGAAAAGCCAAGGTCAACACAGTTTCCAAGTTTTTCTCCTTAGGAAGCAAATCCCTTTGTGGAGGGGAAAAAAAAAAAAAAAAGCTCTCAAAAATTATTTTACTGACTTTTTTTTCTCATCGTCTAAGTTTCCACTTTCGTCTTTTTCCAGAACTGGCAATGCCCTCTAGTCTATCCTTTGGGGCTTAGAATTATCCAGCCAAACCTGGCCAGATTCAGGCAGATATAGAAGCCTTTAAGGACTATTAAAGTCTAAATATTCAGTCCAAAAGGTCAATCCCTCATCACAAAGCCAAGAGGTTGAGTCCCTTTACATTATATAAAGGCATTGAATTCCTCTGCGGAATAAGGCATAACTCAGGAGACAAGTATTAGTCACCTGGCCCTAACTCCGTCCCAGGGCCCTTTTGCTTTTAAGAGTAGAACAATTCTCAAAGAACTTTAATAATTATAGTCAACACTAAACTCTTTCAAGAGTCAGAACACCCACACTAAAGTTAATCATCAAAATCTATTTCAACAAGTCATAAAGGTCTTCACACTACTTTAAAAAAGAATGAGTGTTTACTGAAGTATGTTCCTGGACTAGTAGAAGGATAGAAAGGCTTGCCACGTTAGCGTCCAGAAGATTTAAAATTTTACTTTATTCACTTATTTTTGACCTTTTGGCTACTCCAGATTCACTCTTGGAGGTGCTTTACCAGGGTTACAAGCAAGCAAGGCCTCAAATCCTGTACTCAATCTTCAACACTAAGCAGAAATCCACTGTATCATTCCCTTAGGGTTTGAGCAATAATGCAGCCTGGAAAGTGCTTGCCTTGCATGCAGTAAACCCCTATTTGATAACTGGCACTGCGTCTGGTCCCCTGAGCACCACCAGGAATGATCCTGAGCATAGAACCCAGAGTAAGCCCTGAGCACCCCAAAAGAAAGAAAAGTGGTGTGGAGAAACTGTATCATTCTCTTAACTACCCCGAAAAAATGAGGTGTTTCCCAAACTAGGGTTATTACTAGAACTAATCACTCTATCTGAATAAGTCACCTGTATGACACGGCAAACACCTAATTATAAAGCATCATATGAATTACCCTCTCTTAAATCTCACAAGCACCAGGACCCAATCTTATTCCATAGCTCAAGATATGATACATGGACCAGAAAGATAATATGGGGATTAAGGTGCTTACTTTACATACAACCATAATTCTATCCCTAACACTGCATATGGTCTCCTGGGAGTGATGCCTGAGCACAGAGCTGAAAGTATGTCTTGAGCTTAGCTAACTGAGTGGCACCAGAACAATAACTATATATAATATATAATAATATAATATGTAATATATATAATATGCATTATATATATATGAATGCATCTCTCTAACAAGAAACGCCAAAAATGGAGTTATGTCCCTAAGTAAGATAGTTTAGATATTAGAATGCAAAGAGTTTGCAAGTTTGTACCCAGGAAAGAATAATATATATCAGGAAAGAAAAGAATAGATAACAAAATCTTCCAGCAGCAAAAATGTACCAGGCAAGTATAGAATAAGATTGTTTAGAGTCTTTTAGATGTAGAAACAGCATGAACAAACATAGGGTAGGAAACTAGAACTTTAGTCATAACTTTAGTCTGTACCTTTTTGGGGTTTTATTTTGTTTGTATTTTGAGGGGTAGGGACCACACTCAGGCTCTGCACTCGGGAATTACTCCTGGCTGTGCTCAGGGAACCTTATGGGATGCCAGGGCTGAAATTTAGGATTGTTATATGCAAGGCAAACGCAGAAAACTCATCTAGCAGGATTCCTGAGATCTCAAGAATGCTCCACTCTCTTATCTTCTCCTAAAAGGCCTATCACAAGGAAGATAATATGTAAAATGATCCTTAAACCTCAGTGTACCAGGCCACAAAGGACTTAATTAAGGCCTCTCCCAGCATTGATCAGGGAGGTGACCTCTGGGGTCACAAGAGTGGTGAAGGATGTGAGGAGGCTGTGTTCAAGGAACCAATGTGGTTGAGAATGGAACCAAAGGCACCCACAAACAAACCTTGTGCTCCCTGGTCCCTACTATATGGCTTGTTTCCCATAAAAATTGGAAGGCTATTTCTCTAAGGATAAGTGTAGCATCTTTCTCAACCTGTCGCCTTCTCTCTTGTGACTAGTGTTGAAAGGGTTAAGAGAAATTGTCGCTAAAAGTCATAAATGTATTCACCGCCCCAGCTACCTCTAGGCCCCAGGACCCCTGCAGTTTGCAGGTGCCTCTGACCCCCATCAAGGCCCTGACAGCAGAGCTATCAATCAATCTCTGGCACAAATTTCACCGGACTGCAATAAACATGGCCAGAAAAGGGGTTTGTATGGTGTAACTTAGAATTTACGTTTATCATCTTTTGTGTAACTGATAAGATGTAATAGAATATCTGAAAAGTATAGAAACCGGATCTGCCCTGAACTCGGGTTCGAGATGGCTCCTTTCTGCCCTCGAGGCCAGGCATGCCTGAATAAAAGCCCTGCTGTCTTGGACCACAGCCTCTGCCTCTTTGTCGTGTGGCACCTCGTGGGTTTGGACCCCACGTTGGGCCCCAACAGTGTCCTGGATCAGTAGTGGAACTAGATCTTAGTTACAGACATTATCCGCCATTTTACTGCTTTCCTTGGGACTTTATAAGACTATGCAGACTTACAGTGGTTATCCATCAGTGGACAACATTCAATAGTGCTGATTCTAAAAGTCTGCATCATACAAGTTCATGTCGAAGTGAGGAGTGAAATTACACCCTGTAAGATTCAGACAAGAGGGTCGGAGAGATAGCACAGCGGTGTTTGCCTTGCAAGCAGCCCATCCAGGACCTAAGGTGGCTGGTTCGAATCCCGGCATCCCATATGGTCCCCCATGCCTGCCAGGAGCTATTTCTGAGCAGATAGCCAGGAGTAACCCCTGAAGCCGCCGGGTGTGTCTCCCCCCTCAAAAAAATAAAAATTCAGACAAGAATGCAATCACCCTAGTTTATGGTTCTTGGTGGTTATTAAGTGGCACAGAACTGTAATCAAGTTTTATTCCTCCTAATCTATCTGATGTTAATCTGACTATTCAACCGACCCAAGAACACCCCCCCCCAAAAAAAAAAAAGATAGGGAGAAGGTTCTCACAAAAGCAAGTGTTTATGATTTTTTAAAACAAATGATTTTTTTTTTGTTTTTGGCTCACTCCTAGAAGCGCTCAGAGATTACTCCTGGCTCTGTGGTCAGGAATCACTCTTGGCAGAGTTCAGAGAACTAGATGAGGTTTTGGGCCTGGAGTTTAGACGTTGCGGTTCTGTCAGCATACAAGGCAAGTAACTTAACCCCTATCAGCTCTCCAGCTGTTCTAATAGATGAAACCATGTAGTTTGTCAATGGCCTGAAATGATGCCAGGTTCCAGTGGAAACTCATTCTCACCCATAGTCTCCTGCTGAAGGAAAGTTGCTAAAGCACATTTCTACACTGGTAAGTGGTAAGCAGACACTAAGCGAGCTGCTTCGCTGCTATGACAGGCAGTATCCCCACCAGACCTCCCAGTATCCTCCACCAGGCCTCCCCGGTACAATGCAACCACTGCAGCCTCTTGGTACCTACAGGATGCATGCCTCCATGTGCGTGTGGCAGAAGTCTGCGGCGCCAGGGCCACCGTGGCCGTCGAACACTGCGAAGTACAGGACCTCATCGGTCAGCTGTGCGAAGTCGAAGCGGTCTTCATTCTCCTTCCGCTTCCCTATCTGCGAGGCGCAGCCCACCCTAGTGAGGCTGACCTTGGGGATGGGCTTGCCGTACTTGATGCTGGGAGGCAGCAGGATGGGCTCATCAATGCGGTTGTCCCAGATCCCAAAGCTGTCCCAGGTGGCAGGCCGCCCGCTGCCATCCGGGTCGAAGCGGGAGTACCGGGGTTCAGAAGTGGCACCGTGGCAGGCCGGAGTCACCCGTCCGTCCACTCTCAGCAGGTGGGAGCTCAGCAGCACCCTTCTGTGCACTTGGGTCCTGCCACCTCTGACCAAGGTCAGCAAGGCAGCTGTGGACATCCCTCGGCTCCCGGAGAGGAGGGCGAGGCCAGGGGACAATAGACCGTCGTCGTTGGGGGAGATGGTACAGCTGGGTGAAGAGAAAGGAGTCAGTCAGTCGGTCATTCCAAAGACAGGATAACCCATGCTGCAACCCAATAGCAATGGAAGGCAGAGAGAACATGCTCGCCCTCAACTCACTTCTACTAACAGTGAAGGCCTTACTGCCTGATTCAATTCTATAAAAGTCTGATCATGAAAAGGAGAGCTCCTTAAACCGAACCCTGCCTACAAGTGCCACCAAATCAGAACGCAGTTCTCGCATTCTGTTGGATTCTGATGCTGGATTTTTTTTTTAATTTTTTAATTTTTTATTTTAATTATGACAACAAAGATGCAAAGAAAGAGGACAGGGTAAAGTTACAGTGGAAGCACAATCACCCATAAACAGAATTCTCGGTAGTCCCATCGATGATATCCCAGCCTTGAACTTTCAGCCAAAGAACATTAAGAAAAACAAAAATGAATCCATGTACAATACAATTACTTTGTCCCTCAAATCCCCAGTTGTAGTACATACTATTTCTTAGCAGCACACAATATAATCTAAAGACATTAGACTTATGTAACTCCTTAAACATTGAGGGCAAAGTACATTTATCTAGTTCCATGCACATGCTTACTAGTTTAAGTTAACCTCAAAAGTTTTAGTGGGTTGTTTTTCTTAAGGATTGGAGTTAAACCTGCTTACTTGTGAAGTCAAATAGAGTAGCAAAATCAAAAAGCATTAGGTGAGCAAGCCCTGCATAAAGCCCTAGCTTGACTTTTGACACCCCATATGGTCCCCGCAGCCTTGCCAGGAGTGATCACAGAGCACAGAGCCAGGAGTAAACCCTGAGCACCACTGGGCATGGCCCCCAAACAAACAAAACAAAACAAATAATAAAAGTGCTTGGGGCTTTCTCTTGACTTTGCCCTCAGGCATCACTTCAGGCTAACTTGGGGGATGCCAAGGATAGACCCAGGGTTGGCTGTGTGCAAGGCAAGCATATTACTTCTGTACTATCTCCGGACCTCAGTATCAGTACATTGTCTTCATTCTTCATTTCTTTATTCTTTTTTTGTTTGTTTGTTTTTTGTTTTTGAGTCACACCGGGCAGCGCTCAGGGGTTACTCCTGGCTCTCTGCTCAGAAATCGCTCCTGGCAGGCTCCATTTCTTTATTCTTCATCAGTATTTTCTTCAGTCAGCAGTACACTGACTCTACTGCTTTAAAGAAAAGGCACTTAACAGTAATAAAATAATAATAATAAAATCTCTTAGGAGAGATTGAAAGAAAAACAACTCATTAAGTTTTCTCATTTTGGGTCAATGAGATAGCATGGATAAGGCATTTGCCTTGCATGTAGAAGGATGGTGATTAGAATCCCGGCATCCCAGATAGTCCCCGAGCCTACCAGGGGTGATTTCTGAGCGTAGAGCCAGGAGTAACCCCTGAGTGCTGCTCGGTGTGACCCAAAAACAAACAAACAAACAAACAAACAAAAGTTTTCTCATTTTACAGGCCAGAGATATAGTATGAGGGTTAAGACACTTGCCTTGCATGCAACTGACTCAGTTCAAGCCCTGGGCACTGTATATGGGACTCTGAGCATTGTCTAGTGCTACCCAGCCCCACCTTCCAACAAAAACAAAAACAAAATTTCTCAATGTACTGAACTTGACATTCTACACTACTGTAGCTGATATGGCCTGGTTCAGACACATATCTCCAGAAACAGGATAAGTCAGTTCGGACGCACTGCATTCGCGTCAAATAGTCCTGACTTTTGAGTAGCTAATCCACATCTGCACTAACAGCTGCAGCTCTGTTCTTCCACAGACAGCACAGCATATACAGTGAGATACTAAGCCCTCTGATCCACCAAGAAATAACCTATGCTCAATAACATATTGCTCAATGAGCTCAATATTGAGCCCATATGCTCAAAAACATATGTTCAATAACAATAACCTTTGTACCAAACCTGGAACACTCACTAAGCTTCGGCCAGAGTGTCAAACTAGAATCAAGAGCCATAGGCCATTCTCTAAATATCCATGGAAATGAAGACACACTGACTAATAAGCAAAGAGGAGTAGAATGCATAATGTTGGAAAACAACACCCCTACCCCCCAAAACAAAAACTTTTAAAAAGAAAAATAAGTGTTCTTTACAATAAGATCATGAGAACATCAAACATGTAAGGGACAGGAAAGTAGCCAAAGGACTATTGTATGTGCTTTGCAAACAACAGGTCTGGGTTCATTCTGCAATGTCATCAGGATCCCACAATCCCCAAGCTAAGGAAATCCCAGAGAACCAAAAGGTATGGACCCAGAAGACAAACACCTAATTATTATTTTCATTTTATTAGCAATTTTTAATTAACATGAGTTTAACATTCTGAAAACTGAAAAGCTTTATTCATGCCAACTGACCATCTTTAACTCATATTTGGCTGACCTTCTGGTTAGAAATTAAGGCTATATTATTTATTTATTTTTGATTTGGGGCTACAACCAGCCATGCACAGGGCTCACTCCTGCAGGGCCTGGGGGGAGCAAGAGATCAAACCCAGTTTGCAGGCCAAACACCTTACCCATTTCTTCAGCCCATATGTTATTTTAATAAACCATTTTTACTCAATACTTGGAAGTCAAGTCATCCAGGTACCAAAAGGAATGAATTCTGCCTAGAAGATCATTTAAAGATATAAAAATTTCTAAGTGAGGGGCTGAAGCGATAGCACATTATGTAGGGTTTGTGCCTTGACTCGGTTGACCCAGGTTCAATCCCTGGCATCCCCCAGGCAGAAATGATTCCTGAGCTCAGAGCCAGGGAGTAAGCCCCAAAACAAAACAATGACAACAACAAAAATTTCTAAGTGAGGGGCCGGAGAGATAGCATGGAGGTAAGGCATTTGCCTTGCATGCAGAAGGATGGTGATTCGAATCCTGGTATTCCATATGGTCCCCTAGCCTGCCAGGAGTGATTTTTGAGCATAGAGCCAGGAGTAAGCCCTGAGTGCTGCAGGTAGGGAGCTTGCCTTGCACATGCTCGATCACAGGCATCCCAATATGGCCCCTGAGCATGCCAGGAAGGCTTCCTGAGCAAAGCTAGAAGTAGCCCCTGAGCATTGCCAGGAGTGGCTAAAAATTAAATAGAAAACAAAACAAAACAAACAAACAAAAAAACCAGAAAGAAAATATTCACCCTAGGCCAACTTGCTTTCAATTAAAAAAAAAAAGGTTAGGATGAGAATGAACACTCAAAGGATTGGGGCACATGCTTTTGGATGTTGGAGGCCCAGATTTGATCCCAACACTACATGATTCCTAAGCCCCAAGCTTGGGAGTTGTCCCTGATTTGTGCATGACCCAATCTCCACCCGCTTTCAAAAAAAAGTTGCACACAAATTTACATTAATCACATATTCACATATACTTTTTTTTTTTTTTTTTGGTATTTTGTGCCATGTGTCTCCTGGGAGACCATATGGGACACCAGGGATTGGATGGAACCAAGGTCCGTCCTGGGTCAGCCACGTGCAAGGCAAGCACCCTACCACTGTGCTACTGTTCCAGCCCCACATATACTTTTCTTTCCCCCTTCTTTCTTAGTTGGACCCAGGAAGGTTTTATAGACAATGAGAGAAAATTCTCAGCGTGGGAAGGAGTTCTGAGTGGAAAAACTCTGATAAGTCAAATATGGGCGCATACATGACAAGCATGCATATGTTTGCATGATGTATTGCCAACAAACGAGCATCTCACAAGATTTTCCTTTTTTATCACTTCTGAACTGATTTTGTGAATTAATTTCCCCCATCCTCCTCCATCAATATTGATTTATCTGGCACTCTAAGGCACTACAACAAAATTAAGACTGGTACAGGTGGGGGGGGGTGTTTTGGGAGAACTGGAACCTGATTAACAAGTCAGACTAGCAGCAGGGAGAGAACTGAGCAAAAAATGGGTATACAGGTAAATAAACGAATCAAGAGTAGGCTTAGAGATTGTGTAAACAGTTGTGTGACAACCCAGAACAGAACATATCGGGAGAAAAGCAACAAGGAGGCAAGTAGTGTGCTTGGTTTACTGTGAGTCTTCAACACACCTACTTGATTTAGTTTGTTTTATTTTTTGTTTTGGGGGCCAGGCCCAGTGGTGCTCAGAGATTACTCCTGGCTCTGTGCTCAAAAGTTACTTCTGGCAGATTCGGGGGACCATGTTGGGCATGGAACCTGGGTTAGCCGTGAGCAAGGCAACCCACTGTGCTATCGCTCTGGTCCCTTGATTTAGTTTTATTTTGCGTTTTTTTGGGCCACACGCGGCAGTGCTCAGGGCTTACTCCGTCCTCTGTGCTCAGAGATCAGTACTGACAGGGCTCAGGAGACCATATGCAGTACTGAAGAGGGAAGTGAGGACAAGTAAGTAAATGCCTTTAACTACTGTGCTATCTCTTGCGTCCCACATGCTGGATTTCAAAATATAAAGGCAGAGATGATGACGACAAGATCCACGCTCTGCTGTGCCTGTTCTAGTTTCATCTGACTCCCATTTTCTGATCACTCAGGGACTTAGCACCTCTGAGATGTCCGACTTTATTTTTGGAAAAAGGGAGGTGCAAAGCTTTTGGCAGGCGAATGCATTCGGTCCGGAGAGCCATTGCTCCACTGCCGAAAGCGGTGGAAAGGACAGTTCGCTGACCGCTCTCCTTTTAAAAGCCAGCACGGATCTCTCGGTTCTAAGCCACCGCAGCGTGCTAAGGTAAGCTGCTTCGCTATGCCTTGCTTCATCTAGCATCATTTAGGGGGGCCAAACTTGGCCAGGCTCAACGTGTATCGGCTCCCAGCCGTAGATAATCCCCTCCCCACCCATTCCTGCCTTTGCCACGAATCGGGATATCAGCAGTCACTACTGGTTTTCAAAGCCAACATCTGCGCGACCTCTGGCTGGGATTGGTTAGGGGAGTGTGGGTGTGTAGGGAGGCAGGGATGGCATCGGAGGGAGAGAGAGGAGAGAGAGGAGGGAGGAGAGGAGAGAGTGGAGGGAGGAGAGAGAGAGACAGAGACAGAGACACAGACACAGACACAGAAAGATAGAGACAGAGAGAGACAGAGACAGAGAGAGACAGACACAGACAGACACAGACAAGACAGACACAGACAAGACAAACACAGACAGACACAGACAAGACAGACAGACACAGAGAGACAGAGAGACAGACACAGAGAGACAGACAGAGACAGACACAGAGAGACAGACAGGCAGAGACAGACACAGAGAGACAGAGACAGACAGACAGACGCAGAGAGACAGACAGACACAGAGAGACAGACAGACACAGAGAGACAGACAGACACAGAGAGACAGAGAGACAGACAGACACAGAGAGACAGACAGACAGACACAGAGAGACAGACAGAGACAGACACAGAGAGACAGAGACAGACACAGAGAGACAGACACAGAAGACAGACAGACAAGACAGACACAGAGACAGAGAGACAGACAGACACAGAAGACAGACAGACAAGCAGAGAGACAGAGAGACAGACACAGAGGAGAGACTGACACAGATAGACAGACAGACTCGGCCGAAGGAGTGGGCCTGGAGCCCAGGAAAAAGCAGAGGCGTGCAAGCCAGCCGCCAACTCCTGGGGCACTCTCCAAGTGCAGGAACCTCCTCTTTGTCACCTTCCCCAGCGCCGCTTTCGGCTTCCAGAGGCGCCGCGGAGCTAGCTGCAGGCCTGCAGAGCCCGGACCCGCACGGGCCAGCCGAGTTGCACGCCCGCCCGCCGGAGCCCAGCGGAGCCAGGGGCGCCCCGGGACGCACCTTCCGCCCGGGCCTCCGCCTCCCCAGCCGCCTCCCTCGCGGCTCCCCGGGCTCCAGCAGCCAGCATCCGCGCGCCGGGGGTGGGGGGGATCCGGGAAGGGGGCGTCGATGGGGAGCCCCCCGGCCCGCGGTCAAGTTCAAGGCCGAGCGCAGGAGCCGGCGGAGCAGATGGGAGTCAGCGGATTCCCCAGCCCCGGAGGGCCAGGGGGCGGCGTCGGAGGCGGCGAGGGCTGCCCGGGGGCACTTCAGCCCTTAGGCCCCCCACCCCGGGCACCCTCCTCGGTGCATCGATCGACTGATCGGCGGCGGTGACCGAGGCCGGGGCACTTTTGACAGGTCCCGCCTGCCCACCGTCTGCAGACTCGAGCAAAGCGCATCTCCTGCCAGGCTCTGATCTTACCTCCGGCGGTGCCCGGGGCGCCCTGGCTTAGGTCATGGAGAGCGGGAGAGAGGCTCTCTCTGTCTCTCTCTGTCTCTCTCTCCCCCCGGTCAGAAGAGATCGTCTCCTCTAAGCGACTCTGACCCCCGGAGGCCAACACGCTCCTGCGCAGCGAATGCCCGGGAATGTGCCCCCGGCGCTAGGCCAGATGCAAAGAGGGGGCGGAGTCTGGACGCGCAGATAGACGGGCGCTTCGGCCAATCCGCGCTCTGGTGAGCGGGTCCCCGGCGCCCTCGGAGCCAATCACAGGCGCCGTTGGGTATGAGCCTCCCTGCCTCGGCTGTTGGACTCGGCGGACTTTCCGCCGCGCGGGCCGAGCGACGTCTGCTTGGACCGATGACGCGTCCTTGACGCGCGGCCAATGAGAAGGCGCGGCCGAGGCGGGCGTGGTCAGGGGCTCGGCTGCGGCGTCTGTCACTGGGCGAGGGCGCGGCGGGACTTGGGAGAAGGCGAAGGCCACCGCGGGATGGGGAGGAGGGCGGACAGATAGCGTGGAGGGAAGGCGCTTGCCTTACTATCATTGCCATATTATTATTATTATTATTTTAATATATTCTTTTTTTTTTTTTTTTTTTTTTTTATTTTTTTATCTTTATTTAAACACCGTGATTACAAACATGATTATAGTTGTATGATTACAGTCATGTAAAGAGCACCCCCCCTTCACCGGTGTAACATTCCCACCACCAATTTCCCAGATCTCCCTCCTCCCCACCCCCCTACACCTGTACTCGAGACAGGCTTTCTACTTCCCTCATTCATTCACATTTTATGATAGTTTTCAGTGTAGTCATCTCTGCAACTGCACTCATCACTCTATGTGATGAGCTGCATGTCCTGAGCTGCACCTACCAGCCCTCATCTCTCTTGTCTCTGAGATATTGTTAAAAATGTCCTTCATTTTTCTTAAAGCCCATAGATGAGTGAAACCATTCTGCGTCTTTCTCTCTCCCTCTGACTTACTTCACTCAGCATAATAGATTCCATGTACATCCATGTATTGGAAAATTTCATGACTTCATCTCTCCTGATGGCTGCATAGTATTCCATTGTGTATATGTACCACAGTTTCTTCAGCCACTCATCTGTTGAAGGGCATCTTGGTTGTTTCCAGAGTCTGGCTATTGTAAATAGCGCTGCAATGAATATAGGAGTAAGGAAGGGTTTTTTGTATTGTATTTTTGTGTTTCTTGGGTATATTCCTAGGAGTGGTATAGCTGGATCGTATGGAAGCTCAATTTCCAGTTTGTGAAGGAATCTCCATATCGCTTTCCATAAAGGTTGTACTAGACGGCATTCCCACCAGCAGTGAAAAAGAGTTCCTTTCTCTCCACATCCCCGCCAGCACTGCTTGTTTTCCTTTCTTGTGATGTGTGCCAATCTCAGTGGCGTGAGGTGGTACCTCATAGTAGTTTTGATTTGCATCTCCCTGACGATTAGTGATGTTGAACATCTTTTCATGTGCCTTTTGGCCATTTGCCTTTCTTCTTTTTCAAAGTGTCTGTTCATTTCTTCTCCCCATTTTTTGATGGGGTTAGTTTTTTTTTTCTTGTATAGTTCTGTCAGTACCTTGTAAATTTTGGATATTAGCCCTTTATCTGATGTGTATTGGGTGAATAATTTCTCCCACTCAGTGGGTGGCCTTTGTATTCTGGGCGCTATTTCCTTTGAGATGCAGAAGCTTTTCAGCTTAATATAGTCCCATCTGTTTATCTCTGCTTCCACTTGCTTGGAAAGTGCTGTCTCCTCCTTAAAGATGCCTTTAGTCTCAATGTCCTGGAGTGTTTCACCTACATGTTGTTCTATATACCTTATAGTTTCAGTTCTGATATCAAGGTCTTTAATCCATTTGGATTTTACCTTTGTATATGGTGTTAGCTGGGGGTCTGAGTTCGCTTTTTTGCAAGTGGTTAACCAGTTGTGCCAACACCACTTGTTGAATAGGCTTTCCCTGCTCCATTTAGGATTTTTTGCTCCTTTATCAAAAACAAGGTGGTTATATGTCTGAGGAACCTTCTCTGAGTACTCAAGCCTATTCCACTGATCTGAGGGTCTGTTTTTATTCCAATACCATGCTGTTTTTATAACTGTTGCTTTGTAATACAACTTAAAATTGGGGAAAGTAATGCCTCCCATATTCCTTTTCCCAAGGAGTGCTTTAGCTATTCGAGGTTGTTTGTTGTTCCAGATGAATTTCAGAAGTATTTGATCCACTTCTTTGAAAAATGTCATGGGTATCTTTAGAGGAATCGCGTTAAATCTGTACAATGCTTTTGGAAGTATTGCCATTTTAATGATGTTGATCCTGCCAATCCATGAGCATGGTATGTGTTTCCATTTCCGCGTGTCCTCTCTTATTTCTTGGAGCAGTGTTTTGTAGTTTTCTTTGTATAGATCCTTCACATCTTTAGTCAGGTTGACTCCAAGATATTTGAGTTTGTGTGGAACTAATGTGAATGGGATTGTTCTCTTAATGTCCATTTCTTCCCTATCATTATTCGTGTATAAAAAGGCCATTGATTTTTGTGTGTTAATTTTGTATCCTGCCACTTCCTCTTCCTCTTCTTTTCTTTCTTCTTTTCTTTTCTTCTCCTTTTCCTTCTTTTCCTTCTTCTTCTTCTTCTTCTTCTTCTTCTTCTTCTTCTTCTTCTTCTTCTTCTTCTTCTTCTTCTTCTTCTTCTTCTTCTTCTTCTTCTTCTTCTTCTTCTTCTTCTTCTTCTTCTTCTTCTTCTCTTCTTCTTCTTCTTCTTCTTCTTCTTCTTCTTCTTCTTCTTCTTCCTTCTTCTTCTTCTTGTTCTCCTCCTCCTCCTTTTCCTTCTTCTTCTCCTCCTCCTCCTTCTTTTCTTCTTTTCTTCTTATTCTTTCTCCTCCTCCTCCTTCTTCTTTTCCTCCTCTCCTCCTTTCTCCTCCTCCTCCTCCTTCTTTTCCTTATTCTTCTTTTTTCTTCTTTTCTTCTTTCTTCTTCTCCTCCTCCTCCTTCTTTTCCTTCTCCTCCTCCTCCTTTTCCTTCTTCTTCTCTTCTTTTCTTCTTTCTTCTTTCTTTCTTCTTCCTTCTTCTTCTTCTTCTTCTTCTTTCTTCTTCTTCTTCTTTTTTCTCCTCCTCCTCCTTCTTCTTTTCTTTTTTTAGTGTAGAAGAGTCTCCTCAGTCATCTAGTACCAATTATTAACAAGAGTCCAAGCATGTACATTGATCTTTGCTATAGATCATGAAGGCCTTTTCTCACAGTTATGAAAACATTGGCAATAACAAGAAACCTTTAACAGGAAATTTTGGTTGAAATTCTGAACTTTGGCTTAAATGTATAAAACAGTTTGAATTATGCTTGCTGTTTTGACCTGCCTTTTTTTTTTTAATATTATCTTTCTTTAAGTACCTGATCACAAACATGATTGTAGTTTGTTGTAATAAAAGAACACCCCCCCTTTCCACCAGTGCAACAATTCACCAATGTCCCCAATCTTCCTCCTCCCTTCACCCCACCCTCACCTGTTTCGAGACATACATTCTACATCACTCATTCATTAACATTGTCACCATAGTTATTAGTGTAGTATTTCTCAAACTGCACTCACCACTCCTTCTAGTGAGCTTCATATTGTAAGCCAGTTCTTCCAGCCCTCATCTCTATTGTCTCTGGGCATGATTATAATAATGCTTGTTAGTATTGTTATTATTACAATAGTACTTGCATTTGCAATCTGCTTCTGGAGACATCTTAGCCATATCCTTTCATTCTAGTAGACTAAACCATACTCATATGTACTGGGCTGTCTCTGGAGTAGCTCTTTCTGGTATTGCCGGAAGACAGGATGGAAGTTTCTCTGATAAAATGTCTATTTCCTTCTCAAAGGGAAAAAATTATAGCTACCTTCTATTTATTTATTTATTTATTTTGTATTTTTGGGCCACACCTGGCAGTGCTCAGGGATTACTCCTGGCTCTGCACTTAGAAATTGCTCCTGGCTCAGAGACCATATGGGATGAGGGGATCGGACCCGCATCCATCCAGGGTCAGCCTCGTGCAAGGTAAAAGACCTACCACTGTGCTACCACTCCAGCCCCTATACCTTTTAGGTATAGGAAAATAGAGAAATAATGAGCTTTTCCTGCATATGTTGAGGTTCAGTTGCCTTTAGGTGAAAAACTATCCGCCATGCCTGAGAAATTGCTCAGTGGGCTGAGTGTGTGTTTTGTAATCAGAAGGCCCAGATTTAAGCCATAGTGTTACCTGGTTCCCTGACCTCAGCTAGGAGGGATCCTAAAGAACTGGACCCAAGAGTAGCCCCAAAGTTATCAGCCCCTCCCCCTACAATCTATAAACCAAAGGGGCATATATTAGATGACATGTGGTATACTTCTCTGAGTATTCAAAAATACCTCATTCTAATTTTATAACATGAAACACATTGCTCATTAGGGAAAATAGTTTTAAATTCATTATTTCATATTATTTGGTCCCCACAGGCATTAGTAAATAATCAAGAAAATGGAGCGTATTAAATGACTTAAACAAGGAGGTGATCAGACTGAAAAAGCTGAAGGATTTTTTTTATTCTACAGAGGCAAACTCAAACCAAAACTAGTAAACAAGCGCGGCAGCCAAGAAGCTTTCCCAAGAAAGGTAATCCCCTAAGCGCCAAATCAATCAAGCAATTACTTTTCTTTTTAATTCAAAGATAGCTTATTTAAAAGGGGGGAAAGAGGCAGGGAAAATGGCAGGAAAACTCACATTCCCAATTTCTTGCTTCCTCTTCTAAAGAAAAGTTTGTTGTTGGTGGTGGTTTGAGCCAACCTGACTTTGTGCAGGGCTTTCTCTTTAGCATCATGCATTTGTATCACTTCTGGGATGGCTCAGGGGTCAGATGCCCCCATAGTTTCATGGAAAGCAAGGTCACACCTCCTGTAATATCTTTGCAGTCCCAGTTTTGGCCTCACTGTTTAATATGTCTCTGTTGAAACTATGTTACTGTTTCAACACTATCTGTTGAAAGCTGGGCTCTGGTGGGTTCATAGGCCTAAAGCTCATGGTTTACTCAAGACTTGGATGTCCTCCTTTTTTGGTTTTGCTTTGCCTATGTTTGTTTTGGGACCAGACCCAGATATTATCAGGACTAACTCTGACTCTGCTCTCAGGGATTTCTCCTGAGCTGCTCAGGAAACTATGTGGTACAGGGATCTAATTCTGGTTGCTGTGTTTAAAGCAGATGCCTATAACTGCTAAACTAGCTTACCAAACCCTCTGTCTCTCTTAAATTAGTTGCAGAATATTATAAAAGATTACCTAAAAATAACAAGGAAAATGGGCCGGCGCTGGTGGCGCTGGAGGTAAGGTGCCTGCCTTGCCTGCCGCTAGCCTAGGACGGACGCGGTTCGATCCCCGGCGTCCCATATGGTCCCCCAAGCCAGGAGCGGACTTCTGAGCGCATAGCCAGGAGTAACCCCTGAGCGTCACCGGGTGTGGCCCAAAAACCAAAAAAAAAAAAAAAAAAAAAAAAAAAAAAACAAGGAAAAACATAAGAAATGTACCTTGCTGAGTTGGACATTTCTTTTGACCTATGCCCTGGTTTCAGACAGTCACTAATCTTGGTGTAACTCCTGTCAAACAGAAACTAAATAGAACCTGCTCTTGCCCAACTTGCATAATTGCTGTAGGAATTAAATTAGGCAGAGAATGTAAACATGCCATAAAATACACAGTGCTACTATTCTTTGAAGATTTTTATAGTGCATTAGAGGAACCTATAAATAGCCAGCTAAATTTTTATAGGTGTCTATAAAACAGAATATAAGCAAATTATTATTGTGTTATAGCTGTGGGAAATAGCAACAGAATGACACAATGGAATTTATATCCTCAAGAAGCTTAAACCTGGGGCTAAAGTAATAGTACAGCGAGTAGGGCTTTGCAAATCAAGTAGCTGACCCTGATTCAATCATTGGTCGACCCATATAAGTCTCTAAGCACTACAAGGAATGATCCTCATAGCAGAGCCAGGAGTAAGCCTGAGCATTGAGCCAGGTGTTGCACACACATAAAAATTTTGCTGCTAAGTTTTTGAACATGGGTATATATATATATATATATATATATATATATATGACTAAAAAAGAGGGTTAGAGTGATAGCACAGCAGGTAGGGTGTTTGTCTTGCACATGGACTGACTATGGTTTCAATTCTCAGCATCTAGTATGTTGCCAGGTATGATTTCTGAACGCAGAGCCAGAAAGTAACTCCTGAGTACCACTGGGTGTTTCTCAAAATTAAAAAAAAAAAAATGCTAAAATTCAGTGTGCTAAGGAACACATGCTGATGCATTGTTACTAGGATATGACTAACAGCTGAAAAGTACTCTCTTATACTTTATAATGAATATTAAATATTTTGGGTTGGAGATATAACACAGCAGTAGAATAGCTGTTTTATAAGTGGGAGTCCCTGAGTTCTGTGGCTGACACTGCAAAAATTTTTTAATATTTTCTTGTTAGAGAAATCATGTGACCATATGCATGTTTTTTTTTTTTAGTTAGTTTTTTTTTTTTTTCTTCTTCTTCTTCACGGATTTTTGTCCTACTCCTCAACAGTCTCTTAGGTTCTACTCCTGGTTCTGTGTTCACAGCTCTCTCCTGATGGTGCACAGGAAACCAGTTGACTTGCAAGTACCTTATTCCACTGTACTATCTCTATCCTTTTCCACTATATTATCTCTCCACTTCAAGGGAATGCATTTATAATTGCTTTTATACAAATAGGTGAAAAAAAGAAAAGTGTATGCATTTTGTCTTGCAAATGTAAAAACCTCTGGGTTTGATCCCTGGAACTGTGTATACACACACACACACACACACACACACACACACACACACACACACACACACTCAATTTGGAGCTGGAGAGAGAACTCAAAGAGCTGAGCATGAATTGTGTGCACGAGGTCCTGGTTTCATGCCAACACTGCATATTGCCCTGAACCCTGAGCCCCGAATAGCCTGTGAGCAAATCTAGATGTGACCCCTCAAAACAAATAAAATCAACTTGCATGCAGATTAAGAAACAAATCTATAATTTCAGACAGGGCCAGATCAATTGTCTAGTAAGTAGGATGTTTGTCTTGCAATGTCTGGGTTCAATCCTAGCATTCCCATATACCCTCCCCCCCACCCACCACCACCCACCAGCCTGCCAGAAATAATTCCTGAGTTCAGAGACAGAAGTAACTTCTAAGCATCACTAGGTATGGCCCCCAAACAAACAAACACCAAACCACTGTGTAATGCAGAAGTGTTTATGTTCCTAACCTGTTGAAAAATTTTTTCTAAACCCTTTAACTTGTTGAGACTCAATTATATTAGATATTTCAAGGTAACATTGCAAGAGATGATGAAAGGCACATTCATCACTTGTAGTCAGGCAATAGAAAGCAGGATTTACTGAATGTAAAAACACTTCTTATTTTGTACACAGAGTGGGCGTAGGTGTTGAGCTGCTTTTCTATTGGCTGGTTTCTCTTCCAATGAACGAAGAGAAGTATTTATTTTCTAGCTGTTAGCACACTCTGGGAAAAAATCCAACCGTCTTTCCTAACAGTGCTGATAAAAGATTTTAAAACTGGAATTAGAATTTACTACTTAAAAGTTAGCTATGGCTCTGGGTTATTTTGATTTTTTAATATACAGAACTGCTTTAAGAAAGGAGTTTTTAGAGTTTAAGTAAATTTATAGCACAGGGTGATTTATACTATGAAAAGTAAGCAAGCAAGAGATCCTTGTTTAATACATGTTCTACTCAAAAGAAAATAAAAATCCTTGCCATCTTAAATATTTTACCAGAAATAATTTATTCAGTTTACAAGGACAAAAATGATATTGACTAGCTATACCCCACATACATAAGTCAAGGCTAGAGAGAGGAAGGTGGGCTCGGCCAGAGTCATGGAAGTAGATAGAGAGGCTTCAGCACAATTTTATTAGTGGGGGCCCCTGTGGCCATCAAAACAGACAAGCAGAGATGGGCTCTAATGCCCAGCTTTTGATTATTTTGGTAAACTTTTGGTAAAATTTTGTATTACCATCCCTCCATACTTTTTTTCTTTTTTTTTTTTTTTTTTGTTTTTCTTTTTGGTTTTTGGGTCACACCCAGCAACGCTCAGGGGTTACTCCTGGCTCTATGCTCAGAAATCACTCCTGGCAAGCTCGGAGGACCATATGGGATGCCGGAATTCGAACCAATGACCTTCTGCATGAAATGCAAACGCCTTACCTCCATGCTATCTCTCCGGCCCCCCCCCACACTTTTGGGAGGGTGAGGGGGGTGAAAGAAAGGTGTTAGAGCCACACCCAACAGTGCTCAGAACTGACTCCTATCTCTGATCTCAGGGATCAATCCTGGAGGGGCTTAGGGGACCATATGTTGTACTAGGATCAAATCTGAGTCAGCCACATGCCAGACAGTTGCCCTATCCACAGTATTATCACTCCAGCCTATCTTTCTCTCTTTCTCCCCTTAGTTTTTCCCTACTTTCATACTTTTTTCCATCTGAATGTACTGTTTCACAAAGTTTCATTAGCTCCTATCTAGGATGGGGACAGGACTAGGGATTGAACCCATGAAGCAACCCACTCATGACTAAATACATCTCTGGCATACAGGTTTTCTGGCCCTTCTTTTCTTTCTCCCTCTCCTTTCTTTTCTTTGAGTCTTCCTTTTTCTTCTTTCTCCTTTTCTTCCTTTCTCTTTCCATTTTCTTCCCTTCCTTTCCCCCTATACCTTTTACCTTTTCCTCTCCCCTCCCCTTTCCTCTTCTCCTCTCCTCTTCTTCTTCTTTCTTTCTTTCTTTCTTACTTTCTTTCTTTTTTTTTTTTTCTTGTGGTTTTTGGGTCACACCCGGCAGTGCTCAGGGGTTTTTCCTGGCTCTGTGCTCAGAAATCGCTCCTGGCAGGCACGGGGAACCATATGGGACGCCGGGATTCGAACGATGACCTTCTGCATGAAAGGTAAACGCCTCTACCCTCCAATGCTATCTCTCCGGCCCTCTATTTCTTTCTTTCTTTCTCTTTCATTCTTTATTTCTTTCTTTCTTTCTTTCTTTCTTTCTTTCTTTCTCTTCCTTTCTTTCTTCATTCTTTCTTTCTTTCTTTCTTCTCTTTCTTTCTTTCCTTTCTTTCTTTCTTTCTTTTCTTTCTTTCTTTCTTTCCTCTTCCTTTTCTCTTCTTTCTTTCCTCTTCCTTTTCTCCTTCTTTCTTCCCTCTTCCTTTTCTCTTCTTTTCCTTTTCTTTTCCCCTCTTTTGTTCCTTCCCCTCCCTTCACTTGTCTTCCCCTCTATTCTACTTTTCTTTCTCCTCCCCCTCCTCCTCCTCTCTTTCTCCTTTTTTTTTTTTTTTTTTTTTTTGCTTTTTGGGTTACATCCAGCAGAGCTCTTTGCTCTTTGCTCAGAAATTGCTCCTAGCAGGCTCGGGGACCACATGGGATACTGCGATTTGAACCCACCGTTCTTCTGCATGCAAGGCATACACCTTAACCTCCATGCTATCTTTCAGCTCCCCCCATATATATATATATATAATATCTGGGCTTAAGTGCCTGACGTTGTTTGTTCCCAGTGGTACATAGGAAAAGCCCTCTGAGTCACTTCCCCAGCAGAAAGCCACTAGTTTCCTATGAAGGATCCATTTCAAGTGCCTGTTTCACCAACCCAGAAAACTGAGGAGGACAAACATGGAAAGTTAGCCTCCAGATAGCTGCCCACAAAGGAGCATACACATTTTTGATTACTTTATGTACGGGGGTGGGGGTGGGGGAGATTTGTAAGCTAAAGTAAGGGGGAAAGAGAATAAAAGAGTATTTCCTGTTTTACTACAGATCAGCTACAGATTAGATAGTATCACATAGTTCAACCCAATGAGCGTAGAGAAAAGGCAAAGAACAATCACTTCTACTGAAGCACTGAAATGCCAAAGATAAACCTGATCAGTGAATTTATCTAAACAAGTCTGTTGGCAAGAACTGTATGAAGGAAAAATAAACTACTTATTTTGCATCATAGGCTCCTGCCTTGCTAGGTCCATTTATTTTCACTCCTTTTCAGTGATTGAAATGTAAAACGCTTTAATCTAAAAGGAGGCTGGGTTTCCTAGGGGTTGTGAGAAGGCAAAGTTTAAAATTTAATATTTCACAGGGCCCGGAGCAGTGGCGCAAGGGGGTAAGACTTCTGTCTTGCCCGCGCTAGCCTAGGACGGACCCATGGTTCGACTTCCCCGGTGTCCCATATGCCCCCCCAAGCCAGGGGCAATTTCTGAGCTCATAGCCAGAAGGAACTCCTGTATGTCACGGGGTGTGGCCCAAAAACCAAAAAAAATTTTTTTTCAACTTTTCTCTCTTCTCTGTCTCCCTCCCTGCCCTCTCTCCCTGCCTGCCTCTCTCCCTCAGCCCCTTCCCTCCCTCCTCCCTCTCTCCCTTCCTCCCTCCCCTCCCTTCTTCCCTCCCTCCCTCCCTTCCCTCCCTTTCCTCCCTCCTCCCTCCCCCTCCCCTCCCTTCCCTCCTCCCTCCTTCTTCCCTCCTCCCTCCCTCCCCTCCTTCCCTCCCTCTCTTCCCTCCCTCCCCTCCCTCCCTCCCTCCCTCCCTCCCCTCCCTCCCTCCCTTCCCTCCCCTTCCTTCCTTCCTTCCTTCCCTCCCTCCCTCCTTCCTTCCTTCCTTCCTTCCTTCCTTCCTTCCTTCCCTTCCTTCCTTCCTTCCTTCCTTTCCTCTTTCGTTTTCATTGGCTACCAAGGTGCCTTTCATCTCTTCTTCAATTTGCCAACTAAACTGGGAAATTGGAAGAAGAAAGGTTGAGAGCTTTTGGTTTGTTTGTTTATCCTGAGGTCAGACTTGGCAGTGCTGGGATTATTTATTCTCAGCTAGGTGCTGAGGGGTCACAGTGCTTGGGAGACCACGTGGTGCCCAGGCATTTAACCTAGGCCCTCCTATTGCAAAGTCTGCCTAGCCTGTTGAGCTCCAGCTGGCAATCTTTCTAAATTGTAGTCATCTCACTCCACATTGCTATGCAAGGGGAATGGAGAGGCCGGACAAGGCGCACAGGGGATCTAGCACATTGGTATGGGTATGAGGCATTTGTGATATACTTGAGCCACACCCTTGGGTCCCATAATTTCATTTGCATGAGTTTAAGTCTGGGGATCTCAGTGTTTTAAAGCTGTTAGTAACCTTTTAACTAAATTCCTTTTCTACCTCTTCGTTTTGCAGAAACTAAATGCAAACATGAGAGATGAAAATATTTGCTCAAGACCATAAACTGAAAGGCAGACTGAGATCAAAGGCCGAATCTTTAGTAATAAATGCTAATTCTACTTTTTCTACCAGTTGGTAATAATACTCTTAAAAACAGGCCACAGTGCATCACCAGGTGTGGCCCCAAAACAAAACAAAAAAACAACCAAAAAACAGGCCACAGGGTGAGAGCTATAGTACAGTGGGCATGGCATTTGCCTTGCACATGGCTAAAATTATTTTGATCCCTGGCACCTCATATGTTTCCTTGAGCCTTCTCAGAAGTAATTTATTTTTTAGGTTTTTTTGTTTGTTTTTTGTTTTTGGGGCCACACCCAAAAAATTAAACCCGGTGACGCTCAGGGTTTACTCCTGGCTTTGCGTTCAGAAGTCGCTCCTGGCTTGGGGGACCACATGGGATGCTGGGGACCGAACTGAGGTTCGTCCTGGGTCAGCCACTTGCAAAGCAAAGGCCCTACCACTGCGCTATCACTCTGGCCTCGAATTTTAATTTTTTAAAATTTAAACCATTATGATTTACAAAGTTATTTATTATTGGATTTTAGATGTACAATGTTTCAGG
Source organism: Suncus etruscus (assembly GCF_024139225.1). Lineage (NCBI taxonomy): Eukaryota > Metazoa > Chordata > Mammalia > Eulipotyphla > Soricidae > Suncus > Suncus etruscus. The sequence continues at coordinate 77,713,865 of NC_064863.1, forward strand.
GACCAATTTCATCACCAGTGTCAATCTCCTTTACCAGTGTTCTCATGCACTGCCCCCTACCCCCTGGCTTGCCAGCATAACAGGCCCATTTCTTATTTTGATTATTAAAATTTGGATCTCATGATTTCATTGTTATTACTCTGGCTTGGCTATTTAGGTTCTATTCTTTTTTAATACCAAAATGCATCTGAGACCCCTTGGCTCCATCTTTCATCTTTTCATATTTGTGTTTCTTCCCCTCCACTCAATTTCTTTCCTTCTCATTATAATCTGGGGCCAAGAGTATTCTTGACAACTCCCATTTAAAGAATCGTATTTCTTCATGCAGTTATTCTAAATGCGGCACATAAGTGTTTTTATCTTGTACTTATCCTTCTTATTTTGGCTCATTTTATTTAACATAATCTCTTCCAGTTCCATTTACGTTGCAGCAAATTGCATAATTGCATCATTCCTCACAGCTATGTAGCGTTTCATTGTGTATATGTACCACATCTTCATGATCCACTCATCTGTTTTTGGACATCTATCTAGGTTAATTCCAACTTTTAGCTGTGGTACCAGTGAATAGCGGTTTGCATATATCCTTTTGGAACAGTGTTTTTCTGTCCTCAAGAGTCTTTTTTGAGTGCAGAGCTAGGAGTAACCCCTGAGCATTGCCAGGTGAGACCCAAACATCAAAAACCAGGTCACAAGCTATGCCAACTGTCCAGGAAATGTTTATAAGGAAGCCAGATAAGACTGATGTCTTTTTTCTGTTCCAACTTCAGGAGCCAGGGATGTGGTTTAATGTTGACCGGGGTTGGCCATCCAGTGTGAGGCTCTGGTTCCATTTCTGGCTCCAGGAAAATCCCCCTTCAGAGAAAACTGCAGGTGTTTCGGGGTTCTGGGCAATATTGCTAAGTAGGTGCATTTGAATTCAGCAGCCTCTGACTTGCCTGTGCCAAGAGGTGAGATGGAGAACAGCAGAGAGCATGACCTGAAACTGTCAGCATAATCCCATGTGGGCTTTCCCTGTGGTAAATTGGCTTCCTGCCAGTTTTGTGACCTTGTGTTCACATGTCTTATGCTTCCACGGAGAGGCTAGTATTTCCCAAAGCTTGCTCTGTGAGTGCTCACTACACTAACATGTGCCATCTACACTATCTACACTTCCTGCCCTCTATAACCCAGTCCAGGTTTTCACTATCTGTCCAGTCTGACTTTCTCTAGGCTGGCTTTTTTCTGTCATCGGCTCCACACAATCAACTCTCTGCTCTTTCTCTTCCTCATTAAAACTCTCAGGACCTATTCCTGACCCTAAATTCCAGAGTGAACCCTGGAGGTGCTCAGAGATCCTATGTAGTCCCAGGATCAAACGGGTGAGCTGACATGCAAGACTGTCAGAGACTTGCAAGACATCAAGACTGTCATCATACTCTCTATGTTATCTCTGCTTTAAGGAGACAGATTTTTGCTTTGTAAATTATATTATTATGGCCATGGGTGTGAGTCGGTGATTAAGTTTCATAAATAGAAAGCCATAGATTCAATCCTCAGCACCAACCAAAAACATTTTTTTTTTGTTTGTATTATTCTCTGGCATAGGAAGATAGGACAGAAGATAGGCTAGCATGTGGCATACTCAGATTTGATACCTGGCACTTTCCAGGGTCCCTGTGTAACACCAGAAGTGATCCTTTAGTACCACTAGTTTTGATCCCAAAACAAAACAAAAATAAAATTAATTGTATTATCCTCAGCAACCAGAGACTATTTGCTCAAAATGTATTTACTGAATGAATGGAAGAACTCTCAGTTTCCCAGAAAAACCATATGAAACACCATGATGTGATGAATTATCAGTAAATTCCTCTGAGTCTTGGACAGAGAAAAGAAAATGAAAGTTACAATTAGTACTCACATTCTCCCCTGTTTCTGTTGCTTTCCTTTATAGCCCTTTAATTAATTAATTAATTAATTAATTTTGGTTTTTGTGCCCAGAGGCACTCAGGAGTTACTCCTGGCTCTTCACTCAGAAGTCACTGCTGGCAGGCTCGGGGGACCATATAGGATACCTGAATTCAAACCAGGGTCTGTCCTGTGTTGGTCTCGTACAAGGCAAATGACTTACCGCTGTGCTATCACTCTGGCTTCCCTCTTACAGCCCTTTTGACCTATACCTCTCCATAGATGCTCTTCTTGACTAAGAAGTCAAGGTGCAAAGTAGATGGCACATCGCAGAGATGTCCGAATTTTAACAACATGCTTTGCCTTTCTATGTGGCTGCTCATGACTTCAATCTTTTATAATAAATAGGTAATTAAGCTATTTGTCTAGGAGACAGTTTATCTTTCTAGAATAATTCCATGAACTTACTACCGGTCTAAGAGACCTGATTTGTAACTCAATCCCATTATTGAGGGTCAAGAGTTTGGCATAGGGGCTGGAGCAGTGGTACACGTGATAAAGCGTCTGCCTTGTTCGCACTGGCCTAGGATAAACAGAGGTTTGATCCCCTGATGTCTCATAGGGACCCCCAAGCCAGGAGAAATTTCTGAGCACATAGCCAGCAGTAACCCCTGACTGTCACTGGGTGTGGCCCAAAATCCAAAAAAAACATAATAATAAATAAAGAGTTTGTCATAAGTACTGGTAACAACCTGAAGTGGGACTTTGCTTTGAGTAGTAGGACAGCTAGTTTATAAGCAGAGTTGCACAACTGATTAATGGTGTGTGTGTGTGTGTGTGTGTGTGTGTGTGTGTGTAAGTAAATGGGAACACACATTTGGTGGCAGAATAGTTTTGAGAAAAATCTCAGAAACTAATCAGGAGCAAAAGAGGCAGAAAAGAAAGCTCCTGGTGCCGGAGAGAAGAGAGATAGCTTGGAGGTAAGGCGTTTGCCTTGCATCCAGAAGGTTTGAATCCTGGCATCCCATATGGTCCCCTGAGCCTACCAAGAGCGATTTCTGAGCATAGAACCAGGAATAACCACTGAACGCTGCCAGGTGTGACCCAAAACCAAACCCAAACCAAACCAAAACAAAATAAATGAATGTTCTTAAATTATCACCAGAGAAGTAGTGGCAGCTGTTCCATGTTTAATATTGAGGTTAACCAAAGAGGACTAATCCCAAGCAATGTTCTTTTGTTTAATTTTGTGGCCACATTTAGGGAATGGAGCAACTCCCAGTGGTTCTTGGTTGACCATGTGGTGCCAGGGATCAAACTTGGGCTTCTGCTTCCAAAACCAGCCCTTTCCCTACTTTCCCCCAGCTCAAGAAAATATTTTAAAATCATATATCTATTTGTTAAGAGACATATTTAGAACAATAAATAAAGTCTTGCAACTTATAAATTTAGAGACACAAGTAACTCAATTAATTATTTTATTGATTTTAGGCAGAGTGGTTTGCAAAACTGTTATTGGTAGGGTTTTATTTATAAAACATCCCAGCAACATACCTTCTACCAGTGTGTGCTTTCTTCCACTGTTAATTGTCCCCTCTATTTATATGAGGATTTTTTTGTTTCGTTTTGTTTTGTTTTGTTTCTGGGTCAGACCTGGCAGCGTTCAGGGGTTACTCCTGGCTCTACACTCAGAAATAACTCCCCAAGGGACTTGGTTATCTCAGTCCTATAATCGAAGGCTTGTTAAAATTAAAAACTGTCTGTTCCCTTGCTTTGTTTCTCACAGGTAAGTGAGATCATCTAGTATTTGCCCTTCCTCTGCCTTTCAAGTAGCTCACAAATTGATTGCTGCTAGTATGCCTTTGAAATCTTTAGAGTAACAGAAGACCTACCTTTGCTTAAACTCCTTGTTACATATCTTCAGTCAGCTTGATTTTTCACAGTTTTATCAACAGTTTTTGATATTTACACCTATGCATGCCATCTAAATCAAAGAAAACGTTTTTTTTATTTTCTCATAGCACCATGATTTTTCCATATGCAGTTGTTTCAGGCATTAAATGTTCTGACACCCATCCTATCCACCATTTTTCTTCATTTCCTACCCACAACCCAAACTTTCCTTCCTTCTTGCAGGCACAAGCACATTTAGTTCTTATTGTTTGTTACAACACAAAATAAAATGGAATTATCAAAACTTAGATCAATAAAAGTCAATTTGTGATCTTTGTTATATCTCACAATAGTGTTTCTAAAAGTCATGGCCTGAGGATTTACTGGACTAGTTAGTGCTAGCTGAGCCTTCTATGTTATTGTTTAGGCTTATTAAACTGGTGATCTTCTATGTAACTTTCCTATCTAATTTGCTATTATCCATGAGGCTGATATTACTATGAAATTTGGAGGTGTCTTTCAGGTTTGTATGCATGCTGGTTCTTTCCCCTTGCTTAGGTAAATAGCAATTTTTCACTTGTTTTTTCCTTTACTGTCTCTGTTGGTGTGATGCCCAAGGTTTGTAGGCACTTGGCTGTAGTACTTATTGAAGGTTTCAAACTTATGTTATGGTACTACACACACACTTGATTACAAGGCACCTTTTTTTTTCTTTTGGTTACACCCAGCGATGATGTTCAGGGCTTATACCTGGCTTTGGACTCAGGAGTCACACCTGGAGGTGCTTAGAGGACCATAATGGCATATTGGGGACTGAACCTGGGCCAGCTGCATGCAAAACAAGCACCTGTACTATTACTCCAGTCACCTGCAAGTTATTCTTTTTAATCATGGCACTGATAAAAATTTCAACTTTTTGGGGGCCAAAGAGATAGCATGAAGGTAGGGCGTTTGCCTTGTATGCAGAAGGACAGTGGTTCAAATCCTGGCACCCCATATGGTCCCCTAAGCCTGCCAGGAGCAATTTCTGAGTGTAAAGCCAGGAGTAACCCCTGAGCACTGCCAGGTGTGATCCAAAAACAAAAACAAATTTCAACTTTTTATCATGGCACTATAAAATATCTCAAAAAGATAGCGATGCAGATGTCACTTGGCATTGGAAGTTGCAAGGGGTTAAACTTGTGGTCTGATGTCTACAAGGCAAGTGCTCTACCACTGACATATTCTTTTGTCCTCCATTATCATATTTGAGGGGACTATTACTAACTCTGTGCTCAAGGATCATCCAGGTGGTGTCAGGGGACCATATAAAATGTGAGGGATTGGACAGAGTGTAATGGTCTAAAGGTTAAGGCGCCTGCCCTGTATGAGGTTGACCCAAACAGACAATGGTTCGAATCCCAACGTCCTCTATGGTCTCCTGAGCCTGCCAGGAGTGGCTTCTGAGTGCAGAACCAGGAGGAACCCCTGAGTGCCACCGGATGTGACCCCTAAACAAAAAAAATGTGAGAGATTGAAATGGGTCAGATACATACAAGGCCAATGCCCTACTCCCTGGTCTTCCAATATCATTTAGAAAATAGCTTTTAGGCTGGAGAGATATTATAGTTGGCAGAGTGTTTGCCTTGAACACAGTTGACCCAGGTTCAATCCCCAGCACCCCATATTGTCCTCTGAGCTCCACCAGGCCACCAGGAGTAATTACTAAGTATAGAACTAGGGGCCGGAGCAGTGGCACAAGGGGTAAGGCATCTGCCTTGCCCATGCTAGTCTAGGACAGACCGTGGTTTGATACCCTGGCCATCCCTTATGGTTCCCCAAGCCAGGAGCGTTTTCTGAGTGCATAGCCAGGCATAACCTCTGAGTGTCACTGGGTGTGACCCAAAAACCAAAAAAAAAAAAAAAAAAGTATAGAACTAGGAGTAACCCCTGAGCATTACCAGGTATGGCCCAAAATTCTCACCTTAAAAAAACCCATACAAATAAAATGCAAAATTATTTTATTTTCCCAGGTATACCTGACAACTGAGATGACAATTATGGGACCTTCTCAGAATGGGGACAAGCGGATTTCACTAAATGAAGACACAGTGGCCCAGACACACCCAACACTCTACGCCATAGGAAAGGCCCAGCTCCATAACTGAATTCATCAAGTTTCCAAGCCATCAAATTGTTTCAGATCTATAAGAAGACAGATCTGTGATTCAGCAATATGCTTCAAAGAGCTGCTTGTACAGGTCTCTGTGAGTGCTTACTCTGTGTCATAGACCTTGGTGAGGAGGGATTTTTTAGTGCTCATTTCTGGATGAGCAAGCAGGTAAGACAGGAAATACACCTCAGAGCCTCACACTTCTACAAGGAACATCAGGTTAGAGGTAGGCAGGGCTGCACAGATTGCTCAGAAATACACGAATGAATCTTCAATACAAAGTGGAAAAGTGTCAACCCAGGGAAGAAGATAATAGTATCTTGGTGTCTACAAATTACAAACACAAACAAATAAAACCATGCACTTCGCAATAATTCATTTCAATATAAAGATGGTTCACTCAGAAAAAAGGTGCCCCTCCCTTTTCCTGACCTCCAATCTTCTTTGATGAGTCACACATAGAATTTACAGAACGAGGGCCCGGAGAGATAGCACACCAGCGTTTGCCTTGCAAGCAGCCAATCCAGGACCAACGGTGGTTGGTTCGAATCCCGGTGTCCCATATGGTCCCCCGTGCCTGCCAGGAGCTATTTCTGAGCAGACAGCCAGGAGTAACCCCTGAGCACCGCCGGGTGTGGCCCAAAAACCAAAAAAAAAAAAAAAAAAAAAAAAAAGAACTTAGGGGCCGGGAAGGTGGCACTAGAGGTAAGGTGTCTGCCTTGCAAGCGCTAGCCAAGGAACGGACCGCGGTTCGATCCCCCGGTGTCCCAGGTGTCCCATATGGTCCGCCCAAGCCAGGGGCGATTTCTGAGCACATAGCCAGGAGTAACCCCTGAGTGTCAAACGGGTGTGGCCCAAAAACCAAAAAAAAAAAAAAAAAAAAAGAATTTACAGAACTAAAGAGAAAAATTGGTTGTTGGAAAAAGTTTGGCCTAGATAGGAGATTATTTTAGAAGACCTAGAACATGAGAAAACAATGTTTAGCAAAAATACCAGGTATTAAAAGAAAAAAGAAAAAAGATAAAAATAAGATACAAGCTATTGTGAAATTCAGGCCATATTTTGAATTAACCTCTGCTTTCCTTATTTTTTTTGTGTAGTTTTTTTTTTTAATTTTGTTTTGTTTTGTTTTTGGGTCACACCCAGTAGCACTCAGGAGTCACTCCTGGCTCCACACTCAGAAATCACTCCTGCTAGGCTCAGGGGACCATATGGGATGCCGGGATTCGAACCACCGTCCTTCTGTATGAAAGGCAAACGCCTTACCTCCATGCTATCTCTCTGGCCCCTCTTTTGTGTAGTTTTTTAGGAAAATTCACATGCAGCAGTATTCAGGGCTCAAACATGGGTGTCCTCTATGTACTAAGCCTGTGCTTTGCCCAACCATTGCTCCCCATCCCTCATTACTCATCTACAGTCAGGGGTATTAATAGTCAGGGGTATTACTCTAAAACAGAACAGGTGCCTTGTGGGTCTGATAGCATCAGCAGTAGCTTTGTGGGAACTCCTAATGTGACAGCAATCTTGTGACCTCCCAGTCTTTGAAATAACTGATGCTCAAAGGTAAAGAGAGAGAAAAAGGAAACCAAAACACAAAATCAAATATAAGAATATATTATTAAGGGCCTGGAGAGATAGCACAGCGGCATTTGCCTTGCAAGCAGCCGATCCAGGACCAAAGGTGGTTGGTTCGAATCCCGGTGTCCCATATGGACCCCCGTGCCTGTCAGGTGCTATTTCTGAGCAGACAGCCAGGATAAACCCCTGAACAATGCCGGGTGTGGCCCCAAAAAACAAAACAAAAAAAAAAAAACAAAAAACAAACAAAAAAAAAAAGAATATATTATTAAAACATTTTATTGTTGGTGTCGGAGAGATAGCATGGAGATAGGGCATTTGCCTTGCATGCACAAGGACGGTGGTTCAAATCCCGGCATCTCATATTGTTTCCTGAGTCTGCCAAGAGTGATTTCTGAGTATAGATCCAGGAGAAACACCTGAATACAACCGGTTGTGATCCAAAAATAAAACAAAAAAATTTTTTATTGTTTGTCCCAATCTATGATTGATGTCTTACGTTCACACTAGTTTTTGATGGCACCAGAGAGACAGGACAGGGGTAACGTGCTTGTCTTGCACACAATAGGTGTGGCCTAAGTTGCCTTTCCCCAGAGAAAGGAGGGTCTGCCCCCACTCCATTGTCCCTATTCTGCTACCCAGCTATTACTATAGTCCATTTCCAAATGTACTTTTCTTTTGTTTTTGTTTTTTGGTTTTTGGGCCACACCAGGTGGCGCTCAGGGGTTACTCCTGGCTATCTGCTCAGAAACAGTTCCTGGCAGGTAAGGATTCGAACCAACCACTTTCTGTCCTCGGTCAGCTGCTTGCAAGGCAAATGCTGCTGTGCTATCTCTCCGGCCCATATTTTTGTTTGTTTGTTTGTTGTTTTTTGGGGGCCACACCCGGTGATGCTCAGGGGTTACTCCTGGCTATGCGCTCAGAAATCGCTCCTGGCTTGGGGGACCATATGGGATGCCAGGGGATCGAACCACTGTTCATTCTAGGTTAGTGCTTGCAAGGCAAACGCCCTACCGCTTGCACCACCATTCCAGCCCCAGCAAATGTACTTTTTGACCATCCTTCAAACCCAGTGTTCACATCACTCTGCCAGTGGCTCCTGGTTTGCTCTAATAAACTTTTCTGCCTGATGTAGAAAGACCCTAAGCCAGGGCCCATACCATATTGATTTTTGTCTCTTGGTTTTACTATTTATAACTGATCCATCTAATATCTCAGAATCACTGAAAGAAGGATAACAATGAGATATGTGAATCCTTTTAAAACATTTTATGCAACTGTTAAATTTCAAATTATAGCTCATTTATTATATATATTTTTGTTTTGAGGGGCCACATCTAGTGAATGCACATGGCACTATGAAATACTTAGAATGGAATAGGTGGTTTCATCATATAAACTTGCATTCTAGCTTTTGGCATAGTCTCCTAGCTCCTATTCTACATATTCCTCTACTATTTTGTTCTTAATGTATAATGGTGAGTTTTCCGTGTCATAATACAAAATTAGATATTAGCTATAATGTACATGTAAAGACATAGACTATGGATACTTTCCACACCTTTAGCTCAGTTTTGTGAGCGAAACTGCCTATTTTAGGATTATATTTCTTACTTTAAAGATGGGGAAATTGCTCAATAGCTGAAGTGCATGTTTTGCATGTCTGAAGCTCAAGCACTGAGCTGGCCCTAAATCCTGAGCACCTGCTTCCACCTCTGCCTGGCCTACCTCCCAAATAAGTGAAAATAGAATTCATGAAATGGGGCCGGGGATAGAACTCAGAGGTAGAGCACTTGCCCTGCATGTTTGAAACCCTGGGTTCAGTCTCCAGCACTGCAAATGAAAGAAAATAGAGTTGATTCAACAGTGTGCAGCTGATTCGAGTTCAATCTCTGGCACCCCATAACATCTCCTGAGCCAGCCAAGAGTAACCCCTGAGTGTCACTGATGTGGCCCCTATCCCCCAAAAACAAAAACAAAAAACCCCCCTAGATTTTATTACTTAGCAAAGTTTTAAAATGTATAGTAAAATTGAGGACAAAGTAAGAAGAGTTATAATATATTCCATATCCATCCTTCCCTACCATAAACATCCCCAGCACATTTGTTAAAATCAAGCCAAGGGGCCGGAGAGATAGCATGGAGGTAAGGCATTTGCTTTTCATGCAGAAGGTCATAGGATCGAATCCCGGCGCCCCATATGGTCCCCCGAGCTTGTCAGGAGCGATTTCTGAGCATGGAGTCAGGAGTAACCCTGAGCACTGCCGGGTGTGACCCAAAAAGCCAAAAAAAAAAAAAAATTAAGCCAAAACTGACAGTGTTATTACCTAAAGTCCAGGGCTTATGTCAGGGCTTGCTCTAGGTGTCTCTTATTTCACATCTGTCTTTCTTTTCTTCTACTCAATTTTTTTCCTTCTCCTCACTATACTCTGGGTCAAGAGTGCGCTAGATAATCCCCATTTAAACCATTGCATTTCTTCATGCAGTTATTCTAAATACCACATATAAATAATATCCTGTATTTATCTTTTTTTTGGGTCACACCTGGGAGTGTTCAGGGTTTACTCCTGGCTCTATGCTTAGAAATTTCTCCTGGCAGGCTCGGGGGACCATATGGGATGCTGGGATTCGAACCACTGTCCTTCTGCATGCAAGGCAAACGCCCTACCTCCATGCTATCTCTCCAGCTCTGTATTTATCTTTCTTTTGCTTACTTCTTTGAACATAATACCTTCCAGTTCCATCTATGTTGCAGCAAATTGCATGACTGCATCATTTCTTACAGTTATGTAGTATTTCATTGTATATATGTACATGCTTCCAGTATTTTTAATATGTACCATCCTCACTGGTGTAAAATGATATCTCATTGTTGTCTTGATTTTATTTATCCAATTCTCTTAAACCTGACAAATTACAACTTAAAAATTCTCTTATCAAGAAAAGACAGAACCCTACACAAAATAGATGTGGACAAATTGTGCTGGTTATAAACATGAAGTTTAGTGAGTTTTCTTGGCAAATCCCAAGTAGAGCTTGGGGCTTATATATATAATGTGATACTTGTCTAACTAGGTCAAGTTTAGTGCCAGAGTTGAGGATGAAGTGCTGCTTGTTCCCTGAGTTGGTGGGACCTCTACTTTAGTAGTGTTCAGGAGCTTTTAGGACTCTACCCAACAGTGCTCAGCAATCCATATGGTTTAGAGTTCAGACTTAGATTCCAGTGTATGCAAGTCATGTGACCCTGACTGCCAGTTTCTTTTTCAGCCCCTGAAAGGCTTCACAAGGCTGGAGTGATAGCACAGCAGATAGGGCATTTGCTTTGCACTCAGTCAACCTGGGTTTTATCCCAGCATCCCATATGGTCCCCCAGGCTGCCAGGAGTAACCCCTAGGCACTACCAGATATGACCCCAAAACCAAAAACCAACCAAACAAATAAAAAAAAAAAAGCTTCACAAAGGGCTGAAGAGATAGCACAGGGGTTAAAGTGCTTGCCTTGCATCTCACCAACTCTGGTTTAAATTACCATAAATAGCCCCCAAAACATGGCCAAGAGTTACTCCTGAGCACAGAGATTTAATTAATCCCTGGGCACTTCTGGATGTGGATCAAATATCAAAAATAAAATTAAAACAAAATAAAACAGAGATACCCCAAGGGCTGAGTCTTGCATTCACTATTTTATCACCTTAACAGAACTAGACTTATTCTTAGTTCTTGGGATTTTGTTTGTTTGTTTTTGGTTTTAGGGCCAGATCCAGCAGTGCTCCAGGGCTACACCTCTCTGCATTCAGAAATTACTCCTGGTATGCTCAGAGGACCGTATGGGATGCCAGGGGTCAAACCTGGGTCTGCTGCATGCAAAGCAAACACCCTACATACACATTGTATTATTGCTCTGGCCCTATTCTAATTTGTTGTTGTTGTTGTTGTTTTTGGCCATACCTGGTGACGCTCAGGGTTATTCCTGGCTATGCGCTCAAAAATCGCTCCTGGCTTGGAGAACCATATGGGATGCCGTGGTTTTGAACTGCAGACTGTCCTAGGCTAGTTGCCGCAAGGCAGATGCCTTACCGCATATGCCACCGCTCCGACCCCAACTTCCATCATCTTTTTTTTTTTTTTTTTTTTGGTTTTGGTTTTGTTTTTTTGGGCCACACCCGGCGATGCTCAGGGGTTACTCCTGGCTGTCTGCTCAGAAATAGCTCCTGGCAGGCACGGGGGACCCTATGGGACACCGGGATTCGAACCAACCACCTTTGGTCCTGGATCGGCTGCTTGCAAGGCAAACGCCGCTGTGCTATCTCTCCGGGCCCAACTTCCATCATCTTAACAACCATCAATGTAACATGATTGTAACACAGGTGAATTAATAAAATGAAAATAGCTAAGTGTGACACTTTATATTTTTTCTAAGTGATTTAAACACCACCAATTTGCAATAGGCATGGGGAACAAGATAAATTCTTTGTGAATAATTATATATAATATATTATATAATTATATATTTGTAAAAAAGCACTATCAGCAAATTGGTCCACCAACCTTGCAATCAATATAGGTCAAAATTTTCCATCAAGAAAAGGGATCATGTTAACTCCTACTGCCATCTTGTGTTCAGTTTCAAAACCACCATTCTTGTGCCCAAGAGATTGTTAAAGGTGCTTGTTTCCCTAACTTGTAATTATTTCCTGGATTATTTTGTCTGTAGGTGAAGAAGCAGGGAGTAATTTGGATGAAAGTGGAATGTCAGCTACAGAGAAGGTGAACTGAAAGTCTATATGTGCTTAATAAAAATAAAACATTAATAGGAACAGAGTCCTAGACAGCAATGACTTGATTTTGTCCATATGTGATCCTTGTCTTGCTCCATCAGCAACTGTCAGATTTGTTCATCCTTAGTTTGATTTCTTCCAGCACACCATCCTTCCTGGGATTCTTGGAGGTGGCTACATTCTGACCACACTTTTCTGCTGGTGACTTTATTCCATTTAGCTTTAAAGTGCCATCTCTATACTGAGTCCCCACCCCTTCTCATTCAAGCTGGGAATCGAACCCCACGAATCATGTATGTGAGGTAAAAGTCATACTACTGAGCTACCACCCAGTGTCATATATGAATTTGCCCTGATGTCCTTGCAAGAAACCACAGTTACTGCACTGTTATCTATGTGGAGTAAACATCTGTCAGTTATTGACACACAGCCCCCAGCTGGGGCCACCATTGGTTTCTCTGTCTGTTGATATTGCATTATGACTTCAAATTCACACTTTTTTGAGGCGGATGGTCACTCCTAGCTCCTGGTGTATTTAGGAAACCAGAGGTGCTGGGGGTGGGGGATGGGGTCGAACCTGGACTTCTATGTGAAGTATGTGCTCCAGCCCATGGAAAATCTCTGGCCCCAAAGACATTGTTATTATTTTATGCAGACACAATGATTTATAAAGTTGCTTACAATAGAGTTTCATGCATAGAATGTTCCCAGCTCCAATTCCATCACTTGTGTCCCCATCTTCCCACCCATGCCCCCATTCCTCCTATTCCTCAAGCTAAATACTTGACAGATCATTTTAATTATTATAGTCCAGGTCCCTTGCTTCCAACAGTGTAGCTCTAGTAGACAAGTACCTCGTCTCTGCATCATAGTTGAGTCCCAACTCTCTTGGGCCTTCACTGGGCACCTGTCCGGGGAGGGCAGCGAGGTTGGTACTGGGGAGGACTTTGAAGGGGACCCCAGGCCTTAAGTCCTTCCCCACCCAACACAAGAAGGGCGGTCTTGGAGATATTGCCAGCAACCTTCCTTCCCATCAGTCTTCATTCTCAAAACCGAGAGGGAGTTGGTCTTATGCCAGAATTCTTCAGGGGTAAGGTCTCTCTGTATTTAGGCCAAACACTTTTCCTTTCTATTTCTCCCATATTTTGCTGGGCTTATGCAAACAGCAACAACTGCCAAACACACATAACTTTTTACTCTAATTTTTTTTTTAATCTCTATCTTAAAAAAAAAAAGAAAGAGCTTACTAAACCTTCTGCTATTGTTTTAAGGAGTTCATTGGAGATACAATAACTTCACAAATGTACTTACTATGAACTTTTTCTTTTCTTTTTTCTTCTTCTTCTTTTTTTTTTTTTTTGGTTTTTGGGCCACACCCCACGGTGCTCAGGGGTTACTCCTGGCTGTCTGCTCAGAAATAGCTCCTGGCAGGCATGGGGGACCATATGGGACACTAGGATTCCAACCAACCACCTTTGGTCCTGGATCGGCTGCTTGCAAGGCAAACACCACTGTGCTATCTCTCGGGGCCCTTCTTTCTATTTTTTTTTTTAAATAACTTTGCTTTCTGTCTTCATGCCTTCAGGAGCTGTTCTGGTGGGTGCTCATGCCTGCCTCTCAGAGCAGAGCAGAGGCCATTTAAAATGTCTCCCATATGCCAAAGCATAGGACATGAATCAAGTTCCATCCTTTGTGTGTGGAGAAAGCTCACCTTGCTAATGTGCCCTCAGAAGATGTCCCCTACTGTGTGCCCTCAAAAGCTATTCTGGCTGGAGTGGTTCATGGCCCAGCTAAAGTGCTTTCAGGCGATAGAGCCTGTGGATGTGCCCTCAGGAACTGTTTTGTGTGGGGTGGTTCTTGGCTATGTGGATGTGCTCTCAGATTTGCCCTGTTCTCAAGCACTCAGGATTTTTTCTGGTTTTGGTGATTCATGGCCGTTTAAAATGTCTCCCATGGAGAAGCTATTCACCCAATACCCATCAGATAAGGGGCTAATATCAAATTTATACAAGGCACTGACAGAGATTTACAAGAAAAAAACATTTAACCCCATCAAAAAATGGGGAGAAGAAATACAAATGGGCAAAAAGCACATGAAAAAATGCTCCACATCACTAATCATCAGGGGGATGCAAATCAAAACAACAACGAGGTACCATCTCATGCCAAAGAGACTGCCACACATCAAAAGAACAAGAACAATCAGTGCTGGAGGGGATGTGGGGAGAAAGTAACTCTCATTCACTACTGGTGGGAATGCCGTCTAGTCCAACCCTTATGAAAAACAATATGGAGATTCCTCAAAGAACTGGAAATCGAGCTCCCATATGATCTAGCTATACCATTCCTAGGGATATACCACATGAACACAAAAATGCAATACTAAATCTCTTCCTCACACATATATTCATCTCAGCTCTATTTACAATAGCTAGATTCTGGAAATAATCAAGATGCCCCTTCAACAGCTAAAGAAACTGTGGTACATATACACAATGGAATATTATGCAGCTGTCAGGAGAGATGAAGTCATAAAATTTTCCATGTACATGAATGTACATGGATCTATTATGCTGAGTGAAACAAGTCAGACACACACAGAATAGTCTCACTCATTCATGGGTTTTAAGAAAAATAAAAGACATGATTGAAATAATTCTCAGAGATGAGGGCAGGAAGGACCGGCTCACCATATGAGGCTCAACACAAAGAGTGGTGAGTTTAGTTAGAGAAATAACTACACTGAGAACTATCATAACAAAGTCAATGAGTGAGGGAAGTAGAAAGCCTGTCTTGAATACAGGTGGGGTGGGAGTAAGAGGGGGGCATTGGTGGTGGGAGTGTTGCACTGGTGAAGGGGGGTGTTCCTTTTATGACTGAAACCCAACTACAATCATGTTTGTAATCACAGTGTTTAAATAAAGATATTAGTTTAAAAAATGTGGCCCATGTTTCAAAGCACACTACAGGAATCAGTCTCTGCCCTTCTTGGGTGGAGACAGTTCATCTCTGCTGAGGTGCCCTCAGGTGGTGTCTCATGTTGTCATGCATCAGGAACTGTTCTGGACGTGGTGGTTCGTGGCTCTGTTGAAGTGCCCTCAGGAAATGTCCCCGTTGTTCCCCTCAGAAACTGTTCTGGTTGGGGGTGGTCACATATCTGCTGTGTGTTCTAAGGAGGTGACCCTTGTTCTCATGCCCTCAGGATCTGTACTGAGTGTGGAGGTTCATAGCTATTCTGATGTGCCCTCAGTTGTCCACTCTTCTCGCGCACTCAGGAGCTGTTCTGGGTGGTTTGGTTCAAGACTTTGCTGATGTGACCTCAGGAGATGTCCCCTGCAGTCATGCCCTCTGGAGCTGTTCTGGGTGAGGTGGTTTGTAGCAGGACAGCCCCTGAAGAGGTTGACTGATGGGAGGATGGAGAATGAGGCCCTTTTCTTCCAGCTCGGAGCACGCGTCTGCCACCCTGTCTAGCCCACGGTTCTGAGGTGAAACGGCGGGTAAACAGCTCGCAGACAGTCAGGCTCGTGGAAATATTTGCTTTATTCTGATGGACAAAACTGAAGTCCAAAGACTCAGCTTCAGTTCTAGCCAGCCAAAAGCCCTCGCCTTCCACAGACCCTTGCTCTTATACTCCAGAGTCAGGTCCCACCCAATGGTGGGATCAGATACCAACCAATGGTGGAAGCAGAATCAGGTCCTACCCTAGGGTGGGGGCAGAATGCCAGGTCACACCCTAGGGTAGGGCACAGATTAGGGTGAGCAACATAGTAATCCCCCAAAATATTTACATACACAACAGTGGTTCACTGCTGTCTCACTGAGCAGAGCAGAGGTCATTTAAAATATCTCCCATGTGCCAAAGCACCTGGCAGGAATTAGGCTCTGCCTTTCCTGGGCATAGACAGCTCACTTCTGCTGATATATTATCAGGAGGATTTTCCTATTGTCATGCCCTATTGTGCTGTTCTAGGTGGGGTGTATGTGTGTATGTGCCCTCAGGAGATGTCCCTATGTGGTGACCTCAGGAGCTGTTCTTGGTGGCATGGTTCACAACTGCCTTAAAAGCAGAGGCCTCTTAAATTGTCTCCTATGTGCCAAAGAACACAGCAGGTGTCAGGCCGTGCTCTCAGCAAAAGTCCCCTGTTGTAGTATCTTCAGGAGTGTTCTGCATCACATGGCTGCATCATCATGGCTGCACAACAGAGCAGAGGCCTTATAAAATATCTCCCACGTGTCAAAGCACATGGCAGGAATCCAGTTTTACGTACCATATTTTCCGGTGTATAAGACGACTGGGCATAGAAGACGATTGGGTGTCTAAGAAGACCCCCTACTTTTCCTGTTAAAATATAGGGGTTGGGTTATATTCGCCGTATAAAACTACCTCTCTTTTGATGCACACCAAGTGGAAATTAAAAAAACGTAAGAGAAAAAGAGTAGAGCCTTCAAAGTTTAACAGTATATGTTTAATAAAGCTAGACTTTGAAGTGCCGACAATCATTTTACATTTGTCATTTGGAGTGAGTGACTGGTTTTTTTAATTGTGAGCTACACTGAGAGCAGAGAGAGGGGACTCCTCCAAGAGCCGCTGGCTGGAGTGCAGTGCTTAGTAGGACAGCTAGAGGAAGACAGAGTGCCTCCTCTGTGTCCCATACAAGCTGAACAGAGGACTGAGCACTGGAAAGCTGGCTGAGATGCGGAGCTCGGGAACTCAGCTCCTCTGTGTGCTCTGAAAGATGAATCAGGAGAAGCAGAGAACTGAATGAAGACGCCTGGCAGCTGCATGAGATGCGGTGGTAAGAGGGGGGCGGGTCACTCGTCCCTGAAGCTGGGGTAAGTTTTAGCTTGCCATAATCCAGCGTATAAAACGACCCCCGACTTTTAAGAAGTTTTTCATGGGTTAAAAAGTTGTCTTATATGCCCGAAAATACGGCATTTTTTTATTTTTATTTTTTTTTTTATCTTGGTACTACACCCAGCAATGTTCAGGGATCACTCATGGTGAGAATTCTGGAGACTTGTGGTTCCAGAAACCTCCCCTCTCTCTCCTCTCTCTCTGTCTCTCTGTCTGTCTTTCTCTGTCTCTCTCCTCTCTCTCTGTCTCTCTGTCTGTCTTTCTCTGTCTCTCTCTCCTCTCTCTCTGTCTCTCTTTCTGTGTGTCTTTCTCTGTCTCTCTCTCCTCTCTCTGTCTCTCTCCTCTCTCTGTTTCTGTCTCTCTTTCTGTCTGTCTTTCTCTGTCTCTCTCCTCTCTCTGTTTCTGTCTCTTTCTGTCTGTCTTTCTCTGTCTCTCTCCTCTCTCTGTCTCTGTCTCTCTTTCTGTCTGTCTTTCTCTGTCTCTCTCCTCTCTCTTTCTGTCTGTCTTTCTCTGTCTCTCCTCTCTCTCTGTCTCTCTGTCTATCTTTCTCTGTTTGTCTCTCCTCTCTCTCCTCTTCTCTCTTTCTGTCTGTCTTTCTGTCTCTCTCTTCTCTCTGTTTCTCTGTCTTTCTCTCTCTGTCTCTCCTCTCTCTCCTCTTCTCTCTGTCTCTCTCTTTCTGTCTGTCTTTCTCTCTCTCCTCTCTCTCTGTCTCTCTGCCTTTCTGTCTTTCTCTGTCTCTCTCTGTCTGTCTCTCTCTGTCTCTCTCTCTTTCTCTCTCCCTCTTCCTCCTTCTCTCCTTCCCTCCCTCTCCCCCCTCTCTCCCCTTTCTACATCAATTTACACACACACACATATATATATAATACACACTCATACACACCTCTTGTTTCTGGGCCACTCCCATGGCGCTCAGGTCTATTCCTGGGTTTGCGCTCAGGAATCACTTCGTAGGGCTCTGGCGGCCTGCATGAGACGCCTGGGTTAGCCCCGTGAAAGACAAGCACCGTCCAGCTCTAGTCTTTCCAGCCCCTATTCTGTACATGTATCAAGGTCGCACAGCTTATGTCTTTATTTATGGGCCGCACCCAGGGGCTCTCAAGGTTTCCTCTGAGCCTGTGCTCGGGTGTCCCTCCTGGTGATGCCCAGGGAGACCGTGGCAAGGCCGAGGACTGAGTCCAGGTCGCCAGCGTGCGGCACATCTGGATGGACACGCCAGCCCAGCCCAGCCGGTAGCCAGTGCGCGCGTGGACCGGGCCGGGAAGGAGGCGCAGGGGCTCCCCGGGGAGGGCACGCCCACCGCCTGGAGTCCAGTCCCTGGGCGCACTGTGCCAAGGGACTGGGAGCGATGTCCGGGCGCGGGGCGGACGGCAGGAGCCGGAGCCGGGGCCGGCGCGGCCGGGGCAGCGGGAGCCGGAGCCGGCGCAGGAGCGGGAGCGGCGGGAGCGGCGGCGGGCCGAGCTGGTGCTGGTGCTGGCGCGCGGGCGGCAGCGGCCCGGAGCGCTGGGCGCCGGAGGGCGCGGGGCGCGCGGAGCCGGTGCTGGCGGCGAGCGGGGCGCGCCACTCGCTGCTGCTGCTCGGCTCGGGCTCGGTGCTGTCGTGCGGGGACAACAGCCGCGGCCAGCTGGGCCGTCTGGGCGCCGGCGCTTCCGAGCGGCCGGGTGAGTGGCCGGCCCGGCGGCGGCTTCGGGGCGCGGGGTCCCCGACGAGAAGGGCAGCTGGGCGCGGACCCCAGAGGCGGCCGGGAGCGCCTGTGCGCATCTATCTTTCTGGGTTTCCTTTCCTTTTGTGTGTTTGTTTTGGGGTCACACCCGGCAGCGCTCAATGAGGGGTCCCTCCTGGCTCCACGCTCAGAAATCGCTCCTGGCATCGGGGGGTCCATATGGGATGCCGGGATTCGAACCACTGTCCTTCTGCATGCAAGGCAAACGCCCCACCTGCATGCGATCTCTCCGGCCCTGGGTTTTGTTTCTTTTTCTTATTTGTTTGTTTGTTTGTTTGGTTGGTTGGGTTTTTTTCGCTTAGGGGTTCCTCCTGGCTCCGTGCTCAGAAATCGCTCTTGGCATCGGGGGGCCATATGGGATGATGGATTCGAACCACCGACCTTCTGCTTGCGAGGCAAACGCCCCACCTGCATGCCATCTCTCCGGTCCTTCCTTGGGTTTCGTTTCTCCGCGCTGTCGGCCCCTTTCGGTTTCTGTTTCCTTCTCCAACCGGACCCTGGGCGAGGCGGAGCCTGGAGCTTGCGTCTCCACCGTCGGGTCGGTGTGGGTCTGGTACCCTGGTATACCCTGGCAGCCCCGTGGGAATCAAAAACTGATAATGGATGGCATTTTGCTCTTACTCACCAGTGCAGGAGTCCTCCCCCTCCCGCCCAATTCCGGCTTCCGAATAGTGTCTAGGAATAGTGTCTAGAGGAATTCCTACTTTCTCCCCTACTATTTATCCGACCTTCATTAAAAACCATTTCAGGGGCCGGAGAGATAGCATGGAGGTGGGGTATTTGCCTTGCATGCAGAAGGACGGTGGTTCGAATCCCAGCTTCCCGTATGATCCCCCCCTCTCCCCCGAGCCTGCCAGGGGCGACTTCTGAGTAGAGCCAAGACTCAAGAGTAACCCCTGAGCGATGCCGGGTGTGACCCCCCCCCAAAAAAAAATAAACGTTTCACTCCCTCCCCACCCTCACTTGGTGAAGCCTGTCTCTGTCTCTCTTTTCTCTCCTTTCCCCCTCATTTTTCTAACTTTCCCAATTAAAATTATTTAACTTCACTTAGTTATATATATAGTAATTATGCAACTCAGTAAGTTGTGCTTTCATAGTATAAGAAGATATTGTCTTTTTTTTTTTTTGGTGGGTTCACATTCTGTGGGACTTGGGGGGTTATTAAGACCAAGTTGTAGGGTGGGGAGCTATGTGAGGCAGAATAGAACTTGGCTTGCAGCATACATAGCATATATTCCAGTCATTGAGCTATTTTCTAGTCCCTTAATATGTAATAATATGTATTCTTTTTTGGGGGGGGGTTTGGACCACACCCAGCGTTGCTCAGGGATTACTCCTAGCTCTGTGCTCAGGGGTCATTTCCTGGCTGTGCTCAGGAGACCATATGGGATGTTGAGGATTGAACTTGTTTGGCCATATGCAAAGCAAACGTCTACCTGCTGTGATATCACTCAGGACTCATTAGTATACATTAAGAAAAACAATGCAGGGCCGGGCGGTGGCGCTAAAGGTAAGGTGCCTGCCTTGCCTGCGCTAGCCTTGGACGGACCGCGGTTCGATCCCCCGGTGTCCCATATGGTCCCCCAAGCCAGGAGCAACTTCTGAGCACATAGCCAGGAGTAACCCCTGAGCGTTACTGGGTGTGGCCCAAAAACAAAAAAAAAAAAAAAAAGAAAAACAATGCATTTCCCAGTTCCCTCTCCCCCTTTTAAAAAATCATTCATTCATTTATTTATTTTTAAATTAACGAAATTATTCTTTTATTTTTCCATTATTGTTCTCTTTTCAGTAATTACTTCCTGGAAAATACTACCTAGCCAGCATCTTAGGTATAAGATGTGTTTACATGAATAATAAAAATAATTACCGTATATACTTGAGTGTAAGCCAACCAAGTATAAGCAGAGAGCCCTGTAACTTTACCCTAAAAACTGGGAAAACTTAGTGGCTCAAGTATAAGTGAACGTGAAAAATGCAGCAGCCACTGGTAAATAAAAAAAAAAAAACCTCATCGGGGCCTGGAGATATAATAGCACAGCGGTAAAGGTATTTGCCTTGCACATGGCTGACCCAGGACCGATGGTGGTTCAATTCTCAGCATCCCATATGGTCCCCAGAGCCTGCCAGGAATGATTTCTGAGCGCAGAGCCAGGAGTAATTCCTAAGCACCACTGGGTGACTCAAAAACCAATGTGTGTATACACACACACACACACACACACACACACACACACACACATACACACACACAACAATTAGAATAATTGAGGAATCAGTAGGTTAAATGTTTTTTCAATATTTATTGCTAAAGAAAAACTGTAAACTAGAAACATTAACAGTAACTTTAAAACTTTAAAGAAAGTTTAGAAAACCATAGCTTACCAGATAATGAAGCTAAATCACAAAAGTTAAAATCCTTCCAAACTGGATTCCTCCTCATCTGTATGTCCAAACAGAGCTTCAGCTGGATTTGATGTGAGGGAATCAACATAGACATTGTCATCATCACTGAGTTCTCATCACAAAGTGCAGAATATTATGGGTTGAATAGTTCAGTGGCATACAGAATTTGGTGGTGGTATTGCTTAAAAAAATTTTTTTTTATTTGCTTTATAATGGAAATTGTTGGGTTTCTGAATTCTTTTTTCTTTTTCCTGTTTTGTTCCCAAAGTACCAATCCGGGCTGTTGAATCTCTGCGGTTTACTTTTGTGAGCTGTGGCAAGGAGTACTCCCTGGCTCTCTGTCATCGAGGAATGGTCTTTGCATGGGGAGCCGGCACCGAAGGGCAGCTGGGGATTGGAGAATTTAAGGAGAGAGTCGATACACCTATGTAAGTATTTCAATTATTTTCTTCATTGGTTTAGTAGATTTGAGTCCCAGTGCACCAGGTACTCTTCAGGCTGCATACACTGTGACAAATGAAGTCCCTAGGCTAAGGTGTCCTACACATGGGAAGGAAGGAAGGCCGAACCTCACACCAGTTTTTCTTTCCATAAGAATCCTGTTCGCATAGAAAAGCAGGAAGTCCCTGTATTCTCTGAGGCTTGGAGTTAGAAAGCAGCAGCAACACAGGACAAGAAAGAGGCTTTATTAAAAGTAGGCTTTAGGGGCCGGTGAGGTGGCGCTAGAGTTAAGGTGTCTGCCTTGCAAGCGCTAGCCAAGGATCAGGACTACGGTTCGATCCCCCGGCGTCCCATATGGTCCCCCCAAGCCAGGGGCAATTTCTGAGCGCTTAGCCAGGAGTAACCCCTGAGCATCAAACAGGTGTGGGCTTTTGTATGGGGAAAGAAAGGCAGAGAAGGGCACTGGATCCAAGCAGACTCTGAGGACCGTTTTGGAGTCTTTTATGATCCTATTCCATTGTCTGTGAGTAGGGGGAAGTTCTTCATGAACTTTCTGAGGAAAAGGAGAATTTTCCCCCAAAGAACTAGAGTGTCACCTCTTTTAGTTCCTTACCAGCCTGTCGGGGAGAAGTTATGCCATCTCGGTGTTTGCAAATATTGGCAGGGGTGAAAGCACACTCCGTCATCTCTGCAGACATTAGCTGAACTTCAGAGAGCAGGCATGGGGCTGAATCCTGCCTGCTCTTTAGTTCCCTCTCTTGTGAAGAAAGAGTAGGGAGAGGTGATGAGACTCACACTTGTTTATGGCAATCATCTTTGGGACCCACTCAGATCCCCAAAGGTGGCATAAAGATTGTTTATTTATTTTGGCTTTTGGGCCACACCTAGCAGTGCTCAGAGCTTTATTTCTTGCTCTGTGCTTAGGGATCACTCTTGAAGTTCCTTAGGAGACCACAATAGGTTCTGGTAAAGATTATTTTAAACTTGAGGTATGGAAGATGCATAAACAAGCCACATCTTGGGCTGGAGCGTCAGTACAGAGGTAGGGCGCTTGCCTTGCATGCAACTGACTAAGGGCGGACCTGGGGTTTGATCCCCAACATCCTATATGGTCCCCACGCCATTTCTGAGCGCATAGCCAGGAGTAAACCCTGAGTGTTTCCAGGTGTGGCCCAAAAACCAAAAAATAAAAAAAGCCACATCTTAATTTCCCTTACTTTAGATGAGCTCCCATCCGCACCTCCAACAGAGCAGCCACTAACTCTCTGCAGAGGTGTTTTTCCTATGAGTGAAACTTAGTTTCATTAGTGTGAAAAAATTTGATTGCATCTCTCATGAAAGTCCTCAAATTCCCTCCTGTACTTGGGCCATTCTTCATTTCCTTTTAGCAAGAGCTTCTAGGCTATGTAGCAGAAATAAAATGTGTCAGTTAATTTGCAGGTCCTCAATGATGGATAGTAGCTGAAATAGGAAAAGTTTTCTCCTAACATAATCTGGCCTGTCCTCTGCCCCTGAACCTTAATATCTTACCGAGCAAAATGGTTGGAAAATAGTTTCTTCACAAATATATTCCTAAGGTGATTGATGGGACAGCTCTCTGGTATGTGGGTTTACAAATTATACACTGGGAATATTCAAAATCCTATTTTTGGGGATTCTAGGAAATTACCTTTTCTTACCTCTAATTTTTTAAAGTGGAAAAATGCTATAGAACAGTGAATTTGAAATGAAAAGACCAACATTTTGAGTCTCAATGTTCATTTTTCTTTTGGGTTCCACTAGGTTCAACTATATGAAATTACTGACAGATTTATGATTCACATGGCAGTTTAAGAAGATTCATCCTAATGGTTTTCCTAATCTCATAGGGCTTCAGTTAGCTAAAGTACACGCTAACAATAAACTCTGAAGCCATGTTCTATATATGCATGAAGACATTTGTATTTCTTTTAGCCACAACTGAATATAGAATTTGGTGCATTATGTAGTACATTTAAAAGGCAATAGAGGGGCTGGGTCGGTGGCACTAGAGGTAAGGTGTCTGCCTTGCCAGCGCTAGCCTAGGACAGACCGCGCTTCGATACCCTGGCGTCCAATATGGTCCCCCAAGCCAGGAGCTACTTCTGAGCGCATAGCCAGGAGTAACCCCTGAGCGTTACCGGATGTGGCCCCGAAACAAAACAAAAAAGGCAATAGAAATCACTTTTGTACTTTTTTTTTTTTTTTTTTTTTTTTTTTTTGGTTTTTGGGCCACACCCGGCGATGTTCCGTGGTTACTCCTGGCTCTCTGCTCAGAAATCACTCCAGGCAGGCACGGGGGACCATATGGGATGCCGGGATTCGAACCATCATTGGGCCTGGGTCAGCGCAAGGCAAACGCGCTACCGCTGTGCTATCTCTCTAGCCCCATTGTACTATTTTGAATTCTACTACATACCTATGTATATTTCACTAGCATGTTAAAAAAATAAAACACAGTTTGAGACCTCTGGAGAAAGGTACTGTAGAAATCCAAGACAGGGGCCAGAGAGATAGCATGAAAGTAGAGCATTTGCCTGCATGCAGAAGGATGGTGGTTCGAATCCCATATGGTCTCCCAAGCTTGCCAGGAGCAATTTCTGAGCGTAGAGCCAGGAGTAATTCCTGAGCGCTGCTGGGTTTAAATAAAAAACAAAAAACCAAAAAAAAAAAAAAAAAAAAAAAAAAAAAGAAGGAAAGAAATCCAAGACAGTGAAATAGTTTCTCTTAACCAAACATATTACCTGAGATAGTTTTAAAATATTTGTCATTATCTTGGTGTCCAACTCTAAAAGAATATTAATTCTTTTAATATTAATATCATCATCTTTTATTATAGGAAAATAAAAAGTCTGTCTGGCATAAAAATAATACAAATTTCTTGTGGAGACCATCACTCTCTAGCCTTATCAGAAGGTAAGAATGGCTTTATGAACTTTTTGAACTTCCTAAGTGTCATTAGAAAGTAATTTGGGCGATTAGAAAAGAGAGTTCAACTCAGGGAGTCTATAGTTAATCCCATGACAGTATACTTCAAGAGTGGAGAAACCCTGTAGCTCTCTCTCTCTCTCTCTCTCTCACTCTCTCTCTCTCTCTCTCTCTCTCTCTCTCTCTCTCTCTCTCTCTCTCTCTGGTCACACCCAGCAGCGCTCAGGGGCTACTCCTGGCTCTATGCTCAGAAATTGCCCCTGGCAGGCACAGGGGACCATATGGGATGCCGGGATTCGAACAACCATCCTTCTGCATGAAAGGAAAACGCCTTACCTCCATGCCATCTCTCCGGCCCCAACCCTGTATCTCTTAGGCCAAGGGAATTCCTTTTCTAATGTCCCCAATATTTACTGTGCCTATGCAGGAAAAAAAAAAAAAAAGCACAAAATAATCTTTTTTGTTTATCTATTTATTTATCTGTGTGTGTGTGTGTGTGTGTGTGTGTGTGTGTGTGTGTGTGTGTGTGTGTGTGTATGTGAGACGTTTTTGTTTTGGTGTAGATATTGAAGTTGTTTTCTCCACTTTTTTTTACTTTTTGTGCTCTGACATGTTTTTATTTCAGGACCGTGGCTATGTGGTGCTTGTCTTTATTACTGTAGTGATCACTGGATATTTTATTTGATATTTCTGTTTGTATTATTGTGGTATTTCAATTCCTTTTTTCCTTTCCTCTCTCAAACTGAGGTTGAGAGTTTCTAGAAGGACTCGGCCCATTTTCGGCTTATTTGATTTTTACCCCATTTTATTGCTTTTCTTTTCTTCAAACAAACTACATAACTTGAACTATCTAGTTCCGCCTCTCAAATAGAGGGGGAAATAATGGAGGGTACCAAGACCAAACAGTTGTATGATCACTAAGTAGTAAGCTAGACACAGAGGGGGCCACTCATTCTAGCAGCCCGGGAGGTGAGGGTGGGGGATATGGAATGCAAGATGGGAATGGGGGTAGAGGGAGGACAAATTTGGTGATAGGAATTCCCCTGATTCAATGTTAATATGTACCTAAAATATTACTGGGAAAGTTATGTAAGCCACTATGACCAAAATAAAAATTATATATTTATAAAAAAAGAAAAAAAGAAAAGAGAGTTCAGTGCATGCTTTGCTTGAGGGAGCCCTAAGCTGGATACCCTACACCTTACGAAGCCCTAGCATGGCTGGCTGGAGAGCAAACCTTACCACTTCCTGCACTGAGCCCAGAGTAGCTTCTGAAAACCGCTGGAGGATTGACCCCCAAATAAAAAGAAATCTTTTCAGTGGTAGGATTAACTTTAGAAAAGTTTAAAAGAAAGGTTAGATGAATCAAAACCTGAGCTATATCTCTCAGTAAAATCCTACTAAGAGCTTGCCTTTGTTGTTAATTTGGGCTACTACCACCCAGTGGTGCCTGGGACTACTTTAGCTCAGTGTTGAGAGTGGGGGCCAGGAACCATGGAGGCCTCCTGCCATCAGACTATAATACTCAGCCCTTTGAGGCCACGCTTGCACTTGTTTATTTATTTGTTTATTTGTTTGTTTACTTATTTTTGGTTTGGAGGTCATGCCTGGTGGTTTCCAGTGGCTACTCCTGGTTCTGTGCTCAGAAATTACACTTGGCAGGCTTGGGAAACCATATGGGATGCTGGGGATTGAACTAGGGTCAGCCCATGTAAGACAAACGTCTTACTCTCTATGCTATCACTCCAGCCCGAGAATTCGTTTTATTTTGTTTTGTTTTGGGGCCACACCCGGTGATGCTCAGAGGTTACTCTTGGCTATGTGCTCAGAAATTACTCCTGGCTTTGGGGGACCATATGGGATGCTAGGGTCGAACCCAGGTCCATCCTGGGTCAGCCACATGCAAGGCAAATGCCCTACCACTGTGCTATCGCTCTGGCCCCGACAACTCACTTTTTTTTTTTTTATAATTTTTTCTCTCTTTTTTTATTTTTATTGTGGCCAAAGTAAATTACAAATCTTACACAGTGATATTTAAGGTACACAGTGACAATAAATGAGGGCCTTTCCACCACCAGTGTTGTCCTCCCTTCATCCTTGTTCCCAAGCATATATCCCTTATCTCCCCCTCCTTTATCCCCCAGAAACACTTTTTAAAAATCAAAAATAAGTTTCCCATCTGTGCTCAGATTCATCATAAAATAATATTGTTCTTCACTCTCCCCTCTGACCCTTCTGGGTCTCCCTCCTGCAAGTGAAATAATCTCTTAAGTGTTTTGTGTGCTATGCTTTGCTTGGCAAAAAAAAAAAAAAAAAAAGAATATAGCAATAGCTTCAGACAAGGCACTCTTGGGTGTTTATATTCTATGGTTAAGTCAGGGAAGAAGTCAATGGCCAGTCTGGCTACAGCCAAGTCATCAAATAGGATGAGGATTGTGGGATTGAGTGAGGGGACAGAGTGGAGACAGCAAGGGTCTTTCTGGTGGATAAATGAAGTCAGGTAGCAGTTGCCAGAAGGCCCGTTGGATAAGTCAATCATTGACCCTTGCATGGATTACTGGCCATATTTCTGACATGGCTGTGACATATTTCTCTTTTCCTTTTATTTTGATTTTTGTCTCCTTTTCTACTACAGTAATTCAGCCTTAGCTATCCCGCAGTCACAAAGAAATTTCAGTACCAAAGAAAGCCTGCCAAACGCTCCCCGCTGGCTAGTTTATTTGTAATTCTTACTTCAAGTATAACCTGGCGCCAGCAGCTTGTTTTTCTGTGTCTAGCTCCATGATGGTAAACAATAATTTCTGTCCCCCCAAAAATTCATTTTCTGGCCACTGCTAAAACATTTCTTCCAGAACGGGCTTCTCTCCTCCTGTTTCTTGAAAAACCTGTTTTTTGCTAACCCAAAAAACATCTCCAGCTCATGTTTTTGCCTAACCTTTAGCAGGGCTCTTTCTCACCTACATCAGGTAGTTATTTGATATGTAGATTCTAGGGTCTGGTACCATTGTGCTGTCCCTCCTAACGATCCTCTGCCCTTTGTTTTCTCTGAAGACACCTTGCATATCAGAGTTGTGCTAAAATGTCATCAGCTGAAAGTAAAATTTGTCTCTCGTCTCATAGACGTGGGTCCCCATACAATGCATTTTGTGTGGTCTCAATTATTTCATATTTCATATTCGTCCGCCTCGTGAACCCGCTTTCTTTCGTGTAGGTTTTCTGACCCCACTAAGGTTTTGCTTAGGGACGCAAGACATCTGCAGCAAGCAGTATGTGAGCAAAAACTGAAAGGGAGAGTGGAATGTGTGTGGACACTAAGGCTGTGATATAGAAGCATAACCAGGCTCTCAGAGCCAAAGATCTCAGCACACTCAGGAGCAGCAGAGTGGACTCAGATGAAAGAATAGGGGATGAGATGGGGTTTTGGTAGTCATAGTAACCATCAACCTTCTATTGAGGGAAGCAGCAACCTGAAGGCCTGCCTCGCACATACTTGTGGAAGAACACTCAGCTTTTCCAAAGGCTGTTCTGAAATAGATGGTGGGGCAGAGGAGGAATCGGAGACGATGGAGCCCTGGTCATTCTCCAGAAAATATGTAGGGAAAGCTCGGCTATCGTGGAACCCAGTGCAACATAGCCATATCGTTGGATGCTGGGTAGTGGTTGAATATAGAGGTTAAGGGTGTACTGGACTGAAAGGTGCAGAAGAAAGTGTGACATCTCCAAGATTTTTGACTCAGAGTCTGGATATAATGCATTTAAAATTTTTGAAAAATAATTAATTTTTTAAAATTATTCATTAACTTTTTCTAATTGATTGAGGGCTTGTGATTTACAATACTATTAATAATGGTTATCTGTGTACATAATTCCAACACTACATCCATCACCCACCTCCCTTCCCCAAAGTCTCCATGTCCTTCCCTTTCAAACCCCTCTACTCTCTAAACTCAGTACTGTGCTTCAATTGTGCTTCCCTTGCCTTTGTCCCTTTGTTGCTACATTGCTGTGTATTGTTTGTCCCACTGTAAGAGAGATCATTCTGTATTAAAATCTCTGATTGACATATTCTCTAGATCCAGTTTTGTTGTGAAAATGCATGGTTCTATTATGGGCTGGAGAGATAGTACAGTGGGTAGGATGCTTTACTTGCCTTTGGTTGACCAGGTTTGATCCCTGGCACTCCATCTGGTCCCTGAGCACCAGCAAAAGTTGGTTACTAGAAGTTATTCCTTCTAGTAGAACTAGGAACAAAGCCTGAGTACTGCCTGATGTGGCCCTAAACCTTTTTCCTTCCACAAATTGTGTATATATACACCACAATTTATTTTGTTTTTGTTTTGGGGCCATATTCAGCACTGCCAAGGGTTTACTTCAGGCTTGCACAAAGGTATTACTCCTGTCACTGCTTGGGTGATCATATGGAATGCTGGAGATTGAACACAGGTAGGCTGCATTCAAGTAATGCCCCCTCCACTGTACTCACTCTGGCCCCATAAATTGTCTACATCATCTATCTGTAGTTGGGCCTTTGGGTTGTTTCCTTATCTTGGCTTTGCACTAATGACATAACACAGGGGTTAAGAAGCTTACCTTGCACAGAGCCACTCAGGTTTGATCACCCACACCATATATGATTTTGGGGAAAACCTTGCCTGGATTGATCCTTGAATATAGAGCCAGGAGTTAGTCCTGAGAACTGCCAGGTGTGGCTTCAAAACCAAAATAATGTTGTTTTTGACTGCACAGTTGAAGAATACACTTGTCCTTCACCAAGCAAAGATCTTGTTTGATGGTGGTCTTGACCTTCAAGTCAAAACATTTTCACCTTTTTAATACCTGTTTTATATTTTAAAGATGTTTAGAATTTTGATGGGATTTTTTCCCTTGGAATTTGGTAGTCCATTGTAGGTATAGTTTTAACTTTATCTTCTTTATTTTTGTAGATAGCCAGCTGTTTTCCTGGGGAAGCAACAGCCATGGGCAGCTTGGTCTGGGGAAGGAGTTCTCTTCCCAGAAAATTCCGAAGCAGGTGAAGTCCCTGTATGGCATTCCCTTGGCACAGGTGGCTGCAGGTGGGAACCACAGCTTTGCCCTCTCCCTGGCTGGAACTTCGTTTGGCTGGGGAAGTAATAATGTGGGGCAACTGGCCCTCAGTGGCAGAAATGTTCCAGGTAAGAAAAAAATTTTTTTGTCACAATAAGTGAGTCTCTTTGCAATTCAAAGAAGGGTTCTGCCATGGACATTATCAAAGAACATAAAAAGGATTCTTAAATTTCAGGACTCTCAAATTCCCCAGGGAGGTGGTAGAGCATAGACACTTTTAATGGCCGATGTGGCAAATCATGACAGACTTAGCAGCTTAAGTGAACACAAATTTCTTATATTTTAGTTCTGGTGGTAAAAATCTGATAAAATTTCCAGGGAGTAAGATCAAGTTCTGATGGAAGGATATTTTCTTTTGTTGGTTGGTTGGTTTTGTAGTCACACTTAGCAGTGCTCAGTCAGGGTTTACTCTGGACAGGGCTTGGGGCCACATATGGTGCTGGGGATCAAATGGTGCTCAACTTTATACATTCAAGCTGTGCTGTCTTTATGGTGGATCTAAATATTAATGGGGATGAGAATCTTAAAGTTTAGAATTTCAGAATATTTATTTCCAGAAATTAATGCTAATGGATTGTTTTTCTATATATTTTTTTAATTTTTTAATTTTTAATTATGAGAACAAAGATGCAAAGAAAGAGGACAAGGTAAAGTTACAGTGGAAAGACAATCACCCATAAACAGAATTCTCAGAAGAAGTCCCCTTGCTGATATCTTAACTTTCAACTTTCAGCCAAAGAACATTAAAAAAAATAAGACAGAACCCATGTAACAATTACTTTGTCCCTCAAGTCCCCAGATTGTAATACATAATATTTCTTAGCAGCACACAAAGCAATCTAAAGTCATAAAACTTATGTAACTCCTTAAACATTGAAGGCAAAGTACTTTTTTACATTTCCATGCACATGCATATTAGTTTAAGTTAACCTCAAAAGTTTAAGTGGGTTATTTTTCTTCGGGATTAGAGTCAAAGGAACACAGTAAAAACGGTGTTAGAGGGGCTGGGTGGTGGTGCTAGAGGTAAGGTGCCTGTTTTGCCTGCGCTAGCCTAGGGCAGACCACGGTTCGATCCCCCTGGTGTTCCATATGGTCCCCCAAGCCAGGAGCGACTTCTGAGCGCATAACCAGGAGTAACCCCTGAGCCTCACCGATGTGGCCCCAAAACAAAAAAAAAAAACAAAAACAAAACAAAACAAAAAAAAACGGTGTTAGAGTGGCAATTAATGTTTGCATAGGCCCACCAAAATATGAGGGACATGGAAAGGAAAAGCCTTGGCCTAAATACAAGGAGACCCTACCCCTGAAGTTTCCTGGCATAAGACCAACTCCAGGCTCCAGGCAAACTAGTTTGTCCAATGGATTGCTTTTCTGTTCTAAATCAGGATCTCCCCAACTTTTTTTTTTTTGGTTTTTGGGTCACACCCGGTGATGCTCAGGGGTTACTCCTGGCTATGTGCTCAGAAATCAATCCTGGCTTGGGGGACCATATGGGAGGCCAGGGGATCAAACTGCAGTCTGTCCTCGACTAGTGTGGGCAAGGTCTTACTGCTTGTGTCATCTCTCCAGCCCCACCCGCAACTTTTTGTTGCTGTTGTTATTGTTGTTTTTGGGTCACACCTAGTGGCATTCAGGAGTTAGTTCTGGCTCTGCACTCAGAAGTTGCTCTTGGCAGGCTAGGAATGCTGGGATTCTAACTGGGTTCTGTCCTGTGTTGGCCACATGCAAGACAAACGCCTTACCACTGTGCTATGGCTCCACCCCCCAATCTTATATTTTTTATTGTTTACATTTTAAAATCATGTTAGGGACCCAGAATGAGAGCTGAGAGGGCTGAGTGATGTATTACACACAGGGGTCCAGGGTTTGACACTTGTGCTGCATGGTCCCCAAGTCCCCACTAAGAATGGTTTCTGAGCCCTGAGCCAGAGTGGTCTCTGAACCCCATTGGCTATGGCTCTAAAACTCAAAATAAATGAATAAAATGGTATCTGTGGCCAGGGAGTTTAGTGGTAGGGAGTACATACCTAGCATGCTCAAGGCCTTAAATTTGATCGCTGGGATCATATGGCTGATGAGTGGTGTGTATGTCTAGCCTCCACCTCCAGCTCCTCACAGGCCAGAGCTCTGTCCTGGCCCCAAACAGCAGTGCTGAACAAATAAATTCAATCATTGTAGTATAATATAAAGAGGGGGCCAAAGAGATGGAGTTTTATCAGGGGTTAAGGCATGTTCTTTGCATGTGGGTGGGCTTGGTTTGATTTTCAGTATTACATATTCCTCTGAGTATTTTTGGGTGCTGTCTTGAGGGCCACCAGTACTGCTGTAGTGGCCTGGGGACCCCCAGTACCAGAGAACCCTAAAGTTAAAACACTTGACTGAGAATCTCTGTGAGGGGTTCCCCTCTGTGAGGGGACCTCCTGAATCAACTTGGAAACACCCCCCCTCCATAAAGTGGTGCTGAATTTAGGCAGGAATTGTATTGGTGATGTAGGAGAAGAAAATCAGGGGTTAAAAACATATATAAAGTAGGGTCCGGAGAGATAGCACAGTGGCGTTTGCCTTGCAAGCAGTCGATCCAGGACCTAAGGTGGTTGGTTCGAATCCTGGTGTCCCATATGGTCCCCTGTGCCTGTCAGGAGCTATTTCTGAGCAGATAGCCAGGAGTAACCGTTGAGCACTGCCGAGTGTGGCCCAAAAACCAAAAACCAAAAAAAACCATATATAAAGTAGTAAAAAGTTATAATTATGAATGCAGAGGTTCTTTTCATGCTCTAGTGATTCTACTTTCTATCACCAGTTGAAAGCTCCAAACCTCGTGCTGTGGGAGCGCTGCAGAAGTTGGGTGTGGTTTACATCAGCTGTGGACAGGAGCACACCGCAGTG
Organism: Suncus etruscus; assembly: GCF_024139225.1. NCBI lineage: Eukaryota > Metazoa > Chordata > Mammalia > Eulipotyphla > Soricidae > Suncus > Suncus etruscus. The sequence goes on from NC_064863.1 coordinate 77,746,509, forward strand.
CTGACGCAGGTAATCCAAAACTTCAGGCTGATTTCCTAATTTTTCTGAGTACTATTGCCCAAAGTACATGTAGTGATAATTACTGAAGCAAGATGTGAATCAGCATCTTAACACATCTGTCCAATAGACACAATATATAGAGTAAGAGGCAAACTTAACCTGATGTAAATGATGATAATGCCAAGATCCTATAACCAAAGCTGATTTCAGCCGTAGCAAATATTTTTAGATACCTGTATACATTTAGGCTAATAGAAGAGCTAATACCTTTAGCAATGGTTTAAACACATTACATTTACATATCTACAATCTTTTAAAAAATATTTGTATTTAAAGAAAATGCATCACATAGTTGTCATAACTGCTTATAATACATGTGTTTCAAGATAAGAAAAAGCAAAGTTATTGAAGAAATAGAAAGAAAACTAAAAAATAAAATGGAAGAGTAGAAAAAAGAAGAAAAAGTTCAGTAGCAAGTATATTTGTGAAAATTATTGTGTCTCCAATAAGGTCATTAATACAATAGCAGAAGGTTTAGTAAGCTCTTTTTTTTTTAAAGATACAGATAAAAAATAAAAAAGGTTGTGTGTGTGTGTGTGTTTATGTGTGTGTGTGCAGTTATTGTTTGCATAGGCACAGCAAAAAAAAGAACCTGCTTCTAACATGAACTCGGAACACTGGAGAAATTTATCTACTAGAATTCCCTACTAAACAAATCCCCACAAATGGGGGATATTGCCGCTACATAAGATAGACAATAAGGGTTATACCTATTAAGGGAGTTACATCTAAAGAAATATTTAAAGGAGATATACATATACCCTTTAAGTCTTTTGAAATAGTATGGGAGGATAAAATCAGGAGCATAGAGTCAGCCTGAACTCAGGGATCACTACTGGCAATTGATTCTTCCATGTATTCAGTATGTAAACTTTGAGTAAGTGCTTTTTTCCCTAAGGGACTGTCAATTATTTTTTCACATTTCATGTGCTAACTCTACATTCATGGTTAGAAATAGCAAATATGGGCTCCTCTGTATTTATGGAGAGCTTATATTTTATTTATTGCTTTCATGAAACTCGTATGATATATAATCTTTTAGTTCGTTTTGTAATCTGAAATTTTTCTGGTTTCTCCCCCCCCCCTTGTTTTGGTTTGTTTCTGTTTTGTTTTCATTTTTGTTTGGTTCACACCTCAGAGCTGACTCCTGACTGTGCTCAGGGCTTACTCTTGGTGGTACTCAAGGGATCAAATGGGGTGCCAGGAATCGAACAAGGTTTTCTGCATGCCAAGCTCTTTTATCTTTTAGTTCCCTGATTACTTTTATGATTTATTAATTTAAATAAATATTTTAATAAAAATTTAAATAAACGTTTAATAATTTTTAATAAATTAATTTGTTTTGGTTTGGGGACTTCTCCCAATGGTGCCTATGTATTACTCCTCACTTGATGTTCAGGGATCACTCTTGGCTAGACTAAGGGGCCATCTGCAGGTACCACTGATTAAACCTGGTTCTCTTACTTGTAAAGTATGTGTCTGAGCTCACTGACTTGTCTTTCTGACTCTCCTTCTTTTTGTAAAAAGGATGGAAAAGTGTTTACATTTGGTGACAACACTTACAGACAGTTGGGACACAGCTTTGCAAAGAGTGGCCCACATCCTGTGGAAGGGATCCTCGGCCTCGTTTCGCAGATAGACTGTGGAAGGTATTTATTTATTAACTGACTTATTGACAGGGTTATTTATTAATTTTGCATTAGGATGGTCATATTCTAAAATATGGCACTACTCTTTTTTAGAACTATTCATAAAATTGACTTCTTTCTAATATAACTAGTTTTTCCCCAAAAACTTGTATTGTAGACATGTTATATATTGAATACAAATTTAATGGCAGTTTATTCTGGATAGTCCAACTTAACTAGGTGCTGGAGAGTGGGGGGTGGGTTTATTAGAAAAAGAAAATGGTACTTGACTACATGAGCTGATGAGACAAATTGAAGGTAATCTCATACAAGTGGATTTATGTTTGAGGGTTATGTATATGTTGACCTTTACATATTGCCTAATTATGAGTGTACTTTGAGTCTTATATACCCAGTTTATTAGGAAAAAATTATATGTAAATGGAAGTGATAGGAACAACAGGAAAGACCCATGAATTATAATCTGTCTTTTGGAGATGAGGGTGGGACACTCAGCGGTTCTCAGGGAACTTCTCTGGCAGTGCCAGGGATCGGACCTGGGTCAGCCATGTGCCAGGCAAGTGCCTTAACTCTTGTGGTCTCTCTTGGGCCCCATGAATGTTATCCTAACACCATGTGCAAAATAAAGACATGTGGCTGGAGTATTAATACAGTGGGTAGGACACTTGACTTGCTGCTGACCGGGGTTAAATCCCCAGCATCCCATATGGTCCCTCAAGCATTACCAGGACTGATTCCTGAGTGCAGAGCCAGGAATAACCCCTGAGCATCCCTGGGAGGGGACCACACAAGTCTCAGATGGGGCCCTATGACTGGTTCTGTGTATATTCTCCATCTGTGTGCTTATTTGTTGTTGTTGAAGTCCAGCATTTCTTGGGAGAAAAGCACAGCTGCTGCATGTATAGTGTTTGGGTGAAGTCAGATTGCTTGCTCTGTATTTTTCTCCAAGGTAGATGTGTTAATTATGAAATGAAATGATATTGAATTTGTATGAACATCAGCCACTTTGGTTCAGAAAGCTACAGAAATGGAAAACAAGGACATATAGACCTTTGTAAGGTGATTTTTCTGCTTCTGGAAAAGGGGTTGTTCAACAGGCATATTGAACTAAGTTTCCAGCTACAGAAACAATTTCTCAAACTGATTGTGACATGTTGAAGGTAGAAGAAAGTCACATACTGGGGCTGGAGAGATAGCATGCAGATAAGGCGTTGCCTTACATGCAGAAGGACGGTGGTTCGAATTCCGGCATCCCATATGAGCCTGCCAGGAACGATTTCTGAGCATGGAGCCAGGAATGACCCCTGAGCACTGCTGGGTGTGATCCAAAAAGAAAAAAAATAGTCACATACTAATACACAAACAATAATATTCTCTCTTTCAGTTCATATTTGATGCCCTTGAATCCTAATAACATGATACTCTTAGTATAAGATAGATTTGTAACTTTTTTTGTTTTTGTTTTTTGGGCCACACCCGGCGTTGCTCAGGGGTTACTCCTGGCTGTCTGCTCAGAAGTAGCTCCTGGCAGGCACGGGGGACCATATGGGACACCGGGATTCGAACCAACCACCTTTGGTCCTGGATCGGCTCTTGAAAGGCAAACACTGCTGTGCTATCTCTCCGGGCCCAAATTTGTAACATTTTTTTGAAGATAGATTTGTAACTTTGTGTTGAGACATTTCTTCTTTTCCCCAAAGCATGTTATCTGGTCATAACTATAACATATTTTTCTCTCCTGAAGTAAGCACACCCTTGTATATGTCTACACTACTGGTCAGGTGTTATCTTTTGGTTGTGGACCAAGTCTCACAAGCAACTCAACTCATTCAGAAGCAGTGGAGAACTTGAATATTAACTGCCTGATCCCTGTTGATGGTATGAGTGGTCCCAGAAATTAAAGACTTTTGAGTTGATTAATGCCACCATGGGAGATATATTAATCTACTTCCTTTCAAAGGAGCCTCTGAGACAATGTTTCTTGGAGTAAATTTATTGTAAATTTGTATGTCACACATTTTTCTTATGTAATAATTTCTGCAGTACTGGAAATCATCGCTGAAGATTAAGGCCAAACAAAAGAGGATCCCCAATTATCTGCTCAGCTTCTTTGACTAGTGTACTTTTATATATTTAATCAAACCATATGAAGCATACCAGTCTACTATTATTATACAAGTGCAGGAAAAATTACATTTTAAGATGAGTGAATATATGAGATGTAAATCTGATCAAAATAATTTCTATGATAAAAATTTACATAAGAGATTTTGTATAAATTATTTTATATAAATAAATAAAAGAGTATAAATTGCCAATAATGTGTCATTTTAGTTTGCTAATATACCAGCATTTTAAGATTAATATTTTAGGTTTATTTGATAAAATATTTTTTTGCTTCTATAAAATATTAAGTATGGATTTATGACTTTCTTTTAGACCTTTTGAATGTTCAAGTTAAGCATATTTTTGCTGGAACATATGCCAACTTTGTGACAACTTATCAGGTATTTCATTTTGTTTCTTTATATATATACATATATATTTATTTATTGGTTTTTGGGCCACACCTGATGACACTCGGAAATCATTCCTGGCTTGGGGGACTAAATGGGACATCAGGGATTGAACCTAGGTTAGTCACATTCAAGACACTGTGCTATTACTCTGGTCCACTTTGTTTCTTTTATAGATCATTTTTCCTTTAGATTCAGAGCAATATTTGAAATACGGTGTCATTCATATGTACTCAAGTTTCTTATGAAAATATTAAGATTCTCAGTTGGAATGCTTGAATTTTCTTTCAATTATTATTTCAGCCCTATGATTTACACAACTGTTAATAATTGCAATTCAAGCATAGAATATTATGGTGTTCCAAGCCATTCCCTCAACCAGAATATCTGTATCCCCACATTGTCTCAGAATACCCTCCCTTTCTTTCCTCCTTTCCCCTTTGCCTTGATTAACTAAGCTTGGTAGAGCAACTCTCAAGTGTCTGTTACCATTGCTTTTACTATGCTTCTTTCTATTTTACCCCACATTTGAGAGACAGAATCCTGATTTGACCTTCTTCCCTGACTAACTTCACTCAGCATGACACCCTCCTTTCATTCATGTAGTGACAAATGGTATGATTTCATCTTTTCTTAAAGTTGAAAGTAGCCTGTTGTGTATAGATGCCACTTATAATAATCTGCTCTTGGGCACTTGGATTATATCCAGTGTTGCCAACTGTGAAGAGTGCTGCAGTGAACATAGGAGTGCAGTTATTTTATTAGAATAGTGATTTTGGCCATTGAGGTTTTGGCCATAGATGCGAAAAAATAGAATTGCTCAGTTTTTTTTGACAAATTTTTGACACATCTTCATATTGTTTTCCAGAGACTAGGCCAGATGACATGATGACCAAGTGTTTGAGGGTTCCTTTATCCCCACATTTACATCAGTACTGGTTGTTTTATTCCTCCAATGTATACCAGTCTCATTGATGTGAGGTGATAGCTTGTTTTTTTTTTTTTGGTTTTTGGGCCACACCCAGCAGTGCTCAGGGGTTACTCATGGCTGTCTGCTCAGAAATAGCTCCTGGCAGGCACAGGGGACCATATGGGACACCAGGATTCGAACCAACCACCTTTGGTCCTGGATCGGCTGCTTGCAAGGCAAACGCCGCTGTGCTATCTCTCCGGGCCCTTGTTGTTGTTTTTTGATTTATATTTCTCTGATGATAAGTGATGAACATTTTTGTGGGTTTTTTTTTTTTTTTGCTTGTTTGTTTTTAGATCACACTGGGCGATAGTCCTGGGTTATTCTGGCTTTGCAGTCAGTAATCACTCCTGACAGTGCTCAAAAACCAAGCCAAACCAAAACAAAACAAAAAAACCCCAAAGAAATCTTATTTACAATTACACAAAATCAAGTACCTGAGACTCAAGAGATAATAGAGTCCTACAAGGAAAAAGAGTCATATAAATCACTATCAAAGGAAATAGAATATTTAAGGAAATTAAAATACATATCCTGTTCATAGATTGAAAAGATTAACATGGGAGCTGGAGAGATAGCACGGAGGTAAGGTGTTTGCCTTGCATGTAGAAGGACAGTGGTTAGAATCCCGGCAACCCTGATGGTCTCCCGAGCCTGCCAGGAGCGATTTCTGAGCTTTGAGCCAGGAGTAATCCCTGAGCACTGCCGGATGTGACCCAAAAACCAAAAACCAAAAGAAAAAGATTAACATGGTCAAATAGCAATCCTGCCCACAGCAGGATTAAATTAAAAATAGTCACTATAGAAATCACTATACTATTTTTCAATGATATGGACAAAATACTGTAGGAATTTATATGGAAAAAAAAACCTCCTTGGATAGCCAAAATCTTGAGATAAAAGAAGATGGATGGCTTCTCTTCACAACTTGAGTTGATAGAAAGATATAGTACTCATAGTACTTTGGTACTGGAAAAAAGACAAACTTCCAGAACAACAGAATGGAATTGAGAATCTAGAGACTGGGCCCGGAGAGATAGCACAGCGGCGTTTGCCTTGCAAGCAGCCGATCCAGGACCAAAGGTAGTTGGTTCGAATCCTGGTGTCCCATATGGTCCCCTGTGCCTGCCAGGAGCTATTTCTGAGCAGACAGCCAGGAGTAACCCCTGAGCACCGCCAGGTGTGGACCCCCCCCCCCCAAAAAAAAAAAAAAGAGAATCTAGAGACTGATCTTCAGGTAAACGGACAGCTAGCTAATCTTTGATAAACAAGCTAGGCATATGAAGTGGCACAGGAAAAGCCTCTCTGCAAGTGGTGTTGAAGAAATTGGTGCACCATATGTGAAAAAATGAACTTAGATACATCTCAGTCCATACACAAAAGTTAATTCAAAATCGGTATCAGATCTGATCCCATTAATAACATGTGCAAACACAATCAGAACTCTTACAGATATTGACTCCAGAGGTATCTTCAATAATTTATTGCTATTAAACAAACAAACAGAAGTAAAAATAAACAAATGGAACTATATAAAATTAAGAAGCTTCTGCTCTGTCTCTGAGGATTGTTGCAAAAATGTCTTTCATTTTTCTTAAAACCCATAGATGAGTGAGACTATTCTGTGTCTATCTCTCTCCCTCTAACTTATTTCTTTCTTTCTTTTTTTTTTGGTTTTTGGGTTACACCTGGCAGTACTCAGGGGCCACTCCTGGCTCTACGCTCAGAAATTGCCCCCGGCAGGCTCAGGGGACCAAATAGGATGCTGGGACTTGAACAAATAGGATGCTGGTCCTTCTGCATGAAAGGCAACGCCTTAAGCTCCATGCTATCTCTCTGGCCCCCCTCTAACTTATTTCACTCAGCATGAGAGGAGGGCTGGAACTTCCAGTTCACTTCATAAAGCTCACCACAAAGAGTAGTGAGTGCAGTTAGAGAAATAACTAACTACATTGAGAACTATCATAGCCATGTGAATGAATGAGGGAACTGGAAAGCCTATTTAGAGTACAGGTGGGGGTGGGGTGAAGTGGAGGGAGATTTGGGACATTGTTGGTGGGAATGTTGCACTGGTGAAGGGTGGTGTTCCTTATATGACTGAAACCTAATCACAATCATGTTTGTAATCAAAGTGTTTAAGTAAAGTTATTATTAAAAAAAGAAGCTTCTGCACTTAAAAAAATGAATGATGGGGCCGAAGAGATAGCATGGAGGTAAGGCGTTTGCCTTTCATACAGAAGGTCATTGGTTCGAATCCCAGCATCCCATATGGTCCCCCAAGCCTGCCAGGAGCAATTTCTGAGTGTAGAGCCAGTAGTAACCACGAATGCTGCCAAAAACAAAAACAAAAACAAAAACAAAAAGAATGATGACTAGATTAAAAAGACGTCTTACAAACTGGGAGAAAATATTTGCTCCATACATATCAAGAATGTGTTTTTAAAAAAGTATTATATCATATTACTTCATTTGACTTTCTAAGAGATGAGGCCCCCAAATTCATTGATTTTACATGAATTACATAAACTATGCTGTTGTGATGAGAACAGCAACACTGTAATCATCATACTTTAGGGATTGACCAAAGGACAATAAATAACACCTTGTTAAGCTATCAACTCCAGTTGGCATTACTTACCCCATTTCACAGATTAAACCATGGAAATTTGAATAGATGGGCTTCACTAATGTTGAACTGTTAACAAGTACCTTAGGGTGAACTCCAGATAATGCAGTTTAGGCCACAGTTTGCTTCATTCTATTGCCTATTGTTCTGTAGCATCTTCCTAATTGTTAGCTGAGAGGATTTTATTATCTAGACCACCGTTGATATTAGTTTTACTGGGTTATTACTCAGTGTATGAGTCTGTTTTCCTGATCATTATTATTTTTTCTTGAAGCCTACAAGCCCAAGTATTCCCAAGAAGACTCTACCAGAAATAAGCCGAATATGCCAGTCCTTGACTGAAAAGTGGATTTCAAAGGCAAGAAGTGGAAAACATAGACAAGTTGAAAGGTGGCTCTATCTGTTCAATTGTTTATCATTTATTTATTTATTTTTGTTTTGGGGCCACACCTGGTGACGCTCAGGTGTTCCTCCTGGCTATGTGCTCAGAAATCGCTTCTGGCTTGGGGACCATATGGGACACCAGGGGGGATCGAACCGTGGTCCATGCTAGGTTAGCACGTGCAAGGCAGACACCCTACTGCTTGCGCCATCGCTCGGCCGCCTATTCGTTCAATTATAAATCACTTTCATCTGCTCCTGAAACTTTGACCATTTTTTACCTTAGACAGAAGATGAGTCTGTCACTAGTGGTAGCGACACTACCAAATGGTAGTGTCTCGAGTGGTATTCAGGGATTACTTCTGGTGGTGGTCACAAAGACCAGATGGGGTGCTGGGGATCAAACTGGGGTCAGCTATACACAAGGCAGGCACCCTACCTGTAGTATCTCCCTAGCCTGAGGTATTTGTATTTTAATGATCATCTCTTCTGTTCTTATCTGAAGATGACACTGATATTAATTTATTCATAGTTCATATAACAGAAGTACATCCAGGCAAGGGAGATAATTGAATGAATTTAAACCCTTTGAAGAGCAGAAGGACAGCTCACTGTTTATGGCTTAGGGGCTGAGCACATGTTTTGCATGCAAGAGGCTGGGTTTGATCCTTAGAACCACCAAGAAATACCCCGGATCCTTAGAGCATAGAGTAGCCCCTGAACACTACCAGGTGTGACCACAAAATAAAACAACATCAAACTCTCCACTCTCACAAACGGGAAATGTTTTTATATTTTTAGCTTATTCTTTTGGACTCTGTTTTCAGAAAATTGGATTTTATTTAAATCTAAATGACCTGATCAAGTGAACTATGAAGTATTCAAAGAGATTTAACTTTGACATGCACAAAATACATGAACAATTTGGAAGATTCCTAGGGAAGTAGTTAATTTAATTTTATTAAAAAACTTGTGTTGGTGTAGGTAAAACACTCCATGATATTGAGAGTAAAGGCATCTTTAAAGAGGAAACAGCACTCTCCAAACAAATGGAAGCAGAAATAAATAGATGGGAATATATTAAGCTGAGAAACTGTAGCACCTCAAAGGAAATAGTGCTCAGGATACAAGAGCCATCCACTGAGTGGGAGAAACTATTCACCCAATATCCATCAGATAAGGGGTTAATATCCAAAGTATACAAGGCATTGACAGAACTTTACAAGAAATAAACATCTAATCCCATTAAAAAATGGGGAGAACAAATGAACAGACACTTTGTCAAAGAAGAAATACAAATAAATGGCCAAAAGGCACATGAATAAATGCTCCACATCACTAATCATCAGGGAGATGCAAATCAAAACAACTATGAGGTACCATCTCACACCAGAGAGATTGGCAAAGAATCAGAAAGAATGAGAACAAGCAGTGTTGGCGGGGATGTGGAGAGAAAGGAACTCTTATTCACTGCTGGTGGGAATGCCATCTAGTCCAAGTTTTATGGAAAGCGATATGGAGAGTCCTCCAAAAACTAGAAATCGAGCTCCCATATGATCCAGCTATACCACTCTTAGGGATATACCCTATGTACACAAATATACAATACAAAAATCCCCTTCCTTACACCTATATTCATTGCAGTGCTATTTACAATAGCCAGACTCCGGAAACAACCTAGATGCTCCTCAACAGATAAATGGCCAAAGAAACTGTGGTGCATATACACAATAGAATATTATGCAGCTGTTAGAAAAGATGAAGTCATGAAATTTTCCTATACACGGATGTACATGAAATCTGTTATGATGAGTGAAATAAGCCAGAGGGAGAGAGATAGATGCAGAATAGTCTCACTCATCTATGGGTTTTAAGAAAAATAAAAGACATTTTTTGCAATAATTCTCAGAGACAAGATTCAGACACAAAAGAGAGAAGGGCTGGAAGTAACAGCTCACCTCATGAAGCTCACCACAAACAGGGATGAGTTTAGTTAGAGAAATAACTACGTTTTGAACTATCCTAATAATGAGAATAAATGAGGGAAATAGCCTGTCTAGAGTACAGGCGAGGGTCGGGTGGGGAGGAGGGAGATTTGGGACATTGGTGATGGGAATGTTGCACTGGTGATGGGTGGTGTTCTTTACATGACTGAAACCCAAACATAATCATGTATGTAATCAAGGTGTTTAAATAAAATATATTATTAAAAAAAAAGAGAGAGGTGAACTGGAAGGTCAAGCTGATGACATGAAGCTCACCACGAAGAGTGATGAGTGCAGTTAGAGAAATAACTACATTGAGAACTATCACAACAATGTGAATGGATGAGGGATGTAGAAAGCCTGTCTAAGCACAGGTGGGGGTGGGGTGGGGAGGGAGACTTGGGACTTTGGTGATGGGAATGTTGCACTGGTGAAGAGGGGCATTCTTCACATGACTGAAACCCAACTACAATCATGTTTGTAATCAAGGTGTTTAAATGAAGATATCAAAAAAATAGAAAACTAGTATTGGGCCTGAAATGTGGCTCTGTGGTAGAGCACATGCATGTATGTTTGAGATTTTAGGGTCAATCCATGCTACTGCAAGAAATGGATAATGCTAGCACATCATCAGTTATGTTCTATTATGTAAAATCAATCAAATACACTTTATAGTATGTTGTGACTTAAGTTCTTTCATTTTTTTTCCAGTGAAATTGAAACAATTTTTTCATCTCCTGCTTGTCTGACTGCAAGTTTTTTACAGAAAAGGTAATATTTATAGGAGATTTCCTTTCCCTTAAAATAGTGAATTGTTTCAAGTCTGCCATTTTGATTAGCAAATGTTAAGTAGGAGCAAATTATTAATTCATTGTTCACGTCCCTGTCCTTCCTCTTCTATTATCTTGTTGCAAGGAATAGTTATTTTTTTTCAGTATCTTTTACATATTACACATCAATTTGCTCTTACATTTTTTGTTTGTTTGTTTTTTGTTGTTGCTATAAAGACCATCACTGTTTGCTCTAACATTTCTTAATACATGGAGGTTAAGTTATTTTTTTTGTTTTTGTTTTTGTTTTTTGGGCCACACCCAGTGGTGTTTAGGGGTTATTTACCGGCTTTGTTGTCAGGAATCACTTCTGGTGGGTTTAGGGAATCGATCATATGGGATATCAAAGACTGAACTCTGGTCAGTTGCTTGCAAGGCAAATGCTCTCCCTGCTGTGTTATTGTTCTGGTCTCCCCAAAACAGCCCCCTAGGAAGAAGAAAACATTTTTCGTGCCCCCGCGCTCGCGCGACTGTAAATAGTATCTTTATTAAAACAAACTTTAACCTGCAAAACAAAAATATATAAAATTATTTGAGCTGATTTTTTAATCAGAGGTGATGTCTGGATTAGTGGCGACAATGAGCATGTTTTGCAATGCATAGCTTTTCGAAGCGGGGTTTGAAGCAGGACACAGCAACTCTCAGCTCCAGAGACATACAGAGACATAAACACGGGGCTTAGCTTGTCATGACAGTGTTTGCCGAGGTCAAACGTGCCCCCCCTTTAGGAAGCCTCACGCCCCCCCCCCCAGGGGGCGCCCCACTATTTGAGAAGCACTGCTCTAGACTCAGGGATCACTTCTCTATTATTTATTTGGCACTTAGTAGATTAGTTTCTTTGTAAGATGTTCAATATTGAGGATTCCAGAGAGTACAGTGGGGCACTTGCTTTGCACACAGCTGATCCAGATTTGATCCCTGTCATCTGTTAAGATTCCTGGGCCTTCTCAAGTGTGATCTCTCAGTGCAGAACCAGGAGAAAGCCCTGAGCACTGAGGGATGTGGCTTCCAAACAAACAAACAAACAAACAAACGAACAAACAAAAAAAGATCAACTCATTTTTTCTTGCTGATCACACCAAAAATAAGAACTGTTATAGCCTATAAATATTAAAGCAATTTTAGTTTTCATAGGAAGCTCCTTACAATGAACAATCAAATCATTTGCCCAGGCAAAAGCCTTCTTGGGACAATAAAGTCAATCACACTAATGAAATGATTCCTGTGTGGTGTGGATGCTTGAGGACAGGTGGTGGGGTAGGGAGTTTCACCTTTCTGTATGCAGACCTGTGGGGTGGTGCTTTGCCTCCTCAGCACAGCAAAGAAAAATCTCTTGTTATTGCCGCCAGATTTCTAGGAGCTACTCTGAAGGTAAAATTAACTGTTACTTGCTCAGGGAACAGGCTTTGATCAATATTTTTGCGCATTAAATAAAGTGATTAGTTTGAAAGGAAGAAAGATTTATAAAAGTTTATATCTGATAAGCAATCAAAAAATAGTAAGTCATAATCACAAACTTTGCAATATTTCTTTCCATTTGTTTATTAGTGTCTCATACTTCTTGTACCTAAAGGGAACCAGAAGAAACTGTTTTCGTAGGTGTGGACCTGCAGATGGCGAGAGACACCTTCAAGATGTTGACAGAAAATAAGAGGATTTCTTCCATGGTGACTACCAATGTTGATCTGAGACATAGAGCAATGGGTCTACTGTGATGTCTGATTCTCTTGTTGGTTGAGAGGGAGCCGTGGTAAAGGAGGAAGTAGCATTCACTGTGAGGTTACTGTATTGCCAACATTGTGCTAGGTGCTGTTATTCATTTTATTTTTTATTTTTTGGTTTTTGGATCACACCTGGCAGCGCTCAAGGGTCACTCCTGGATCTATGCTCAGGAATCACTCCTGGCAGGCTTGGGGACCATATAGGATGCCAGGATTCGAACCACCGACCTTCTGCATGCAAGGCAAACGTCTTTCCTCCATGCTCTCTGGCCCCTGTTATTCATTTTCTTATTGAATCTTTCAATGTTCAGTAGAAATGTTGGTGATGTGATGTGTGAGGAGGCACAGCTGGGCGGCAGTAGCTACATAAGAAAAAGATTTATAGCATAGCTTGATGATGAAGCCCCAGGAAAATCAGGACTCACAAGAGCTCACATGAGATTCTATACTGAAATCTTCTCAGCTTCACTAGTTGCACCCCGATACCCCCTGATCTCTGTAGTGTGGAAAAGGGATTGGGGGTCATGGCTCCAGGTAGGAGTAAGTTACTGCAAAAATTTGTTAGTCCTTGAGGAAGTAGATGAATAGTGAAGTAAAGACTTTCATTTAGGAAATATGGAGAGAGAGACAGAGAGAGAGAGAGAGAAAGAGAGAGAGAGAGAAATAGAGAAAGACAAAAAAGAGAGATAGATTCATGGGATGCTCCATTAAGAAGCATTTAATTTATTCTTAATAGAACATTTGGGAAATGCTGACCACTATTTGGTAGTCATGGTATGTTCTCATATATCAAAGTTTCCACTATCTATCAAAATAATTTTGAATTTTTAACCCTGTTTTTCTCAAATTCATTTGCCTTTGTGGTAACATTGTCTAGTGTGTGTGTGTGTGTGTGTGTGTGTGTGTGTTTTGTGTTTTTTTTTTTTTTTTTGGTTTTTGGTTTTTGGGTCACACCCGGCAGTGCTCAGGGGTTACTCCTGGCTCTACGCTCAGAAATTGCCCCTGGAAGGCATGGGGGACCATATGGGATGCTGGAATTTGAACCATTGTCCTTCTACCTGGAAGGCTGACAGACGCCTTACTTCCAGGCTATCTCTCCGGCAGTGTTTTGTGTTTGTGTTCTTCTACTTTGGGGGTAGTGTGGTAGCAGCCTTACCTGGTGTCACTTAAGAGTTACTCCTAGCCTTGCACTCAGGAATTACTTTTGGTAGACTTGAGAGACCATATGGGGTGCTGGGGATTGAGCCCAGTTCAGCTACGTGCAAGGCAAATGCCTTACCCACTGTACTGTTTCTTCAGTCTCTCCAGTCCTTTTATGACACTTTCTTTAAAAATTTTATACACCTAGGGCCTGGAGAGATAGCACAGCGGCATTTGCCTTGCAAGCAGCCGATCCAGGACCAAAGGTGGTTGTTTCGATCCTGGTGTCCCATATGGTCCCCCGTGCCTGCCAGGAGCTATTTCTGAGCAGACAGCCAGGAGTAACCCCTGAGCACCGCCGGGTGTGGCCCAAAAACCAAAAAAAAATTTTTTTATACACCTATCAGTATTGCATGGAAATCTTTTTATGGAAATATGAAAACCCAAATTGTAAAAGCATTAAAGCAACTATAATATAGAGCATGTTTTTTTTTTTTTAATTGGTTTTGGTTTTGATTTTTGGGCCACACCCAGTGACGCTCAGGGGTTACTCCTGGTTATGTGCTCAGAAATCGCTCCTGGCTTGGGGGACCATATGGAATGCTAGGGATCTAACCGAGGTTAGTCCTGGATCAGCCGCGTGCAAGGCAAATAAATGCCCTACCACTGTGCTATTGTTCCGGCCCTAGAGCATGTTACTGGTTACCTGTTATGACACATAGATCCCTTAGTATGTATACAGGAAAGATAATGCAAAGTGTTGTAACAAAAGCTCTGTGACTTAACAAAATGGATATTTCTTTCTTTTTTGATTTTGGGCCACACCTGGTGATTCTCAGGGGCTTACTCCTGGCTTTGCACTCAGAAATCGCTCCTGGCTTGGGGGACCATATGGGATGCTGGGGGATCAAACCACGGTCCGTCCTGGGTCAGCCACATGAAAGGCAAATGCACTACCGCTGCACCATCACTCCGGCCCCCACAATGGATATTTCTTACTATATTGAGAGTTGGGAAGTAGAGAACTCCTATTGACAGTCTTATTTCCTTCTGGTAGTCTTAGGTTCATCAACTGTCCAGGTTAGACTGACTAAATGAAGTTGGGCCACGGTAATAGTGAGTTAGGCACTTGCTTTCCAAGGAGCTGACCTAGGTTTGATCCCCAACACCACATATAGTCTCAGCACCTCCAGGAATAACCTTAAGGACAGATCCTAGAGTTAATCCTGAGCACCACTGGGTATGGAAAACCCTCACCCTCTCTAAGAAAAACAAAAACAAACAAAAAAAAAACACAAAAGTTTATTAACTTTTGCTATGTGCATATGGACATGGGAAATAACCAGTGGTTGGTATCTTACAGAGAAAATTGGAACTTGACTTTCTTAGCAAACAGCATTAATTTTATAGAGAAGTGACAAGTACAAGGAACAGGATTTTGAGCTGCTCAAGATAGCAAACTCTGAAAAGGGAATTCAAATAAGGGCTAACTAGTATGGTTTATGTCTGTGAACTCTTGCTCAGTGCCTAATTTTTTGTGCTGAGCAAATTGTGATGCTCATTCAGGTTATAGGATGACTGAGGGGCATTTAAGTTATGCTCTTCCCAAGGCTGGAGAGCTGAGTTTGCTTGTTATCACGCCAACTCAAAAATCTTATATCAGAGTCACAATTTGTGAGATACTATATTTTCCTTCCTTCCCACCTCTTCATGGATCATTCAGGGGTGTCTGAGGCACTTTTTATGTGACTCTTAAGGAAAGGAAGTGTGGCAGACCACTGACAGGTTTTAGGGACTGTGTTTGGGGCCATTTTATTTCACCTTCACTCAAATTCCTGCAGCCCAGAGAGAGCCCTGAAGCAGTACCTTTTTCCTAAAGCTCTGAGGATAGATTTTTTTTGGGGGGGGGGATCAGATAAATCACACAAATCTGTCACTTTGTTTTTGTTTTGTCTTTGGACCATTCCTAGTGATGCTCTGGATTGTGGGGCCAGGGACCAAACCCTGGACCTCTTGCATGCAAAGCATGTGCTCTATTCTACAGAGCTCTCTTCCCACCCAGTTCCGATTGAACAACTTTCACTGTTTGGTCTATGTGTATCTACTTTTCTTTTCTTTGCTTCCCTCCGTGTATCACTTTATGAAATAGACTAATTCTCCCATACTATACTAGAGACCTGTAGGGTGCAGAAAGTGATGTGGTTGTACAAGTTTCTTCCAGGGAAACAAAAAGACTCTTTCCCATGAAAAATAGTGGGAAGAAAACTCTGGCCCCATAACTTGCTTCTCATAATACTCTGGGGATCTAAGTGACACAGCCTGAATCTTTACCTGATCTTATTTCAACCGCAGATAACTACCCATTTCAGTGAGAAACTGTTCAGAGATCTTCCTTATGGTTCACGACATGAGGAAGCATTGCTGGTTTTTCTTCTGCTCCCAGAATGTCCTGTGATGCACGAATCCAGTAACTGGAAAAATCTCATTGTTCCATTTGCAGAAGCTGTTGGTAAAATGTCTTCACTTATTCTGGGTAAGTTGGAATCCTTTGATGTTATTTAATCTTATTTATTTTTCTTTTGGGCCACACTGGTGATGCTCAGGGGTTACTCCTGGCTATGCACTTAGAAAGTGCTCCTGGCTTGGGGGACCATATGGGACCCCGGGGGATTGAACCACACACGGTCTGTCGTAGGCTAGTGCAGGCAAGGCAGACAGATACCTTACTTCAGGGGTCTCAAACTCAATTTACCTGGGGGCCGCAGGAGGCAAAGTCGGAGTGAGGCAGGGCCGCATAAGGGATTTCACAAAAAAAAAAAAAAAAAAAAAAAAAAGGGACAGCGGGCAGGAGCAGTGGAAATGATGTCTGCACTAGGCGCAAAGTATTTGCGATTATTCACTTACCGAATATTCGCAATAAAAAAATCGCATTAGTAAGAAAAAAAATCGCAAAAAATCTCATTAAACATTTGCATACCCCGAACGGAACTGCTCGGGGTATGCGAATGTTTAATGCAATTTTTTCTTACTAATGCAAATTTTATTGCGATTATTCGGTAAGTGAATAATCGCGAATACTACGATATTTGAAGGCCGGCCGTGGCCACAAAATGTTGTATGGAGGTCTGCAAACGGCCCGCGGGCCGCGAGTTTGAGACCCCTGCCTTACTGCTTGTGCCACCGCTCCGGCCTCTGATGTCATTTAATTTTTACTCTAAATAGAGTTCACTGTCTGAAGTGAAAGCTGTAACAGATTTTGATAGAAGAATCCAAAAGTCATATAATTGAATAAATGCTCTGCAAATGGTTAAATAACTGTAGGCTATGAAAAGCATCATTGTTCGGGAGGGCAGTAAAATAGTACAGTAGGGAAAGCATATTTGCCTTACATGCCGCCAACCTGTGTTCTGTCCTTGGCACCCCCTGAAGTCCCTCCAAGCACCTTCAAAGTGATCCCTGAGCTCAGAGCCAAGAGTAAGTTCTGCGTATTATTGTGTGTGACCTAGAATCCCCTCAAATAAAAAAAAAAGACTAAGAAAAGAAAATTATCACTATTTTAGAAAGCTTGTGTCATTCTTAGATTTGATTTAATGATCCCAGAAAAGATCCAGCCAAGGGACCAGAGCAGTAGTATAAGTGGGTAGGGCAGTTGCCTTGCATTGCAGCCAATTCATGTTCAATCCCTGGCATACCATCTGGTACCTTAAGCATTTACAGAAGTAATTTTTGAGTGCAGATCCAGGAGGAATCCCTGAGCATCACAGCACAAAACAAACTAACAAAAACCGAGATAAATTAGTAAAAATTTTGGTTCATGTTGGCTTAAAGCTTGAGACTTTTGGGGCCGGAGAGATAGCATGGAAGTAAAGCATCTGCCTTGCATGCAGAAGGTCGGTGGTTCAAATCCCGGCATCCCATATGGTCTCCCGAGCCTGCCAGGAGTGATTTCTGAACACAGAGCCAGGAGTAACCCCTGAGCGCTACCGGGTGTGACCCCCAAATAAAAAAAAACCCAAACAAACAAGCAAACAAACAAAAAAAAAAACTTGAGACTTTTACGAGAGATGATGAAAACTATATTGATGTCTGGTAAAATTGTTAAAACATTTGTATTCTGGAGCCAGAGAGATAGCACAGTGGTAGGGCATTTGCCTTGCAAGCAGCTGATCCAGGACTAAAAGTGATTCGAATCCTGGCATCCCATATCCCGTGCCTGCCAGGAGTGATTTCTGAACACAGAGCCAGGAGTAACCCTTGAGCGCTGCCGGGTGTGACCCCAAAACCAAACCAAAACAAAAATTTTTTTATTCATATTCTTTATTTTTATTAACTATTATGGAATTTCCTTTTATAATTCTAAGCTAATATTCAAAACTCTTAGAGTACTCAGAACTAAGCTTATCTACAACTAATAAAATATAACACCCTTGTTTTCTCTCTAAGAAAGTTTTTTTTTTGTTTTTTGTTTTTTGTTTTTTGGGCCACACCCAGTTACACTCAGGGATTTCTCCTGGCTATGCACTCAGAAATTTCTTCTGGCTTGGGGGACCATATGGGACCGGGGGATTGAACCATGGTCCGTCCTAGGCTAGTGCGGGCAAGGTAGAAAGATGCCTTACCACTTGTGCCACCGTTTCAGCCCCTCTAAGAAAGTATTTATTTACAGAGTTTAGATTGTTGAGTAAATTTTAAAAATATTATTTGTATAAGCGCATTTAGAAATACATTTTTTAGGGGTGGAGGATGTTTTGGACCACATCCAGTGATTCTTCTGGCTCTGTGCTTTGGAGTTATTCCTGGAGGTGTTCAGGGAACAATACATAGTTCCATGTATTGAATCAGGGTCAACTGTGTGCTTGTCAAGTACCTTCCCACTGAACTATCTCTCCAGCCCAACAGTTTTTTTTTCTTTAGGTTATTAAAAATTATTTTATTAGTATTCTCTACACAAATTATTTTTTAAACATTTTAATTATTATTAAATTGACTATATTATATTCTATCAGTTTTTGATTTGGGGTTATATTTTTTTTTTTGTTTGCTTGTTTTGTTTTTTTGAACCATACCCGGTGACGCTCAGGGGTCACTCCTGGCTATGCTCTCAGAAATAGCTCCTGGCTTGGGGACCATATGGGATGCCGGGGATTGAACCTTGGTCCGTCCTAGGTCAGCCTTGTGCAAGGCAAATGCCCTACTGCGGCACCACCGCTCCAGCCCCTTGGGGTCCTATTTTATAAAGTCTATCTGATGCTGAACTTTTTAAAAAAATATCTCTCAAAAATATTTTTCATGCTCCTAGTAGAATTTTTATTGTTTAATTTTTGTGTTTACTTTTTTTTTGGGGGGGGGAAGGGGGCCCACCCAGCTATGCTCAGGACTTGTTTCTGGCTCTATGCTTAGGGATAATTACTGGTGGGGCTCAGGGGATTATTTGTAGTGCTAAGAATTGAACCCAGGTCTGCCACATACAAGACAAAATATATACTATACTACTTGCTGTACTATCTCTCTGGCCCCTCATTTTTGTGTTTAAATACTTGATCTATCTGAATTTCATCAAATTTTCAGGGATATTTCCAACTCAGTGCTTGGGTATTATTCTTTTTTTTGGGGGGGGTATTATTCTTGGCAGTGTTTTTGGGGACCTTATGTGGAGCTGAGAACTGAAGCCAGATCTCCTTCATGCAATGCATGTGTTCCAGTTTGCTCAGCTATATCTCTAGTCCTGAAATTCATTATAATTTAAAAAATTTTAGGGATATAGGGCCAGAGTGACAGTACAGCGGGTAGAGTGTTTGTCTTGTACGTGGTTGACCTGGATTTGATTCCCAGGATCCCATATGGTCTCTCTAATCTGCCAGAAGTAATTCCTGAGTGCAGAGCAGGTGTAACTTCTAAGCACCGCCAGTGTGGTCCAAAACAAAGGATATTTCCGATTGTTTGTGCATATTTATTGATGATGTTTCTTTCCCTCTAAAGTGCAGTTGCCTTTTGAAGATAAAATAATCCAGCTTGTTGGAGAAACAGCATAGAGGGTTACAATGCATATTTTGTATGCATGAGACCTGGGTTCAGTCCTTGACCCAAAATGGTCTTCTGAGCACCTCTGGGCATGACCCAAAAATAAGCACTTCAGCAAGTTGTTGTGTTAATTATATTTAACACATGTTTTCATTGAAAACATGACTAACACTATATTAATTTTTACAGGTTGAGATTGTCTTTTAATGATAGTCTCTCTGGTTTTGTGTGTGTTTGTGTGCGTATTCATCTTGTGTGCTTTCATACTTTATAGATACTTCATTGAGTTGTTAGTTTGAGAATCATGTACACAGCCATTAATCTTGCATAAACAACATTATTAAATACTAACAGTTATTTAGTATCTTGAGTTTGACTTCTAAATCCATTACTCAAAATAATGTTCTCCACGAGTGACTGTTAATATTTAAGATGACATCCTTCGTAGAAAAACTTTATGAGTCATGCCACAATAAATAAATAACACTGTTTTTTTTTTACCTGAGTAAACTTTGTGGAAGCAGAGAGGGTTTTTTTCAGAAAGCTACTACTTATGATTGATTTTGTACCCATAGAGCAATGGTGGGGATCCTTGCAAGGATCTTATCTCAACACATTAGTAAAGATGCTCAAGACTGCCATGATCTCCCTACTGGACTACGGGTTTAAATCCCTTGAACATCACTGTAATGCCAAAGTTCTACTGGAAATGATGAAAAAAGTATATAAGGTAAGGAATCATCAAAGGAGCACATATACCATTTTTCTCAAAAATCCCTAAAGTTTCTGGCAGTTGGAGATTTGTTTCTTGAAACAGAACGAAAATAGTTTTTGTTGTTTTTGAGTCATACCTGGCAGTGCTGAGGGCTTACTCTTGGTTTTGTGCTCAGGGATCACTTCTGGCTGGCTTGGGGACCAAATGAAGTGCCAGGGATCAAATTTGGGTCAGTTGTGTGCAACACAAGTGTCTTATTTGCTGGACTATCGCTCCAACCCCTGGGGAAAAAACTTGGTCACCCCTAATAAATCAGATAGGAAAATGATTATTTTTTTGTCTGTTTTTTGTTTTTTGGGTCATACCCAGGGGCTACTCCTGGCTCTACGCTCAGAAATCACTCCTGGCAGGCTCAGGGGACCATATGGGATGCCGGAATTTAAACAACCATCCTTCTGCATGCAAGGCAAACACCCTATCTTCATGCTATCTTTCTGGCCCCAAGTATTTTTATTAGCATATATTTCTACACAAAAGTAACCTAAATGCAATGACTAATAAGCTTGATTGTTGACACTTCAATTAAATGTGCAGAATAAAACTGATGTTGCTTAAATGAAAAAGAATTATCTGGGGTCTGGAAAAAGAAGTCAGAGATGAGGGACTACTGCATTGCATCTGGAAGAACTTAATGCCCATCTCTAGCTTCTCATCAGCCCCTGTCTGATGCACATTTCCCACCACTAATGTCCCAGTTTTTTTTTTTTCTTTCTTTTTTCCTATCTCTAATTATCTCACCGTTTTGTGCTACCAAATGGCAAGCTCAATAGTTACACTAGAGATTATTTAGATCAAACTCAAAGTATTTACTATTTAAATTTCAGGAACGGTTTGCTGACTACTACACTAAGTAGGAAGCTACGGTAATTTTCAGTTTATATATTGTTCTATATTCAACATGTCTGCAAAATTGACGTTCATTAATTACCATGAAAAATTCTGTATTTGCCCAACATATTTGGAATATTTTTCTCAAGATCTAGAAACTGCTTATAGTAAACCTACACGTTTTATCTTTTTACAAGACTTAGGAAAATTGGAGATTACAGATATGAAATGATGGAAATATACTTATTTGCTTATTTGGAGGGGGGTGTTTCCCACAACCAGCAGTACTTAGGGTTTATTCCTGGATCTGTGCTTAGAGGTTTTTCTTGGTGATGCTCTGAGGACCCTTTTTGTTCCAGGGATAAAACCCTGCTCAGCCAAGACAATGCTTTAATAACTATGCTCTCTCTTTGGCCCTCAGAAAACAGAAATGTATAACATTTCACATTAACAAATGCTCTCTTTCTGGCTGGGGAGATAGCTAAAAGAGCTGGCACAACCACTGGTTTGATCTAAATGACTGGATGATTCCTGTAGGGAGTAGACAGATGTGGTCCAAAAATCAAAACAGTGAAGAGAGAGAGAGAAAATGGGAGCTGGGGAGAGAGCTTAAAGGACTAAATGCTGGTTTTGCTTGCAAGCCTGATTCTGATTTCCTATCCCAGCTGGTCCCCTGAACAGTACCACTTGTGGTACTCACTTTGTGGTATTCATGTCCCTACCCCAACAAAATAAATAAACATATAAAAACAGAATACTGGGTTGAAGAGGTACTACAATGGGTAGTGTACTTAACTTTGCATGTGGCTGATCCAGGTTTGATCCCCAGTATCCCATATAGTCCCCCAAGCCTGCCATGATGGATCCCTGACAGCAGAGGCAGGAGTAAGCCCTGAGTAACACTAGGTGTGCGTTCAAATCCAAACCATAACAAAACAAAATGCTGCTCATAATGTGTATAATTTGTATAATGATTATTTATATAAAATAGAGTAATTTATTAACAGGAAATGAAATTCAAGTTATATTCTCTTTAAGGTAAACAGCAAAGTTGATTGTCGGCTACCAGATAGTACTTTCTACATAAATGAATTCTCTGACTCCGTGGACTTTTT
This sequence comes from Suncus etruscus, assembly GCF_024139225.1. Classification (NCBI taxonomy): domain Eukaryota; kingdom Metazoa; phylum Chordata; class Mammalia; order Eulipotyphla; family Soricidae; genus Suncus; species Suncus etruscus. Next base: position 77,769,126 of record NC_064863.1, read on the forward strand.
AGAAGATAGACACGTGGCATTCTGTAAAGACAACGGTGTAAGAATAACATTTTTATTTCTGAATACTGACATCCTTTAAAAGGGGAAACCATCAGTAGCTATATTGATATTTCTTTGAGCAATCAAGACTTGATATGACTAGAGAAATAGTACAGTCTTTGCACATGGCCAACCCAGATTTGAACCCCAATACCCCATTTGGTCTTCTGAGCACTGCCAGGTGTGAGTCCCATGTGTAGAGCTAGAAGTAACCCCTGAGCTTTGTAGGTGTGACTTAAAACAGAAAGCAAAAACAAACAAAAAATTTAAAAAAGCACTTAAATATTTCCTCATTAAATGATGAATTTGCTTGATTAGATTATCATTGAAAACAAACATTTTTTTTGTTTTTCGGGCCACACCCATTTGATGCTCAGGGGTTACTCCTGGTTAAGTGCTCAGAAATTGCTCCTGCTTGGGGGAACCATATGGGACACCGGGGGATCGAACTTCGGTCCTTCCTTGGCTAGTGCTTGCAAGGCAGACACCTTACCTCTAGTGCCACCTCACCGGCCCCGAAAACAGACATCTTTTATTCATACAATAATTACATTTTCGGGCCCGAAGAGATAGCACAGCGGTGTTTGCCTTGCAAGCAGCTGATCCAGGACCAAAGGTGGTTGGTTCGAATCCCGGTGTCCCCCGTGCCTGCCAGGAGCTATTTCTGAGCAGACAGCCAGGAGTAACCCCTGAGCACCACCGAGTGTGACCCAAAACCAAAAAAATAAAAAAATTAATAATTACATTTTTCTATTAAAAATTTGCTTTCAAATGATTTGAATTCTTATTTTTAATAATAGTAAAACTATTTACGTGTACTAATAGTTTAGGTAACATGGATATAATAATGTTAATGTTTTTGGTATTGATGTGCAAAGTTATAGCATCTTTCTATCATCAGAGTACCCCCAGAACTTCTTCCACTATCTCTGTGTCACCTCTGTGGTCCTATCATTATCCACTAATATGTAGTTTAAAAAAAAGATTTATTTGACTGGCTTAAAAGAAAAAAAAAAGAGATTTAACAGGGCCAGAGTAGTAGCACGGGGTAGGACATTTACCTTGTAAGTGAGTGACTTAGGTTTGATCCCCAACAATCTATGATCCACCCAGCACCTCCAGAAATGACCCCTGAGCTCAGAGCCCTGAGCACCACTGGGTATGGCCCCAAAACAAACAAACACTAAGAACAACAACAAGAGATTATAGATAAAGGGAAATATTGAAAGAATGAAGGTATTCTTTTAATGACCAAACTGTTTTTGTTGGTTTTTTTTTAGCTCTTTCAAGAAAACAACAGTCCTGTTATTTTCAGTGATTATCCATTTATCTTTAATTTGGTCTCCAAAATCAAATCATGGCGAGCTTACTCCTTTGTTAGAAAGAAGGTACTGGTAACAATTTTATTTTGCTTTTTAAACCCTTTTCAGTGAGTCTGAAAGTATCTTGGTGATACTTAGCCTCAAATGTGTCAACTTGACAGTTCAATGCTTGTTTCGAAGTATTGGGTCCATTCAGAGTGACCAGGACTGCAGCTGGGGAGCTGGGTGTGGGACTGATAAAGTATCCGGAACTTGTCATGCGAAAGGCATGCACTACAAGCAATGTCTGAATGCCCTCTCACACACACACTTTGATCTGTTGGAAATCACCAACTTCTGAGTGAAATCTTTTCCAGTTTCTTGGGTTAATCATAGTATTTCAATTTACTGGTACTTTTAAATTTGTTTTTCATTATTCTATAATACCCAAATCCTCATTTTCTTTCAATAGTAGTCATTGCTCTTTTACTTAGAGCCAACATCTATGAACTCTTCTTTTTCTCCTCTTGCTTCCACCATTGGTGTCAGCCTTTAGATTTTGATATCTACTTTGCAAATGTCTTGGAGTGCAAATTAGAAGTCTATTGAATATTCCTTTTTCAGATAATCCTTATGAGTCATTCAATGAGTTTATTCTGTTTCCCACACCCTGCAGTGCTCAGAGGTGACTCCTGGCTCTGTGCTCAGAAATTATGTCTGGCAGGTTCAGGAGACTCTATGTAATGACAGAGATTGAACTTGAATCAGCCATAGAATCAATGACAATCACAGAAGGTTAATTTACAGAACCACATGCCAAAAACGAAATAGTGAGGATGGAACTGTAGAGATAGCACAGCGGTAGGGCATTTGCCTTGCACACAGCGAACCAAGGATGAATGGTGGTTTGAATCCCGCTATCCCATGTGGTCCCCTGAGCCTGCCAGGGGCGATTTCTAAGTGCAGAGCCAGGAGTAACTCCTGAGTGCCACCAGATGTGACACCCACCCCCAAATAGTGAGGAAGTACATATTTTAGAGACATCATGAAAAAGTTCAAATATACAGAATGCTACTGAAGACCTAGTTAAGTTATGGCCGCACAAAAGCCATGCTCATTTCTGCATTTTCTTAATAAGTTCTTGTATTTACCAGAAAAATAGAGTCATGAAGTTTTCCTATTAATGGATGGACATGGAAAATATTATGCTGAGTGAAATAAGTCAGAGGGAGAGAGATAGACATGGAATAGTCTCACTCATCTGTGGGACTTAAGAAAAATAAAAGATGTTATTGTAGCAATACCCAGAGTCAATAGAGATGAGGTTTGGAAGGCCCAGCCCATGATATGAAGCTTACTACAAAGAGTGGTGAGTTCAGTTAGATAAATAACTCCACTGACATCTACCATGACAATGGTAGCGAGTGAGACAAATAAAATGCTTGTCTCAAATACAGGCAGGGGTTGGTAGAAGATGGAAACGGGGGCCTTTGGTAGTGGGAAGGTTGCACTGGTGAAGGGGGTATTCTTTTTTATAACTGAAACCCAACTGCAAACATGTTTGTAATCAAGGTGCTTATTTTATTTAATTTTTTAAAATTTTGGGGCCATCTGGGTCAGCTGTATGCAAGGCAAACACCCTTCTGCTGTGCCATTGCTCCTTCCCCAAGTGCTTATATTTTAAAGCCAAATTTAAAAAATAAAACAATGCTTATTTAAGCACCATGATTACAACAAAATGTTGTTGTAAATAGTGATAAAAACAGTAAAATAATTTTTTAAATCATTATATCTCACAATGCTGTTATTAAATTAATTATCTGAGGATTTACTAAGCTATTTGTTGCTAGTTTAGCCTATGTTATTATTTTTGCTTATTGAGCATAGTTGACACCTATGCTATCTTCCTATCTACTATGCAATGCTTCTACTGGGCTGTTCGCCCAGTGGAATTTGGAATTGTCACATGGCTGTGTATGTGCTACATGCTCCAGGAGCTTCAGAAGTTATAGTACTAGAACGATTTTTGGCTCACCTCCCTTTAGGAGAGGTCCAGAGTTTTCAGCTTGAAGATAAATTGAAGATCAAGTTATCAGCTTGAATATCTGGGACATTTAGCAGCTTGGTTTCTATTCTAAGATTAGTCCTAAAAATAGAAAAACCAAAATAAATGAAATCCATCACAAGAAAACACATATAAACTAATGTTTGTTTCTGAATAGAAATACTATAGGGCTGAGTGGTGGGTGTGCAAGCAATCCTGAATAGAAACACAAATAGGGCTGAGTGGTGGGTATGCAAGCAATAGTATAGACTTCAAATATTAATGTTAACAATTGTGTAAATCATAGTGCCTAAATTAAGAAACAACAAAACAGGGCCCGGAGAGATAGCACAGCGGCGTTTGCCTTGCAAGCAGCTGATCTAGGACCAAAGGTGGTTGGTTCGAATCCCGGTGTCCCATATGGTCCCCTGTGCCTGCCAGGAGCTATTTCTGAGCAGACAGCCAGGAGTAACCCCTGAGCACTGCCGGGTATAAGGCCCAAAAAAAAAAAAAAAAAAAAAAAAAACAAAAACAACAAAAACAAAAACAAAAAAAAAACAACAAAACATGGATTTATAAAAGCACAGCAGCTTCTCAACAGGAGGGGCACACCCAATGGTTCTGGGAAATCAGGGTGTGATACCAGGGTATATACATACATACATACATACATACATATATATATATATACATACATATATATATATATATATATATATATATATATATATACTTCTACATACAAAGTATGATTACCAGTTTTGAGCCATTGTTCCAGCTGGAGAAGCTTTTATTACTTTGTTGAATATCTATGGGGATTGGTCAAAAGCTGTCGTTTTTTTTTTTTTTTTTTTTTTTTTTTAATTTTAGTCTCTTTATTGTCCACAGGTAGGGTGATATTTTCCTGAAGTAATGGCAGGCATAAGCTGCCTGCCCGGCACCTGCAGCTTCATTGCTCTGGCGGGTCTGAGGTTTCGGGGTTACAGCGAGGAAATTATCCACAAGCAATCAGTAGAAGTCAGGAGACATGAAGCTTTATTATAAGGCCCTGACCCGCATGTGTGGCTTCTAAGCTAAGCAGCCTCTCTGCATCCAACCATCTCTCATCTCCCCATCCTGCTTCTTGCTCAGGCTTCTTGCTGAATCCCTTGCTTGCTGAATCTCTCTGTGAATCTTCCTATTACTCCTTTTCCAGGCCTTAATTAACAACCACAGACCCCTCCCAGCAGTGGGAGGGTCTCCCTCTTCCGGTGAGCTAAGCAGGAAGTTGTGGGGAGGGGTAACATTAAATGCTTAATAGGATTTCCATAAAAATCCCTAAATCATTTCTTCTAGGAGGTGGGAGTCAAAAAAAATAGTCTTTGGATATTTCTGGGAGGCGAGTGTTTTGAAAATTTCTATTTTGTACTGAATGTTGGAAGAAGTCATCTAGTGGAAGATACTCTGCGTCATTTAAACTATGCTGAAGTCACTGATCTCCAGAAAGAGTTACTGGTATGGTAAAATACCTCAATGAAGATTTCTATCAGTGTGGGAGGGAAACTTTTTTTGTGTGTGACTTTCTGAGTTTTCCTTTTTGTTTTGTTTTTGTTTGTTTTGTTGGTTGGTATTTGCTTCCTTATTTTTTTTTCTTCCCTTCTTCCTTCTTTCTTTGGACCACCCCCAGAAGTAGAAACCTCTTTCTCCTGGCTCTGTGCTCAGAGACCATACATGATAGTCCATGGGGGAACATATGCAGTGACTGGGAATCAAATCAGGACTGTTGTGTACAAAGCAAATGGACTGTGGTAGTTTCTTTTGATGTGTATAAATAAGCTTGTAGAGGGACTAGGCAATAGTATAATGGGTAGGGCACTTGCCTTGATTATAGCGAAACTAACTTTGATCCCTGACACCTCTAGTTCACTAAGCCTTCCACGATTTCTTAGCACCAAGCCAGAAATTTACCCTGCAAACAGCTGACTGTGGCCTCCAAAAATGAAACAAAACAAAAAGTCTTACATAGTTGTATCATGAATATTGAAGCCTACTCATTGGTATCAACTTTAGAGATATCTTTGGGGGGTTTATTCTTAGTGCCGGCAAGGCAGACACCTTACTGCTCCAAGCCACCACATCGTCCCCTTAAATAAAGATTTTATAAAAACAAACAAACACACAAGACTTTGCAAAAAAAAAAAAAACCCACAATAATTTATATTCCAAATCTGTTAAGCTGAGCACCTGTTCACCTAGGGTAAAATTTATCTGGGAAGTTTTGCAGATTGTGTATATTTGTTGATATAGTTGGCTAGTAGTTGACTGATCTAAATTTGTCCTAATTGGGGTATTTTTGTTCTAATTTCCATCTTTTACCTGGAACTAGCCATCATGTTCTCAAAGTAGTACAAGAAATAAAAGATAACAAGCATAGTCACACATTGTTTTAGTCAAAGCAAGTCATTAGCTAACCACTATAAAGGGTTGGGGAAATACAGGCTGCCTCTTTATTTATTTTTTTATTTATTGGTTTTTTTTTTTGGTCTTTTTTTTTTTTTTTTTTTTTTTTGGTCTTTTCTTAACCATACCCGGCAATGCTCTGGGGCTATTCCTAGCTTTGCTCAGGACGCCTTCCTGGCATGCTCAAGAGGCCATGAGGGATGCCGGTGACCGAACTCAGGTCCAGCGGGTGCAAGACACACACCTTAACAGCTGTTCTATCGCTCCGGCCCCTTTTTATTATTTTTGTTTTGGGGCCACATCCGGTGACCCTTAGGGGTTACCCCTGGCTATGCACTCAGAAATCTCTCCTGGCTTGGGGGACCATATGGGACACCAGGGGATTGAACTGTGGTCCATCCTAGGCTAGCACCGGCAATATAGATGCCTTACCACTCTGTGCCACTGCTCGGGCCCCACAGGCTGCCTCTTTAATGGGAGAAACTGCAAGACACAGATCAAAAGGTGAAGAATTGGGGTTATTGCAATCTACAGGCAGCAGGGAATGCATAGTTTCCTTACCTTTTGGCTTTGTTTCATTCTCCCAAGTCTTTCACTATATTGGCTCCGATTTCTAGCCATTCATCATTAAAAAAATTTTTTTTAAACTTTTTGTTTTTGTTTTTGGACCACACCCGGGGACGCTCAGGGGTTACTTCTGGCTATGCGCTCAGAAATCACTCCTGGCTTGGGGGACCATATGGGATGCCGGGGGATCGAACCGTGATCCATCTTAGGCTAGCACTGGCCAGGCAGACGCTTTACTGCTCCACATCTCTGCTCTGGCCCTCATTCATCATTTTATCCTTTGTAGGAGCCTGTACAATTTCTTTTGTGTAGTACCTCAGATCATTTGCCCTTTGGAGGCTATAATGACTAATTCTATAGATGAGAAATGGACTGTTTTTTAAAGAGTGAATTTTCCTTTATGAATTATGAGAAGGGTTCAACTCTCAAAGAAGAATCCAGAACTAGGGAGGAAGGGGGTGAGACCCAGATGAAGAGGAACATTTTCTTGCATAGGAAGTCAGTGGCAAACCAAGAATCTTTTCACAAGCTAGACTTTATAGTTATATGTCCCCTCTTCTCTGTCTGTTTTCCTTCCAATCTTAGTTATGAAGAAATCTATAGGAAATAACTATCTGCAGGAGAAGAGAAAGAGATGAACTTTAGGACAGAATGACCAAAAGAAATATAAATCATGGACTAGGCAAAGTTGCTGAGGTCTACAGTGTGGAGACAATAGTGCAAATGAGCAGAAATAAGAACATTAAGAATTGGAGCTAGAGAGATAGTCTAGTGGGTAAGACACATTCCTTGTACATGGCCAAACAGGGTTTGATCTTCAGCATCCCATAGGGTCCCCTCAGCACCTTCAGGAGTGGTTCCTGAATGCAGCCAGGAATAATCCTAGAGCATAACTGAGTGTGGACCCAAAAATATAACAACAAAAGATAAAGAACATTAAAAGTAGGTTATTTATTATTCATCAAAAAAGTAGAAGTTGAGCTTTCATATGATCCAGCAACACCATTCCTGGACTACTTCCTAGGGACACAAAAACAATACAAGGGGCCGGAGAGATAGCATGGAGGTAGGATGTTTGCCTTGCATGCAGAAAGACGGTGGCATCCCATATGGTCCCCTGAGCCCGCCAGGAGTGATTTCTGAGCATAGAGCCAGGAGTAACCCCTGAGTGCTGCTGGGTGTGACCCAAAACCAAAAAAGAAAAATAATAAAAAAAAGGAACCTGCACTCCTATGTTCATTGCAGCACTATTCACAATAACCAGAATCTGGAAACAACCCAAGTGTCTGAGAACAGATAAATGGTTAAAGAAACTTACCCATCTATACATTGGAAATCTACTCAGCTGTTATCAGGGGTCTCAAACTCGTGGCCCATGGGCCGTTTCCCAGAGGAATCTTTGTTTTGTTTTGTTTTGTTTTAGTTGTTTGGGTCACACCCCCCAATGTTCAAGGCTTACTACTGATTTTGCACTCAAGGATCACCCCGACTTTGCCCCCTGTGGCCCCCAGGTAAATCGAGTTTGAGACCCCTGTGTTAGAAAAAAAAGAAGTCCTGAAATTTGCTTATACATGGATGGAAATAGTATTATGCTGGGAAAATGAGCAGAGAGATTGACATAGAAAGATATGTGGGATATAAAAAAAGCATAGTATGATAATAATATCTGAAGACAATAGAAATGATGAAATGAGGTTCAAGAGGACTGGCCTATGATAGGAAGCTTCCACAAAGCAGATGGGAAGTGCAGTTAAGACAGAAGGATAGTGGTGATGGGGGTGTTCTTTATATGACAGAAACCCAACCACAATCATGTTTATAATCAAGGTGTTTAAATAAAATATTAAAAAAAAGACAGAAGGATAGTTGGAAATAATCACTCTGGACAAAAACTGGGTACTGAAAGAAGACTTGATGAGCATGGTATCTATTTTTAGTGACAGCATTGTAAATCATAGTGCCTAAAAGGAAATAAAGAGAGAAGAGAGAGAGACAGAGGGAGAGATGATGTCTGATAGAGATATAGAAGCAGGCTGGAGTGGGAGGAAGGTGGGAGGGAAACTGGGGACATTAATGGTGAGAAATATGCACTAGTGAAGGGATGGGTCATTGAACATTGTGTAAATGAAACTCAGTCAAGCAAAACTTTGTAACTGTTTATCTCATGGTGATTCCGTTTAAAGATTTTTAAATAAATAAAAAATAAAAATTTAGTTTAAAAATATTTTTTAAGGGACCGGAGAGATAGCATGGAGGTATGGCATTAGCCTTGCATGTGGGAGAACGGTGGTGCAAATTCTGGCATCCCATATGGTCCCCTGAGCCTGCCAGGAGTGATTTCTGAGCATAGAGCCAGGAGTAACCCCTGGGTGCTGCCAGGTGTGACCCAAAAACCAAAAAAATAAAAATAAAAAATATTTTTAAAAAGTAGGATTAATTTGCTATTGAGCTATCCAGAAGAAATAGAACCAATAATCTTCAAAATTGATGATCTCTGATCAAGAAATGTATTGATCAACAACTGGCATTAGAGAAGATCTTCTGCATAAAACAGAAGAAAATACTTCTTTTTTTTTTTCGTTTTTGTTTTTGGGCCACACCTGGTAACACTCAGGGGTTACTCCTGGCTATGCACTCAGAAGTTGCTCCTGGCTTGGGGACCATATGGGGCATCGGGGGATCGAACTAGGCTAGCGCTGGCAAGTAGACACCTTACCTCTAGCACCACCATGCCGGCCCCAGCAGAAAATACTCGAGTGAAGCTTAATGATGCCTATATTTAAAAAAATAAGATAAAGATAATAAATCAAAAGTTGAAAGGAAGAAGGGATGTTCGAAAAAAGTTAGATCAATCTTCCACCAAAAAGCCAGAAGTAGACTTTAATTCTCATTATTTTGCACATAAGGACTAATGGCTGACTCAGAAAGCTGTTCATCAGAAGTCATAATGAGGGCAGCAAATGGAGAAATTGAATAGTTGTTACTGCAGCAAAGGTCACAGACTGAATTTGAGATGAAGACAGGTGACAAGATAGTAGAACGGGGCCATTTAGTAGCTCAGGGATTTAAACAAATCTAAGTCTAATTGAAAACGCTGGTTAGACAATTGGTGAAAGTGAGGTGTCCCAGATATCCCTTCACTTGGTCCCTGAGCAGGTTAGTGGACTAGCAAACCCACCACACTGACAATAAGTAACTTAGAGTCATTGCTGAGAACCAACTTGAAAGCGAAGATTTGGGGAATTAAGGGCACGAGATTTGGAATGACTGTAAAGATCCAGATGTTATATTTTAAATGGGCACCTGAAACCATGTTCTCTTTCCTAAGGTTGGATTTATTGGAGAGATTCGTCCCAAGTGTGGAGCTGTAGTATCTGAGTTCTTCCATGCTGTATTTGAAGAGATGACAGAGGCAAAATATAGATTGTTCACATATCCTGAAGAGGGGTCCTATATGTGGTTTCCTGCCAATGTAAGTCCTATCTTTAAAATTTTTATTTTTTTTATCCTGTATACTGTAGGTTACAAATTGTCATTAGTAGGATTTCAACATGAACTATTTCAGTACCACAGCCTCTATGCAGGTGTCAGCTTCTTTCCATCATTGACTCTCACCCACCACTACTCTCCCTTCCTTGGTAAGCTTCCTACTGAAGTCCTATTGTCTTTGAGCATTTGTTATTTCCCTATTCTGTTTCTTCATACCCCGCATATGAGAGACCACTTTGTGTCTGTCTCTATCCTTCTGACCAACTTTACTCTGCATGATACTCTCCATATGCATCCACCTGGTAGCAATTTTTATGATTTCATTTTATTTTACTGAGTAGTCTTTTTCTTTCTTTCTTTCTTTCTTTCTTTCTTTCTTTCTTTCTTTCTTTCTTTCTTTCTTTCTTTCTTTCTTTCTTTCTTTCTTTCTTTCTTTCTTTCTTTCTTTCTTTCTTTCTTTCAATTTTTATGATTTCATTTTATTTTACTGAGTAATCTCTTTTTCTTTCTTTCTTTCTTTCTTTCTTTCATTCAATTTTTATGATTTCATTTTATTTTACTGAGTAGTCTCTTTTTCTTTCTTTCTTTCTTTCTTTCTTTCTTTCTTTCTTTCTTTCTTTCTTTCTTTCTTTCTTTCTTTCTTTCTTTCTTTCTTTCTTTCTTTCTTTCTTCTTCTTTCTTTCTTTCTTCTTCTTCTTTCTTCTTTCCTTCCTTTTTCTTTCCTTCCTTCCTATCTTTCTTTTTCTTTCTTCTTTCTTTCTTTCTTTCTTTCTTTCTTTCTTTCTTTCTTTCTTTCTTTCTTTCTTTCTTTCTTTCTTTCTTTCTTTCTTTCTTTCAATTTTTATGATTTCATTTTATTTTACTGAGTAATCTCTTTTTCTTTCTTTCTTTCTTTCTTTCTTTCATTCAATTTTTATGATTTCATTTTATTTTACTGAGTAGTCTCTTTTTCTTTCTTTCTTTCTTTCTTTCTTTCTTTCTTTCTTTCTTTCTTTCTTTCTTTCTTTCTTTCTTTCTTTCTTTCTTTCTTTCTTTCTTTCTTTCTTCTTTCTTTCTTCTTTCCTTCCTTTTTCTTTCCTTCCTTCCTTTCTTTCTTTTTCTTTCTTCTTTCTTTCTTTCTTTCTTTCTTTCTTTCTTTCTTTCTTTCTTTCTTTCTTTCTTTCTTTCTTTCTTTCTTTCTTTCTTTCTTTCTTCCTTCCTTCCTTCCTTCCTTCCTTCCTTCCTTCCTTCCTTCCTTCCTTCCTTCCTTCCTTCTTTCTTTCTTTCTTTCTTTCTTTCTTTTTTTTGTAAAAAAATGTATTATAGATTAGGTAATATGCTTACAATAGTGTTTAAGTTGATAAAGTATTTTCTTATAATCTTTACATACAGAAAAGAGTGCACCATGTATTGAAAGCCTAAAGTCAGATTAGTCATCATTATTTAGAATATGTTCCACAAAGCAGAACCTTCAACAGCAACTGAGAGATGTTAGAAAAAAAATACAGACTCTTTCCCAGATGTGTACATGTGTTTTATAAAGTCATTCATTACTATACTAAATTGGGATAGGGAGCTTACAACCAAGGTTCAGGAAATCAAGGACCATTCCCAGTGGCAATTGGCTGACCAAGTGACATGGTACACTTTTTCTTTTTCTTTATATTTTATTTAGAAGCATTTAGAAAATGCTATATTTTTTCTAATAATATCTTTATTTAAGCACCATGGTTATAAATATGTCTTTGATACAGGTATTCTATTTCTTACACTCTCTCCCCACTATCATGATAGTTGTTGGTGAACTTATTTCTCTAACTGCATTTACCACTCTTTGTGGTAAGCTTCATTTTGTAGACTGGTTTTTCCAGCCCTCATTTCTATTGTCTCTGGGCATTATTAACATGCTGTCTTTCATTTTTTCTTAAATCCCACAGATGAGTGAGGTTATTCTGTGTCTATCTCTTTCCCTCTGACTTATTTCACTCAACATAATAATAGGCTCCATATTCACCCATATATAGGCAAATTTCATGACTTCATTTTTCCTAACAGCTGAATAGCATGTTAAACTTTTTCTGTGCTGGAAGACTGTAATAAAAATATACTATCAACTTAAACATGACTATAGCATATTAACTGTTAACCCTACCCCAACTTCTTGCCCAATTCACCTGGATTGTGAGACCCTCCCACAGCTGGGAAGGGTCTGGTTGGTAATTAAGAGTAGCCTGGGGAAAGGGGGGAGAGAGAGATGCAGCAAAGGAGGAGAGATGAGAGACAGGTTGGGTGCAGGAGCAGGAAAAAGGCTGCTTAGTTTAAAGGCCATCTGAGGAATAAGCACTTGGCAGTTAGGGTCTTGTAATAAAGCTGATGTCTTCTGAAACTTCATCTGACTGCTATGGATCATTTCCTCACTGTTATCCTGAACCCACAGACCCCCCATAGGGCTGCAGGCGCTGGACAGGCCAAGAAAGGTCTCACCATCCATCCATCCATCTACACTAGGACTCTTATAATTCAATATTTAATACAACACCTAACCTATATATATACACACATACGTATATATATATATGTATATATATTACAAATGAAAAGAAACACTACTTAGCTATAAGGAAAAATGAAATCTTGAAATTTACTGCCATGTGGATGGATCTAGAAAATATTATGCAGAATAAATGTTTGGTCAAATGTAAGGATGTGGCATGTTATGAGGCACACAGCCTAATGGTTGCAGGGGTCACTAGACCCCTCAAATTGTGCTGGGAGTGATCTACAGTATACGCAATTGAACTCCAGGCTTCGTATATCCCAGGAATGTGTTCTAAGCCCTTTGAACTAAGTCCCCAGAATTGACACTGAATTTTTATACTACTTTAGACATGTACTGATACAGTAAGCTATAAGTTTAAAGCATCTAAGTTGCCAGATTTTATTATACATATACACTCATGAACTTATCAAAAAATCAAGATGATAAAGGTAATGAACATAATTCCCCAAAGTTTCCTTCTCTCCCTGATAGGCCCAGAGTTTTCCCTCTATCCAAATATTGATTTCTGTCATTACAGAAGTTTAGATTTCCTGTAACTTATAATAAGGATCCGAATTCGGCTTTGTCCCTTCACTCTTTCTCTCAACACTATTATTCAGATTCATTCATGATGCAAGTATCCACTGTTCATTTCCCTTTAGTACTAACTACTAAAGTACTATTTCATTGTCTGAGTATCTACATGGTATAGTCTGCTGTTGATAGATTGACTGACTTCCTTAAGTAGTAATATAGAATTTTTCAAAGCACAGCAATATTATTAATAGAATCCTGAAGATAATTAGGAGTTCTACGTTGTTTCTTAGTAGAGATTAAATTTTTTATGAAGATCCCAGAAATCAAAATATATTGTTAAAGTAACAAAACCTCATTTAATTTCAATCTTAGTAGCACAATGCAGATACTTCTTAAAAGAATTATATGTTTAGGTATTGATCTGCTTTCCCATAAGTATCCAATTATTCTTCAACATTACATAGTAAGTGGTCTTGAACCTGGAAATGACAGGCAAGAGGGGGCAGAAAGGGGGCTGAATGTGAAAAAAAAAAAAAGAGAAAGTGTTTAGTATCTTTCTGAAAAGAGTGGTTCTCTAAAAGAAAGAAATGGCCAACGTGTAGATGATAGAGCTTTATTGCTCAACATGCAGTTATTGAAAATTTATTGAGTTTGGGGCCAGAGAGATAGCATGAAGGTAGTGCATTTGCCTTGCATGCAGAAAGATGGTGATTTGAATCCTGGCATCCCATATGGTCCCCCAAGCATGCCAAGAGCGATTTCTGAGCATAGAGCCAGGAGCACTGCCAGGTATGACCCAAAAACCAAAAAAAAAAAAAAAAAATAATAATTATTAGAGTTTTCATTGGATTAAATATTGCCACAGAACCAAATTACATTCCTTTTTATTTCTAAACTTTTTGTTTATTTGTTTCTGGGCTATATCTGGCAATACTCAGGGCTTATTCTGGCTCTGCACCTAGGAATCACTCCTAAAGTGGTTGGGTGACCATATGAGATGTCAGCAATTGCCCAGATCTGCTGCACGTAAGGCAAATGCCTTACTCACTGTATTAATCTATCCAGCCCATGTCCCACCAAACTTTTTGTAGATATATGAAATGTTTACCAAAGTTTCTAAAATACCAGAAACTGAAGCAATATTTCTAAATTAAAGATTCCTGAATATTTTGTGTAATAGTTGTGGAGAGGCATGGCAGAGAGAGAGGAGAAATGTGGTGTGGGACCAGAAGCCCAGAGTTCTCACCTCCTTGATGGTGGGAGAATCATCTAGCACCTCTCTGCCCTCAGTTTTCTCATTTATTAAATGAAAACCCAATTTCTGCCCTGCCTTCTTTACCAGGATCTTTAAAGATTGATACAAAATGGGACACTAAGGATAGTACAGCAGGTTGGGCATTTGCCTTGCATGTGGCCAACCCCTGGATCCATCTTTGGCACCCCTAGTGTGATCCCTAATTGCAGAACCAGGAATAAGCTTTGAACACTGCTGGATGTGATCCATAAAACAAAACGGAAAAAGAGAAAAACTGATACAAGATAAAGTATTTCAAAGTATGAAAGCCTCATGAAGACTATAGGACACAATCACAAACTTAAGGGATTCTGTTGCAAATATACTTGTTTAATATTTATTAAGTGTTGATTTATATTTTTAATCATAGAACACCCTATCTTTTATTTATTTCTATTATAGTTTAGGTAACATTGAAGTTTATGGTTTTGATTATGAAGTGGGAAAATTTAAATTAAATTTTAGTACTTGTAAGAACTTAACACTTATACTTTCTAAAGCACAATTTTTTAAAATTTGTGATTTTTCAAGAAAGGGAATCAAAACTATTTTCTGCCCACTACTTTAATTATACCTTTGTATTGTGAGTTATATCACATCCAAATTTTTCTATCTTTTCTTTTTCCAGCCTGTAATTGAGAAGAAAAGGTATTACCTCTTTGGACTGCTGTGTGGACTTTCTCTGTACAATGACAATGTTGCCAACATTCCATTTCCACTGGCTTTATTCAAGAAACTTCTGGGCCAAAAGCCATCACTTGAAGATTTAAAAGAACTCAGTCCTCTTAGGGGAAAGTAAGTAAATAATCCTTATTATATCTAATAAATCTATTACTCAGGAATAAACAGTGTCTCACACACACATCCCCCCTTCCAGTCTTCAGTTTCATTAAGAATATGCCTATTCAAATTCAAAGTGAATTTGAATTTTAGCATGATTCGTAATTAAGTACAACTTCAAAAATATGGAAAAGTCATCTAACAGCTAGAATCATAGACCTGTACATAGGTACAAATATTTGCTTTGAATAGTTCCTAATATTCTTTTCTTTTGTTTTGTTCTAAATTTGAATGTGAGGCCAGGCACATTGGTAGGGCCGACCTGGGACAAACCCAAGTTTGATCCCTGGCATCCCTTATGGTTCTTTAAACCTCCCAGTGGCGATTTCTAAGCACAGAACCAGGAGTAACCCCTGAGCATCACTGGGTGTGGCCCAAAAACCCAAACTCCCCCCAATTTTTTAAACCAGTTCAGTGTTTTAGAATAGTGTATCTTAGCCATTTTCTGACCAAGTTCCATTGGCAGTTTTGTTCTCTTCCTGTCATCTTCTACCACTGTCCCATCACCTATTGTATCATTAGCCCCTTAATTTTTTTTAGTTAAATTTCTTTATTTTAGACACTGTGGTTTACAGAGTTGTTCATAATACAGTTATTTCTGGCATTTCATATTTCAACACCAATCCCACAACCAATATAATATTCCCTTCACCCTGGTCATCAATTTACCAGTCTCCCAGAAACTGCCCCTTGGTAGGTAGGAATAATTTACTTAATATTGCTTGGTATAACTACATAGTAATGGAATTATTTTAAAAAAAACTGCATGAAAAGAAAACTTGTGAAAATTGTCATTCTTGCAATGGGGTCTATGTCACTGTTTAAAAGTCTACTAGTCCACTTTCTTCCATTTCTCTTTTAAGAGCTAGTATATTTTTGTTGGGTTTCAGTTTGGTTTACCTATCAAGGGGTGACAGGGCAGTATTGAAGTCTCCCACTATTCTTGTATTGCTACTGATGTCTTCTTTTATATTTGTCAACAGTTGTATTGAAAATGTTGTTGGTCTCTCATTGGGTGCATATATGTTTAGGAATGTGATTTTTTTTTCTTGTTGTACATTGTGGGAGTACATATCCCTTGATTAGTACAAAATGTCTATCTTTGTTCCTTATAACTTTTCTAAGTCTATAATTTGTGTCATCTGATATTAATAAGGTCACTGCAACTTTATTTGGTAGTTGTTTGTTTGGACAACTCCAACCACTGATTTTGAGTCTATGTTTGTTTCTTGTAGGCAGAAGAATGTTGGATTCAGCTTTTGATTCATTTTGCCCTCTGTTCTCCTTTGTCTCTTAACTGGTACATTTAGATAATTGTCATGGGGTGAGAGAGATAATTGTCATGGGATTTAGTAATATCTTTGTGTTGAAGTTTGGTCTGTCTTGTCTTTTTTTAATTTTTTAATTTAAACAAATTTATTACATACATGATTGTGTTTGGGTTTCAGTCATGTAAAGAACACCACCCATCACCAGTGCAACATTCCCATCACCAATGTCCCAAATCTCCCTCCTCCCCACCCAACCCCTGCCTGTACTCTAGACAGGCTTTCTGTTTCCCTCGTACATTCTCATTTTTAGGATAGTTCGAAACTTAGTTATTTCTCTAACTAAACTCATCCCTGTTTGTGGTGAGCTTCATGAGGTGAGCTGTAACTTCCAGCTCTTTTCTTTTGTGTCTTTTATTGCAAGAATGTCTTTCATTTTTCTTAAAACCCATAGATGAGTGAGACCATTCTGCGTCTTTCTCTCTCTCTCTCTCTCTGACTTATTTCACTCAGCATAATAGACTCCATGTACATCCATGTATAGGAAAATTTCATGACTTTATCTCTCCTGATGGCTGCATAGTATTCCATTGTGTATATATACCATAGTTTCTTTAGCCATTCATCTGTTGAAGGGCATCTTGGTTGTTTCCAGAGCCTGGCTATTGTGAATAGTGATGCAATAAATATAGGTGTGAGGAAGGGATTTTTGTATTGTATTTTTGTGTTCCTAGGGTATATATCTAGGAGTGGTATAGCTGGGTCGTATGGGAGCTCGATTTCCAGTTTTTGGAGGAATCTCCAGACTGCTTTCCATAAAGGTTGAACTAGATGGCATTCCCACCAGCAGTGGATAAGAGTTCCTTTCTCTCCAGCTAACATCATGTATGAAGGTTAAATCCAAATGGATGAAAGGTCTGTCTTGTCTTAAAGTAGACCTTTCAGTTTTTATTTTAAGGCTAGTTTTGAGTCTGTAAAGTTTCTGCGTCGTTATTTATCCTTGAAACTATGTGTACTTCTTTCAAACCTGAAAGTGATTCTGGCAGGGTGCAGTATTTTAAGCGAAGCATTCATTTCATTGAGCTTTGTCACTATATGCCACCATTGAGGGTTTCATGTGAAAGGTCTGCTGTAAATCTTAAGAATGCTCCTTTGAATGTAATTTCTCTCTTTCTCTCTTTTGTTTTTTTGATTTTTGGGTCACACTTGGCAACTCTCAGGGGTTACTCCTGGCTCTATGCTCAGAAATCGCTCCTGGCAGGCTCAGGGGACCATTATGTGATGCTGGGATTCGAACCACCGACCTTCTAAGGCAAACACCTTACATCCATGCTATCTTTGTGACCCCTGTAATTTCTCTTTTTGATATTACTGCTTTCAGTATTCTATCCCTATCTGTGGGAGTCGTCATTGTGAATAGGATGTGTCTTGGGGTGCTTTTCTTTTTTTAATTTTTTATTTATTTAAATTAATATCTTTATTTACCTTGATTACAAATATGATTATTGTTGGTCTTCAGTCATGTAAAGAACTCCCCCTTCACCAGTGCAACATTCCCATCACCAATGTCCCAAATCTCCCTCCTCCCATCCCACTCCCACCTGTACTCTAGACAGGCTTTCTACTTGGGGTGCTTTTCTTTTTAATTTTTTTTGGGGGGTCACACCCGGCAGTGCTCAGGGGTTACTCCTGGCTCTATGCTCAGAAATCACTCCTGGCAGGCTCAGGGGACCATATGGAATGCAGGGATTTGAACCACTGACCTTCTGCATGCGAGGCAAATGCCTTACCTCATGCTATCTCTCCGGCTTCAGGGGTGCTTTTCTTTTTTTTTTTTTTTTTTCTTTTTTTAATTTTTTTATTTTGAATTATGAGAACAAAAGATGCAAAGAAAGAGGACAAGGTAAAGTTACAGTGGAAGGACAATCACCCATAACATAATTCTCAGAAGAAGTAGGGGTGCTTTTCTTTAGGTGTCTTTTAACTGGTACTCTTTGGGCATGTAGAATTTGGTTGCATGTTGTCTTTAGCTTGGGAGTTTCTTTGCAATGATTTCCTTGACTTTGATTCTTCCTGGGGATTTTCTTCCTGGGTCTCTGGGACTCCAATGATTTTTTGTTGTTTCTGTTGAGTTTATCAGACTTCGATTTTCATCTGTTTATATTCTTTTAGAATTTTTTTCATTGTCTGATCATTTGTTTTAAGGCTCTTTTCCTATCTCTTCTTTTGTATGGAGTTGTTATGCATCTCATCTTCAAGCTCACTGATTCTGTCCTTAGTCACTGTTACTCTGTTGAAGTGAATTCCCAATGAGGTTGTCGTTTTGCCTACTACATTTTTCATTCCTGTTATTTCAGTTTGGAGTTTTCTGATTTCTATTTTCATTTCTTCTTGATTCTTTGTTTGTTTTGCCTTTTTTTTTTTTTTTTTGCTACACCCGGCAGTGCTCAAGGGTTACTCCGGGCTCTATGCTCAAAAAATCGTTTCTGGCAGGCTCGGGGAACCATATGGGATGCCAGGATTCAAACTACTGTCATTCTGCATGCAAGGCAAATGCCTTACCTCCATGCTATCTCTCCGGCCCTCCTCTTGATTCTTATTTGTGGTTTGTTCAGCTCGATCTATGCTTTCTTTGAGTTTTATGAATACCCTCCATATTTCTTCTCTAAACTCCTTATCCAAGACGCTAAATTGGTGGTTTGCACTTTTTATTCTCTATGCATGATATTGGCCTGCGATGTTTCCTCATTGTTTTCTTCATTTCTGTTGTATGATGTTTTCTGCGTGTTGTGCTAGGGTTCATTGACTAGGAGATGCTGGCTCTATCCTTCTTGGGTGGTTTCAGCTCACATCCGATCATGTGGCTTCCACAGATGCTTCTGGGCGGTTTCAGGTGGCAGTGGCTTGGAAGGCAGTCAGCTGTGATCAGGCTCCCCTCTTCATGGGTGGTGCCAGCTCACCTCTGATCACGTGGCTTCTGCAGACACTTCTGGGTGGAGTTTGCCCCAAAACCTGCAGTTGCTGGTTCTGAGTGCTTTCTGAGAGTTTCTGAGAAGTACCCTTTCTTCCAGGACTTTTGTTGTCTTCTCTTTTTTCACTATCTTGAATCCATTCAAACTCCAGATATATGCATGAACAAATGCTGGCACATGGTTTCCACTCTAGTTTGAATCCATAGTATGACATATTATCCTTTGAGCACTTCTACAGTCAGTCCTCTGTCTTTGTCTTTTGAATTTACCATGTTGATAGCTTTGTGGCCTGGCTTGGTTTTGTATGGTACTCTTTGGACATTTTGAATCTCTACAGAAGCCTCTTTCTAGAGATCAGGGAAGTTCTCGGTAATTATTTCTTCTACCAGTCATTCTTCCTCTTTCCCTTTTCCCTCTACTTTGATTGAAGATTATTAATCATGCTATTATTTCCCACAATTCTTATGTTCTCTTCCATTTGTTTATTTCTCTTTTGCCAGTTCATTATTGGTGATGGCTAGTATCACTGATATGGTCCTCTGCATGTTGAATTCTGTTGCTGTAGCTTGCTATTGTATTTAAGCTTTCAATTATCTTGTATGGACTCTTTGATATCCTGGATCAGTTCAACTTTCAGTTGGTTGAATTGGTTTCCAATGATCACCTTATTTCCATGGCCATTGTATGGAACATTTATTTACGTTCTTCATTGATGAGAATTGAAACTTTATTTGAGATCAGTGATTTGCCCAGGCTAGTGTCCCTATATGCCAGGGCATCTTAGTTCCTTTGTTTGTTCATTATGCTTAAAAAATTGTGGGCACTATGATTTGAGATTCAGATTCTTAATTGCCTGGGATCTGAACTGTTCCTTTATATTTCAGCCAGATGTCACTCCTTTTAATCCATTAATTGAACAGTCTTTTTACTCTAGATGATATTAAGTGTTCTGACAGTTGCATCAAATAATTCAATCTAATAATTCCATTTACATAGAGGGTAATTATGGACTTATTTGAGACAAGATATCAAAACCAACAACACTTAGAACTAGTGAGATTGAAGGGTTAAATTGTCACACTTCTGTGTGGTTTTAAATTCATGAGGTGGGCCATAACATGGGGGCTTCCTGATCTGAAGGATCCAGGATGGAATGGGATAGAAAAAGATCAGAGCCTTTAATACACCTAGATAACAAAAGAAGCTAACATCAACATTTTGGTCTGCCAGGTTTCTAATATTCTTAGAATCAGTCATGTAACAATGTTTTAGCATGTCATCAGATATTTTTTGTTTGCTTTTGGGCCACACCTGGTGGTGCTCAGGGATTACTACTGGCTCTGCACTCAAGAATCACTCCTGGCTGATTTGGGGGACCATATGGGATGCCTGAGATTGAACACAGGTTGGCCAAGTGCAAGGCAAATGCCTTACCAGTTGTTCTATTGCTCTGGTCCATCAGATTTAATTTTTTTTTTTTTTTGGTTTTTGGGCCACACCCGGTGACGCTCAGGGGTTACTCCTGGCTATGCGCTCAGAAGTCGCTCCTGGCTGGGGGACCATATGGGATGCCGGGGGATTGAACCACGGTCCATCCTAGGCTAGCCCAGGCAAGGCAGGCATCTTACCTCTAGCACCACCGCCCGGCCCCAGATTTAATTATTTTAAGGAGTAAAAAATACTGGTTATACGTTAAAAGGCAAGTCATAACATAAATGAAAATCAAATAATTAGTATCTGATACATAAATAATCTTTTTTGGTATTGGGGTTACATCCGGCAGTGCTCAGAGGTTACTCCTGGCTTTAAGCTCAGAAATCACTCCTGGCAGGCTAGGGGGACCATATGGGATGCTGGGATTCAAACCACCATCCTTCTGCATGCAAGGTAAACGGCCTACCTCCATGCTATCTCTCTGGCCCCAGATACATAAATATTTTATAGATATTCCCACACTACAAATACTTGACTGGGTTGGAGCCAGCCAACTTTGGTCCAATCCTTCGCATACTGTATGATTCCCTGAGAACTGCCAGGAGTATTTCCTGCGAGTAAAGCTAGAAGTTAACCTGGAGCTAACACATCACCTGGTGTGAGCCCCAAACCAAAATTTAAAAAAGAATATGGATGATAGGGCTGGTATGATAGTACTGTGGTAGAGAGCTTGCTTTTCATGTGGCAGACCCGAGTTCAATTCCTTGCACCCCATGTGGTTCACTGCCAGTATGATCTCTGCGTATACAGCCAGAAGTAATCTCTAAGCACTGCCAGGTGTGGCCCCCAAAGGCAAAAATCAAAACAAAAAACCCTAAATGGAATATGGATAATTTTAAAAATGCCTGCAAATAAGATGTTATTTTGGTTTACAGATTCACAACAGTTAAAATGTTTTCTATTGTATGCCTGAGTGTTTCTGTCACAACAACAAAAGATAAACAAGAAAACCATTGGGCTAGAGGTGTAGCTCAGTTGTAGAGCAACATGTAAAGCACATGGCCTCATATATGAATTTCCATCACTTTTACCCCCATAAAAACCCTTTTCATAAAATCTATTTTTGTTAAAAACTAGTTGAAGGACTTTCTTTTTCTGAACTCTTAGTCAATGGATGACTAAATTGACTATATGTATCCTGACAATATATGGTCAGTTGTTCAATATGGGGATGCTGATTTTGGAGTGGGATTGTCTAGTGGCATAGAGGGTGACTCCCCCTTAATTGTGCCACCAAGCGATGTATGCAGGGTTGAACAAATGTCTTTTGGGGAGATAGTCACCCTGGTTGAAGATTATTAGTCTTGAGAAAGGAATGCCTCCCACATGAGTTAAAGCACAGGCACCTATGCTCACAGTCAGTGAAGACTGAAGAGTAGTTATCTCTGTAGAGGACTATGAGGATGAAGTACAGGAAATAAATCTGGCGTTTTATACATTTCTAGATAATTGATATTCATTAGTTTTAACTACTTGTTTTCAAATCAAGTAATGTAACATTTAAACCAAACTTTTCTTTTCTTTTTTTTTTAAACCAAAAATTTCAATAGGAATTTGCAAGAAATTCTAAATTATGAAGCTGACAACATTGAAGATCTTAGCATATACTTTACTGTGAGTATAAATAAAACTTTTTTATACTAACAGTTAATATAATTTCATATAGTATCTGAAATATGACACTCCTCTTTTGAAGGATATTTTACTTTGTACTAAATTACTTACTCCCATTGGTTTCTCATTTGCTCTCATGTCTGCATATTCTAAAATGAAAATACAGTGGTTCTTCAATTAATGTGAATATGTAATCAACTAAAAGGAATATGCTATATGTAAGTCTACATAATACATATAAGTCTACTTTATATACAAGACTTTTGGGTTCCATATGTATTATAAAAGTCCAATCTACACAAATAATTACCTATTTAAAATTCAACAGGGAAAATGTACACTTTTTAACTTTAGTTACCGAACTTATTTTGTTTACAGATATACTGGGACCAAAATGATGTTTCTTTAATTTCGAATGGGTCATCTATACTTGTGGACCATACTAACAAGTAAGTTGATAGTGTTGTTTTGTTCTCTGGGCATAGCTGAGGCTCGGGCTGGTCGTGGCTCTGTGCCTAGAAATAAAACTATCCATGGGCCAGAGTGATAGCTCAGCAGTAGGGCATTTGCCTTACTCGCAGCTGACCTGGGACAGACCCAGGATTGATTCCTGGCACCCTATAGGGTCCCCTGAGCCTATCAGGTACGATTTCTGAGCACAGAGCCAGGAATAACCTCTGAGTGCGGCTGCGTGTTGCCCCAAAATCAAAATAAATCAATAAATAAAACTATCCTTGCTAGTGCTCAGGGGTCCCAAATGTGGTGCTATAGATTTAAACCAGGCTTAGTAGGATGGAAGATAAATAAATGCCTTAATCCTTCTGTCATCCATGCTGTCCAAGCAGGTTTTGGGAGTCAAAATATAGGTCTGAATATACATAACATGTATTACTATGATTTATTAGGTTTTTGGGAGTAACCCCTAAGCACCTTCGGATAAGGTCCCCAAAACAGCAACGAAAAAACATGCATTCTTAGGTAACATAATGTCAGATAAGGAGGAGCTCTTTAAAAAAAAATAAAACCAATGAGGAGATGAGGGAGTTATAGGTGTGGCATGCCAGCAGGATGGAGTCAGCTGTGCCATCTTGAAAGTTAAGTGTTAGTAACATGAAATCAGCCAGTCTAGAAATTCTAACACCCCAGAAATTGGCAAGTGAGTCAAAGGTGTGTTCCTTATTTTTCTTTCCTTCTCTTAAAAAAAGCAGGTTGTTAGATATTTTCCAACATACTCCCATGTAGGGTAGGACCAAAAGGACTTTGAATTATACAGGCTGAAAACCTACTAAAAATGTGGAGGATAAGTACGTTTCCGGGACAAATACTTCCAAGAGCAACAACTGACAGCAGGACACTCATTATCAAAAAGGGACGGAGAGTTAATTTAGTGAACCTTGCATTCAGCTGGCCCCAATTTGATCCCTAGCACCAGAGATAGTATCCTGAGCACCACCAATGGTAATTCTTGAGCACTGAGCCAGGAATAACAATTAAGCACACATTCCCTGGGGTGCAGATGCATCTCTGCCCTCCCCAAAAGGTAGCATATTATATAATTAAAATGAAGCCTTGATGGGAGCGGAGAGATAGCATGGAGGTAAGGTGTTTGCCTTGCATGCAGAAGGTTGATGGTTCGAATCCCGGCATCCCATATGGTCCCCTGAGCCTGCCAGGTGCGATTTCTGAGCACAGAGCCAGGAGTAATCCCTGAGCGCTGCTGGGTGTGATCCAAAAACCAAAAAAAATAAAAATGAAGCCTTGAGATAAGAATAAAATTATTGGGCTACAGAGATCATAAAGGTATTAAGGCACTTGCCTTGCGTGTGGCTGACCCAGATTTGCTTCCTGGCCCCATATATGGTCTCCTGAGTCCAAAGTCAGGAGTAAGCCCTGAATACAACTGTCTGTAGTCCAAATCCCAGTCCTCATGCAGGAATAAAAAGTAAGTTTCTCATGCCATGGAGAATATGAATTTTCTGAATAATTTTTACAGTGACGTGTTGTGAGTGAGAAGGGAGAGGCAAATGGATAGGTGAGCAACACTGAGAAAGTCAGGTTCCTATTGAGGGTTGACCAAGTGTAGGTTAACAGCTGAATGTTGAAATTGAATCTTCCAGGCAAAGAAGGTCCTCAGCTACCTACAGTGGAAGGCCTAGATAAGAAAAGCCATCCACTGGTGACTATGTTTGAAGGGGAGGGGGGATAACGGAAGAGGCTGCTGAGTGGGCTAAGAGACTATGTGAAGCTTTTGGGTCATGCTTTTTGGGGGAATTGAGAGCTTAACCTGAGGACAAGGAAAGGTCTTTAAAAGAAGAATGCCACTTTCAGATTTTTTTTTTTTTTTTCTTTTGGCCACACCCGGCGATGCTCAGGGGTTACTCCTGGTTGTCTGCTCAGAAATAGCTCTTGGCAGGCACGGGGGACACCGGGATTCGAACCAACCACCTTTTGGTCCTGGATCGTTCTGGTTACAAGGCAAATGCCGCTGTGCTATCTCTCTGGGCCCTCAGATTTGTTTTTAAATATCCATCCTAGGGTGCTGTCTGCATTCACAGACCAGACTCAGAATCAATCTCTGACATCCCATATTGTCCCCCAAGTCTGCCAGAACTGAGTACCATTGGCACCAAAATAATAAAATAAATAAATAAATATCCATTGCAGTTCTAACTGGGCAACAGGTTCCAAAGCAAAATCTTTCTTATTGAGTTTTCTAGAGTTCCTTTTATTTTATTGTCCCTGTACTTTTCTGGCTAAGGGTGTGTGTGTGTGGGGGGGGGAGGGTTTTGCACAGTGACATTTCTTTTTGCAATTAAAATGGTAAGAAGAACAAAGTGGAGAATATGTTCATCACTATTGTGAAGTCTCTTAGTAACTTTAAAAAATATTTTATTCCTCAGGGAAGATTTTGTTTCTGAGTGTATCAATTACATTTTCAACACTTCTATTGATGTGGTTTATATGGAGTTTCAGAGAGGATTTTACAGCGTCTGCGATGAGAAATTAATTAGACAGTTGTTTCAGCCTGAAGAATTAATGGAAGCAGTAATTGGAAATACTGTTTATGACTGGGAAGAATTTGAAAAGGTAGGTGGTAACCAAAGTTTCCCCAGTTTTCCAAAACAACAGTTATTTCCTCTAGGGGCTGGAGTCATAGTACAGCTGATACTACGGTGTTTGGTGCAAGGGCGCCGGGTCAATCTGGGTTTGATCCTGGGGATCCTATGTGGTCCTCCACACCCCACCAGGAGTGATTCCTGAGTTCAGAGCCAGGAATACGACTGGGTATTGCCCAAAAACAAAAAAGGGAAGAATTTCCTCTAAAAACTCTCTTCCTTTTTTTTATTTTTATATTTTTGTCAAGAATTCAACATATGGAGGAGGATATAGCTCATCACATCCTACTATAAAAATGTTTTGGAAAGTGTTCCACAAGTTAACTTTGGAGGAAAAGAAGAAATTCCTTTGTAAGTATTCCTGTAGATGAATCTCTGATCACATACATATGTTTCTTAAGGATCAATACCTTAGTTTGCTGAAGTTGTTAACGATAGTCATATGTTAATGGCCTGGAGAAGGGTTCTTTGTTTTATTTGAGGGACCACATATGGGTAAGCTACATAACCACGTACATACTACATAGCTACATAGATCTACCTCCTGATTCTGTGCTCAGTGATTATTTCTGATGGGTGTTAGGATACCATATTCGGCGTAAGGGGTTCAATCTGTCAGCCTTACCTGCAATATCTTTCCATAGGCCCCCAAGCAAGGTTTTAGATTCTGAGTTCCTGCCTCAGTGAGCCTATTTCTTGTTTTCTACTTGCCCTTCCCTTTCATGGACCCATTCTGATTGTTGTTGCTATATTTGAGGTTGCACACTTAGTTGCATTACTCTTGGATATTTAGCTGCAGTGTTTGCACACATTTGGTTGCAATGCTAACACACTAGTCATGGTGGCTGCACACACTTTGTTGCAGGACTCAAACACTAAGTCATCACACTTGATCACAGTATCGATACACACTTGTTTGTGTGCTTGCACACATTTCGTCATAGCACTCATATATATTTTTGGTCACAGTCTTTCACACACTTGGCCATGGTGCTCAAACATACTTGTTTGCAGTATTCATATATGGTTCAGGTGCACTGGCAATTGCACACTTGAGGTACTGGAGACTACACTGCCCAGTGGAGTGGTACTGGGGACTGAACACAAAGAACTGAACACAACGTCACTGGCAAAATGGTTGCTGATCCACTCATCTTGAACACACATTTGCCTTTGAAAACATGGTGATAATAAAAGCTACTGCTATTTTCCAGCTGTCATCTCTGCATTGATTCTACTGTCATCTCCAATTTTAATTCCTCCTTTCTTTAGTCTCATTGGTTCTTAATGAAGGCTTTGAATCTTAGATTCCTACCTCTTGTAATTACCTAAGTCCTATGGAATAAGGGCATTAACAAGCTTTAACATTATTTTAGAAGGGGCTGGAGCCGTGGCGCATGTGGTAAGGTGTCTGCCTTGGGCATGCTAGCCTAGGATGGATCAACGTTTGATCCCCTGGCGTCCCAGATGGTCTCCCAAGCCAGGAGCGATTTCTGAATGCATAGCCAGGAGTAACTTCTGAGCATCACTGGGTGTGGTCCAAAAACAAAACAAGCAAACAACAAACAAAAAACCCACATTATTTTAGATATAATAGCTATAACCACTGATGATTAAAAAGTAATATAACAACCACAGTATCTACTGTGATCTAAGCTTATATCAATCTCTTTATATCCATTACATATTTCTGTTTTGAATTTGTGACCACCAGCAACAGTGTCCAAGGGTTATATCCAGATTGTCTCTCTGGGCTTTGTAGGGGATCCATGTAGTTATGGGAATCACACCTTAGACTCTGCTTTCAAGCAGCTTATCTCCCCAACCTCATTTTATTTTAATAGCTACTGTGTGTGGTGCCAAGGA
This sequence comes from Suncus etruscus, assembly GCF_024139225.1. Taxonomy (NCBI): domain Eukaryota; kingdom Metazoa; phylum Chordata; class Mammalia; order Eulipotyphla; family Soricidae; genus Suncus; species Suncus etruscus. The sequence goes on from NC_064863.1 coordinate 77,796,524, forward strand.
TTGAATTTGAGCCTCCTGCTGCAAAAGCCTGTTTTCACTCAACCTATTGAGCTGGTCTTTCTGGCCTCATTTCACCTCTAGGGAGAAAGAATCCTGTATACTTTGAAGATGTATATGTCGAGGAAGCCAGAGGATGTCAAAAGTCCAGACATTTTTTTGGAGGGGGGACACACCCTGCAGTGATTAGGACTTATTCCTGGCCCTGTATTCAGGGGTCACTCTTGTCAGGCTGTTTAGAGGACCATGCGGTGTGTTGAGGATAGAATCTGATTCAGTCACATATAAAGCAATTGCCCTACCTGCTTTACTATTGCTCCAGCCCAGAAACATAGACTAGCAGAAGCTCCGGTGGTCTAGTGGGAGAAGAAAGTCTCAGGGTGAAAACTGGGTTTCTATGGATTAGACTTATTGGCTCATTCTTTAGAACAGAGACATTTCTTTTTTTATTTATTAATATCTTTATTTAAACACCTTGATTACTGGGGCTGGCAAGGTGGCGCTAGAGGTAAGGTGTCTGCCTTGCAAGCACTCGCCAAGGAAGGACCGTAGTTTGATCCCCCTGCGTCCCATATGGTCCCCCCCATCCAGGGGCAATTTCTGAGCGCTTAGCCAGGAGTAACCCCTGAGCATCAAACGGGTGTGACTCGAGAAACCAAAAAACAACAAAACCCCCCAAAAAACCACCTTGATTACAAATATGATTATAATTGGGTTTCAGTTTGTAAAAGAATACCCCCCCTTCACCAGTGTACCATTTCCATCACCAATGTCCCAAATTTCCCTCCTCCCTACTCCACCCCCACCTGTACTCTAGACAGGCTTTCTGCCTCCCTCATTCATTCACATTGTTATGATAGTTCTCGGTGTAGTTATTTCTCTGACTGCACTCACCACTCTTTGTGGTGAGCTTCATGTCGTGATCTGCACCTTCCAGCCCTCCTCTCTTTGTCTAGAACAGAGACATTTCTTACTTCATCTCAGCTTTCAAGTTCTTTCTGAGATGCCCATATTTCTTCTTGCCTTTTTGCTGGTTACTACAATCAAGTTTGCTGGGGCTTGGTTGTCGTTAAGCGTGTTTGTTCAGCTTCCCACAACCAGTATCCTCCAGCATCCCAAATCACCTTACCAAATCTTCTAAACGGGGACCCTTTGCTTTACTCTATTGGCTGTACTGTCTATATTCAGTGAACTCACTGACACTTTCTGAGGCTTTTCCTTAGCATTTCTATACACGCACACAGATAAACACATACCCACACATATCCATTCCCACACTGGAAAGCTCTCTCAACTTCCTGCCTTGAAAACCAAGCAGCCAGAGGCAACTCTTCCTGACCTTTCCTCCAGACCCTCACCCTGTCCTGAGACTAGCGCTCTCCCTTGGCCCATCTTCTCACCCTGTAGCTAAGCCGAATGGCTCATCCTCGGGTCTGCTGTTTTATTTGCACATAATCCCCATACCTCCAACCAAATTAAGAACGTGTGAACAAATACCAAATGTCATGATTTTTCTATGCCCCCAAATGCTCCAGTGTAGTTCTCTCTGCCTAAGAGCACAAAATAAATATCTCTTTAATGAAGTCATTAGTTTCTTTTCATTATAAGTTTCCCATTTATATTTTATTGTTTGGGGATATACCTGGCAGTCTTAGGGGCTACTTCCAGTTGGGTGCTTGGGGGCCATGTAGTGCAAAGAATCAAACTCAGGCCTACTGAATGTAAAGCATGAGATTTAGTCCACTGAGTTATCTCTCTTCCTAAAATATTGGAGGGATTTTGGGGGAAAGCATACCTGCGATACTCAGGGGTTACTCCTGGCTCTATACTCAGGTATTACTCTTGGTAGTGCTTAGAGGACCATAAATATGCTGGGGATCAAGCCTGAGTTGGCTGCATGCAAGGCAAATGCCTTTCCTTATATACTGTGGGCTCTGGCCCCACACTTAACAATCTTTTTGATTGTTTGTTTTTGTTTTTGGGTCATACCCGGCAGTGCTCAGGGGCTACTCCTGGCTCCATGCTCAGAAATTGCTCCTGGCAGGCACAGGGGACCATATGGAATGCCGGGATTCGAACCGATGACCTTCTGCATGAAAGGCAAACACCTTACCTCCATGCTATCTCTCCGGCCCCCACAGTTAACAATCTTAACCAAAGTTTGTTCTTTTCTAGTATTCCTAACAGGAAATGATAGATTACAAGTAAAAGGCATGATGAAAACTGGAATCAATTTCCGCTATTCTGAGACTTTACGTGAAAGTGATAACCTGAGATCACTGATATGTCACAATCTTCTGGATCTACCAAAATATTCTACAAAGAAAAGAATGAAGGAAGCACTTCAAATTGCCATCAACAATAGCACTGGCTTTGATGTTGCCCTTGCCACACTGTGATTGTTACCGCTGAGACTTCAGCACGGCCACACTCTCATGTCCTCTTGTCTCTGAAATTTTCTTTTCTCTTTGGATTAAATATATAAAGGCTTATATATTTTATTTTGTTTTATTGTACTGTATTGTTTAGTTTAGGTTTTGGGCAACACCTGGCAGTGCTCAGGGGTTAATCCTGGCTTTGCTCTTGGGAATTACTCTTAGTAGGCTTGGTGGAACATATAGGATTTTTAGATAAGCAGCAGGCAGGGTAAAGACCCTATCTATTGTACTATTACTCTGATGACAGTATAGATATGTTGATGTATTTTAGTTAAAATTCTTAAGTCTAGTTAAAATAATTTAATTAACTAAATTATTACCTAAATTTAATTAAATTATTTGACAATAATTTAGTTAAATATTGATGTATTTTCATTAAAATTCATTGATGAATACTGGTATAAACGTATGTGAGGGTAATCTTGGGGATTGAACCATGGCCTTCACATATGCAAGGTAAATGCTCTGTTGAGCTACATCCCAACTGTCATATTTTTAATGAATTAACCTACCTAGTCCCTAAACTTAAATTATTAGATTATTTGCTTTTTTTTTTTTTTTTTGGTCACACCCGGCGGTGCTTAGGGGATACTCCTGGCTGTCTGCTCAGAAATAGCTCCTGGCAGGCACGGGGACCATATGGGACACCGGGATTCGAACCAACCACCTTAGGTTCTGGATCGTCTGCTTGCAAGGCAAGCACTGCTGTGCTATCTCTCCGGGCCCATTATTTGCTATTTTTAATCAATTCTACCCTGAACAAAAATGATCAGCTGAGCCCCAGGCAAGTGCGAGACCCCGAGTTTTATCCTTGGTTCTGCATGCTCACATACCGCTTGACACTTTTTTTTGGGGGGGGGGAGTTACACCCGGTGGCGCTCAGGAGTTAGTCCTGGCTCTGCGCTCTGAAATCTCTCCTGGCAGGCACGGGGGACCAATGAGATGCTGGGATTCGAAGCAACACCTGTCCTGGATCAGCTGCTTGTAAGGCAAATGCCCTACCGCTATGTTATCTCTCCAGCCCCCACTTGCCATTCTGGGCACTGCCACGCTTGCTGAGGGTGGGCCTCAATTAAGCAAAATTAATAAATGAACGGAACAGAAAAAGATAAAATCTTGGCAGTGTCAATATGGCTGGACCTTGAGAGCCTTCTGCTAGATGAGTCGGTTCACTTACAAGAAGAATATGAAGAAGAAAATGAACTTGGACACAGAGAACAAGTCCGTGGCGGGAACAGAGAAGGGGAATAAGAGGCTGAGAAAAACAGCTAGAAGATATCAATGGAGGGGCTGGAGATGCAGGACAGACCTGGGTTCCATTCCCAGCATCCCATATGGCCCTCCCTGTGCCTACTAGGAGCAATGTCTGAGCACAGAGCCGGGAGTAACATTACCCTGAGCCAAAACACCAATCAGTGGTCTTCAAACTATGGCCTGCGGGCCACATATTGTATTTGTATCTGTTTTGCTTCTTCATTGCAAAACAAGATATATGCAGTGTGTATAAGAATTTGTTCCTAAGTTTTGCTTTTACTATAGTCAGACCCTCCAATGATCTGAGGGACAGTGAACTGGCTCCCTGTTTAAAAAGTTTGAGGACCCCTGCACCAAATGATAAGAATGACAATAAAGAGAATGAACAGCCCACTAAGATGCATAGAAAGAGAGAGCTAGGATCACTTGCAGCTGCCATCACGAACACCCCCAAAGTACCAAGGGGGGCAAACTCTGGCCAGGCCACACCCTCGGGGAACTCCCACATGTACTGGGAGACAAGGGAATGGCACACACTAAGTGGAGCACCCTATTCGTTTGGGGGGTTTTGGGCACTGAGAGCCCATGCAGCGTGGAGCCCAGAAAACTCGTGCTTCATTGGCATGGCTGTTCCGCTGCCTCGTGCGCCTGGGTCCGGGCCCTGGACTCTCCCAGCAGCACCCGCGCATGCGCCCTGCCCCATTAGCATGGCTGTCCTGCAGCCTCGTGCGCTTGGGTCCGGGCCCTGGACTCTCCCAGCAGCACCCGCGCATGCGCTCAGCCCAATTAGCATGGCTGTCCTGCCGCCTCGTTCGCCTGGGTAGGGCCCTGGATTCTCCCAGCAGCACTCGCGCATGCGCCCCGCCCCATTAGCATGGCTGTCCTGCCACCTCGAGCACCTGGATCCGGGCCTTGGACTCTCCCGCAGCACCCGCGCATGCGCTCAGCCCCATTAGCATGGCTCTCCTGCCGCCTCGTGTGCCTGCCTCCGGGGCCCTGGATTCTCCCAGCAGCACCCGCGCATGCGCCCTGCCCCATTAGCATGGCTGTCCTGCCGCCTCGTGCGCTTGGGTCGGGCCCCGGACTCTCCCAGCAGCACCCGCGCATGCGCCCAGCCCCATTAGCGTGGCTGTCCTGCCGCCTTGTGCGCCTGGGTCGGGCCCTGGATTCTCCCAGCAGCACCCGCGCATGCGCCCCACGCCCTACTCCGCCCCTGGACGGGTGGGCGGGCCGCACCTTTCTGCCCTCCGACTTTCGCGCCCTTTGGCCCAGCCCGCCCCTTTAAGAGCGAGCGCCGGCCCCGCCCTCGGCCACGCCCCCGACGTGCCCGACGTGCGTGCGTGCGTCAGGCGTGCGTCGTGCAGCGCGCGGCGCAGAAACCTCGACGCCGACGCCGCGGCCGGCCGCTCGTCCGCTCCGTCGTCCTAGCAGCCGCTGAGCGCCCCGAGGCGGCCCTGGAACCCCGCGAAGCCCCGATGGGGCGGCGGCGGGCGCGTGGCGGCGCACGCTGCGGGCCCCCCCAAGCGGGACGCGCGCGCGGGGCCCAGCCCCCAGAGCCGCAGGGCCCGCAGCTCTGGCTCTTCCCCGGCGCCAAGGCGCTGCACGACGCGCTGTCGCGGAAGTGCGAGGCCACGCGGCAGATGAGCTGCACGCGGGAGCGCCTCGTGGTGCTGGCGCGCGGCGGGGCCGGCGTCGAGGTGCACCAGCTGGTGGCGAGCGGCGGCGCCCGGAAGCCCAGTGAGTGGCGCCGGGCGAGGCGAGGCGGGGTGGGGGCGGGGGGCACGTGCAGCCTCAGTCGCCTCAGGCAGGGCGGCGTGCGGCACGGCGACCGGAAGTGCTGCTCAGTCACGCCAAGCCGACCGGAAGTACCGCCCGCCGGAAGTACCTCCCAGTCGCGCCAACCGGAAGTGCCGCCATGATCGCCGATGGAGCTGCTTCAGCAGGCCCCACTGCCTTGCCCACGCCCATGCCCGCTCTTCTCCCTCGACACAGCGCAAGGACGACGGAGCTGGCCTCGGCTGAGGCGTCTCGCCAAAATGGCGCCCGCGTCCTCGCCAGGCGTGGCTGGTCCCAGCCAGATTTGGGCGGCGCACTCAGGGGGTCACAGTATTCTTTTTGTTTTTTAAGTATTTTTGCCCCGTAACCGTTGGTTTAGGCTTGAATATTTTCTTGGGCCTGGCCCATCATCGAGCCTGGACAACCCCGCACCTCAGCCTTCACTCTTTCTTTGTGTGTGTCTGTGATGGTGGGGGTCTGTTCGCGGGCTACTCCTGGCTCTGGACTTAGGAACCTACTGCAGGCTCAAGGGGAACCCTGTGGGGTACAGGGGTTCGAACCTGAGTCAGCGGCTGCAAGGCAAACACCACCCCTGCTATATACTCTAACTACAACTGTTCATCCTTTGGTTGTTGTTGTTTTGGGGCCACACCCGCTGATGCTCAGGGCTTCCTCCTGGCTACGCGCTCAAGAAGTCGCACCTGGCTTAGGGGACCATCTAGGACGCAGGCATCTGGTCGGTCCTAAGGTAGCGCTGGTAAGGCAGATGCCTAAGGACTGCGCAACCTCTCCGTTCAACCTTTTGACTCTTTTTGTTTGTTTTTGTTTTTTTTTTTTGGGCCACACCCAGCGGTGCTCAGGGGTCACTCCTGGCTGTCTGCTCAGAAATAGCTCCTGGCAGGCACGGGAGACCATATGGGACACCGGGATTCGAACCAAACACCTTTGGTCCTGGATGGGCTGCTTGCAAGGCAAACGCCGCTGTGCTATCTCTCCGGGCCCCAACCTTTTGACTCTTGATATGTCTTACTTATTATTGTCGATTGTAATTCACCACAGATCAAATGGCTTATGATCTAAATGTACTATTGCCTCAGGCCTTGCAAATCTAGTGTGCTCTGGGTCGTGGGCCTTCTCTTTCCTCGACCCCTTGAGTATTCCTTGTTGCCAGGTACTTATTTCTGTGATAGTCGACTGTGATTCATTTTTGCTCTGCGGATCATATCTCAGGCCTCGCTCGGGCGTGCACCTTCTGTGGCCGTGTTGAAAGTGCCTCGTCAGCTGGCTTCTGGCTCCATATTCGGGTCTCCATTTTATATCAGAGCCCTGACTCTCTGCTCCTGAGACTTCCTCCTCCCTTCTCTTTGGAAGGTCTTATCTGGGTTTGCAGCAACCTAGGGGAGCTCTGCATAGGTTCGTTTTTCAAGGAATTTTTTTTGTTGTTGGGATGTCTGGCTCCCTTTGTAAGGATTTTGGAGGCCACATCATGTGCACCATCTCTCTGTTCAGTGAAGGTTCCCATGGTGCCTTCTGCCCTGCCCGTGATACTTCCTATTTGGTGTTTAAGAACAAGCCGTTTTGGTTTTTGTTTTGTTCTGATTGGTGGGTGGTGGGGTTCTTCTTGATTGGGGACCACACCCAGTGGTGTTCAGGGCTTCCTCCTGGGTCTGCTCAGTGGTCAATGCTGGCAGCTCAAGGGACCAGACTGGACACCAGGATTGAACCCAGGTAGATGGGAGTGCAAGGCAAGTACCACTGTACTTCCTCTTCCCTAAATATGCATTTTTCTGGTTTCATTTTTGGGTTCACACCCTGTGGGGCTCTGCGCCTACAGCCTGCCCATTGCTTTCGAATCCAACCCAGGGCCTGGTCGATGGAGGCTAGATTAGTTCCTGCCATGATCCATAATCTATCAAACTATGATAGAACCTTGAGCTTGTGGACTGAAGATTTTGTTTGGGGGTGGGTGCCACAGCCGGCAGCTCTCAGTGGTTATTTTCTATTGGCTCTGCATTTAGAAATCACTCCTGGTCACTCTAGACACCATATGGGATACTGGAGATTGAACCCTGGTCAGCCACGTGTGCGGCAAACACCTTACCTGCTGTGCTATTGCTCTGGCCCCTTCTGTTAATTTTTTTAAGAAATGCATTTCAGTGTACATTATGGATTTGTTCCAAAAATGATTTATGCTACCTAAAAATTGTTTCTATTACTTTGCATATATGAGAGTAAGAAGATTGGGTAATGATCAGTGATGATAATGACTGATTTAATTTGCTCTGCAGAATGCATTAAACTAGGGAAAAAAATGAAGATACATTCTATGGACCAAGGAGTAGAATACATGCTGATTCTATCCTCTGATGGAAAACCATTTGAGTATAACTATAAAATAGAACATTCAAGGTAGGGAACCTTTTTCTTTTATTAAAATTATTTTGTTTTCTGGCCAGGTACTTATAATTTTATAGAAAAATATGACTACCTGATCCTTATTCCTAGGTTTTTGTAACAATTTTCAAACGTCTTAAAATTTCACCTGTAGTACTGACGGAAAGTAAGAAAGAAATAAACATTAACTCCAATCAAAAATGGGGATGGGAAATGAGCAGACATTTTCTCAAAGAAAAATACAGATGGACAAAAGGCACATGAAAATTGCTCCACATCACTAATCATCAGGGAGATTAAAATCAAAACAATAATTAGGTACCATATCATACCACAGAGACTGGCACACATAACAAAGAACAAGATGCCAGTGTTGGCATGGATGCGGGAGAAAGGGACTCTCATTCAAAATGGAATGCCATCTAGTCCAGCCTTTCTAGAAAACAATATGGCTATTCCTCAAAAACCTAGAAATTGAAAAAATGAAAAGGAATTAAAAAAAAAACCCTAGAAATTGAGCTCCCATATGATCCAGGATTACCACTTCTAGGGATATATCCTAGGAACACAAAAACACAATACAAAAATGCTGTCTGCACTTCTATGTTCATCACAGCATTATTTACAACATTCAAAGTCTGGAAACAACCCAGGTACCCAACAATAGATGAGTGGCTATAGAAACAGTGGTACATCTACACAAAGGAATGCTATACAGCTGTTAAGAAAAATGAAGTCATGAAATTTGCCTATACACAGACATGAAGATTATTATGCTGAATGAAATGAGTCATGGAGAAGATCAACTAAAATAATTTCACTCATATGTGGAATATAAAAAAGACATTATGGAAATAATATCCATAGACGATAGAGAAGAGAATTAGGGGGACCAGTTCATGGTAGGAATAGCTGAGAGTATAGTTAAAGAAGGGTCTACTATGACAATGATATTGGAACTGACCACTGGACAAGGATTGGGTGCAGAAAGGGAATAAATGACATTTAGTCGTTACTTCAGTAACCATAGTGCAAACCACATTGTCATAAAAGAAAAGTGAGAGTGGAAAGTAAAATGTAAAATAAAATGCCTGTCGTAGAGGCAGGTGGAGGAGGGTAGGTGGGAGGGAAACTAGGTATATTAGTGGTGGGAAATGTGCACTGCACTGCAAATCGAAGTGTCTGCAAAGGAAGAGAGAGAAAGAGAAGCAAAATGTATTCCCCAGAGACAGGAAGGGAGATAGCGCTGGTAAAGGTGAGAGGGAAACTGGGGACATTGGTGCTGAGAAATGTGCACTGATGAAGGTTGTTCATTTTATGACTAAGTCAATCATGAACAACTTTGTGAAGAAAACTATTATGAGGGGCCCGGAGAGATAGCACAGCGGCGTTTGCCTTGCAAGCAGCCGATCCAGGACCTAAGGTGGTTGGCTCGAATCCCAGTGTCCCATATGGTCCCCCATGCCTGCCAGGAGCTATTTCTGAGCAGACAGCCAGGAGTAACCCCTGAGCACCGCCGGGTGTGCCCCCCCCCCAAAAAAAAACCCAAACTAAAAAAGAAAACTATTATGAATAACCTTGTAACACAACATGGTGTTTAAATTTTTTTCACTTGTAAATTTCAAACTCACTTTACTGTAAGACAAATAGGGAAGGTATCCTATAAGATGTGCCTTTGACATTTAAAGAAAATGGTTTTATTTCATCCAGGTAGAGACTTTCATTTTCATTTAATCCCATCTATAAGTTTGGTTAAAAGCTTTTGACTATATATTTACCATGAAATGAGTAAGACTTTTCTCTGGTAAATTATGTGATTTAAGATTGATTTTCTACTTACTAATTTCAAACTGTAAAATTTATTTTGCAAAAGTGTTAGAATCATCTCATTACAGTTATTATAATTATGTATATTCTTTTTCTTTTAAGCCAATTAGAGCAATTTTATAATTTTGAGGCAGTACATTCAATTTTTATTTCCTGAGCTTTAAACCTAACTAAATTTCATTAGTAACTTTTATCTCTTTTATGGTTCAACATTCAGTGACTAAAATTTCTTTCTTTCCTCAGGTTTCAATGTATTTTACAAGAAAAAGTAATAATTCAGATCACATGTGGAGATTATCATTCCCTTGCACTCTCAAAAGGTATATATATATAGATGTGGAACTAGTAGTGTGTATATGTGTTTTTGTGTATATATATATATATATTCCAATGATAAATTCCAATGGTAAAATCCTAGTCATCCACTATATATATAGGATTTTATCGTTGGAATTTATCATTGGAATTTTTATATATATTTAGTGGATGACTAGGATTTTATCATTGGAATTTGGGGAGAGCACATAACCTACTCTTTGTGGTAGGAGATGAAGATGTGTTACTGCTAAAGGGAATATATATATATATATATATATATATATATATATATATATATATATATATATATATATATATGAGATTTAAGTCCATTTGAAAGCACGTGATTGTGTCACTGTGCAGCAATGCATATGTCCAGGATAATGTCTGCTGTTTCCTCATTTATGTTTTTTTTAATCTCAAGGTGGAGAGCTTTATGCATGGGGCCAGAATATGTATGGCCAGCTTGGAGTGGGAAAAATATTTGCCTCTAACCCCATACCACAGCTGGTGGAACACCTCTCAGGAGTCCCCTTGGTACAGATTTCTGCAGGAGAAGCTCACAGCATGGCCTTATCCATGTCAGGAAATGTTTACTCATGGGGAAGAAACAATTTTGGACAACTAGGCCTTGGTCACACTGACGGTATGAAAATTTACCTTTTTTTTTTTTTTTTTTTTTTGGTTTTTGGGTCACACCCAGCAGTGCTCAGAGGTTACTCCTGGCTGCATACTCAGAAATCGCTCCTGGCAGGCTCGGGGGACCATATGGGATGCCAAGATTCGAACCAATGACCGTCTGCATGAAAGGCAAACACCTTACCTCCATGCTATCTCTCCGGCCCCAGAAATTTACCTTTAAATTCATAATTATAAGTGTTTATTGGAAAGAGCAAATAGGACATTTTAATAGAGATATACTATCAAAGAGTTTGTTCAAATGATTATAATCTTATTTTCACTGCTTTTTTAAATTTTTTTTCCCTTAGGGCACCGCACCATTTGGTTTAGGACAGATTGCAAAACTTAGTTGGCTTATTGCCCTTATTCAGAAAAACAAATTTATTCTCCCTTCAAATAGCTACCTTCAAGTGAATATCTAAAACCCCCAATTATACTCAAGACTACTGCTTCTCTTTTTATTATTCAAGAGGGGCAGGGGTAAGAGCATTTTATTGGGTACATTGGAAGGTCTGGGCTTAGAAATAGGCACAGGAGAGAGGAAGAGAATTGAACTGGTGGCTAGAATACCTGTGTCCTCATTTCCACTTCATAGTTAACTTGGCCTTGCTGGTCACTTAGTTTTTCTCAAGTCTCATTTTTTTTTTGGCCCATGAAGATAAAAGTTTTAGGATGTTTGTACACTTAAACATCTCTATGATTTTATGTTATTACGTTAAAAGAGAAACTAACATTCTTAGAAAGTAAGCATTTTCTGATCTTTTGTAAGTTATTTTGTACATCTGTGCATACACATATACACAACAAGAAAAAGCATGTTATTCATGTTTACTACTTTCCCACTGTTTCTCTACATGGTAGATGGAAACATTTCTCATGATCCTAGACACAGTCTTGTCAGGTATAACAGACTTTACAGCCTTACTAGTTAATCCTTGCATTATTAATTTAACATTGCATTTTCTTTGTGGATGTCCAAAGCTAAGAAATTACTCAGGTAAAGCACTGAAGTCGGTGTTAGAAACAAAGAAAGGACATTTAAGATTTTTCTTCCTATTTTCCAAGTATAGTGACAAAATAACCATGAAGGAAAGAAGAGATGATATGGATTAGTACTATGAATTATCAGTTGTAGAGGATTTAGAAAAGAAAATAGGTTTAGGTCCTTCACGTCTTTGGTCAAGTTGACTCCAAGATATTTAAGTTTGTGTGGCACTATTGTGAATGGGATTGCCTTCTTGACTTCCTTCTCTTCCCTTTCATTAGTGGTGTATAAAAAGGCCATTGATTTCTGTGTGTTAATTTTGTAGCCTGCCACCTTGCTATATGAGTCTATTGTTTCTAGAAGCTTTTTGGTAGAATCTTTAGGGTTTTCTAAGTAGAGTATCATGTCGTCTGCAAACAATGAGAGCTTGACTTCTTCCTTTCCTATCTGAATTCCCTTGATATGTTTTTCTTGCCTGATTACTATACACAGTGGAATATTATGCAGCCATCAGGAGAGATGAAGTCATGAAATTTTCCTATACATGGATGTACATGGAATCTATCATGCTGAGTGAAATAAGTCAGAGGGAGAGAGAGAGAGAGATGCAAAGTAGTCTCACTCATCTATGGGTTTTAAGAAAAATAAAAGTCATTTTTGCAACAATCCTCAGAAACAAAGAGAGGAGGGCTGGAACTTCCAGCTCACTTCATGAAGCTCACCACAAAGAGTGGTGAGTGAAGCTATAGAAATAACTACACAGAGAACTACCATAATCATGTGACTGAATGAGGGAACTGGAAAGCCTGTCTGGAGTACAGGTGGGGTGGGGTGGGATGGAGGGAGATTTGGGACATTGGTGGTGGGAATGTTGCACTGGTGAAGGGGAGTGTTCTTTACATGACTGAAACCTAATCACAATCTTATATGTAATTAAGATGTTTAAATAAAGAAAAAAGTTTCAAAAAAATAAAAAAAACGTGATTTGTAAATTCAATGTAAATGGTCTATGTGTAGTAATGAACTTGTTATACTTTCTTTTTATTAAAGATTACTATATATAGGAACATATTTCTGTAAAATTAATTTTTTCAAAATTAAAGGAAATAGAAATGTAAAAAAAAAAGAAAATAGGTGGGAATTGAACTGTCTTTTGTCATAACTAATCAAGTCAGAAGAGGAAAATGAACTCTGGTAGGCTTTTTAGCATACAGTTGAATGAGCTGCTCCTTGACCATTGATCGCTCTTTCCCAGTCTGCATATTCCAGAATCAGATATGGCTTCTCAACTGGGAAAGGATTACCAGGCTGAAAGGAAGTTGTGTGTCCTTACATCCCTATTTTGCCAATAGTATGGAACTTTAGTATGAATTTCCAGAATTTTCTTTCAGTCATTTCAACTCTTCTTTCTCCTGTGTAGATCAAGATTCTCCTTCTCTTATTGAAGCACTGAACAGTCATACAGTTGAGTTTCTCACCTGTGGTGGTTCTCACACTGCCCTGCTCACAAAGGTTTGTGTACCTTGTCTCTTAGAAGCTCTAGAGGAGCAGGTGTGTGTACCCCATCTCTTAGACTGGAGCTCCGGAGGAGTGGATATGTATCCAACTCTAGATTAGAGTTACAAAGGAGCGGGTACATGTAGCATTCTCTTAGACTGAAGTGTCAAGGGTGCTTGATAATGAGTTACAGGTATAGCAATTAGTGATTCCCAGAAAAGAGGGCTATCATATCCCTCTCCCCCTCCTAATAATGGGGTGAGGAGGCTTCGCTTAATAGTACATGGTTTATTAACTGGTAACTTATCAGTGGATGATCCAGATTATATTGCTTCACATTCTGAATTAAAACATTCTTTTTCCTTAGAATGGGCTGTTGTTTACCTTTGGTGCTGGAAAATTTGGGCAACTTGGTCACAACTCAACACAGAATGAGTTAAAACCCCGTTTGGTGACTGAATTCATTGGAAATAGAGTGTCTCAAATAGCATGTGGAAGGTAAGCTATTATGTGCAACATAAAAAGTCAGATCAACACAGTAAATTAAGAGGGAATGAAGTTTTCTATCAAAGACATTCTAGTTGAGATACTAGTTTCACAGGTAGTGATAATAAATTTTTCCATGTACATACTGTCATTACTAATTTGGTGGGAAGTTCTCATGGGCCACACTGTAGTGTGGCTTTTGAGGTTCTGTGCTTAAACCCTGAATGCAGTGCAACTCGAGACTCTCAGCATTGTTGGGGTCACTAATACAAGGCCACTGCTGTAGGTCACTGTCTTAGTGCTGGGAAGCACTCTGGGCCTTCCATATACAAGGGCATCTCCCAGACCCTATTCCTGACTTGTAAATGAGAAAATATGCTCTTTGTTACCTTTGAGTTTTTTCAGCTATACTTTTATCTTGAAGAAAAATGTAATTATTCAGGAAACAGTAGCAATGAATCATGTTGATGTAATCTTTCTTCAAGTTCTCAGTTCTTTCAGATCTTTCCTGCAGAATGATCATAGTAAAGTCAAGTCAGTTATACTCATAGAAGTTTGCTTTTTAGGGCTGGAGCGATTGCACAGCATAGGGCTTTTGCCTTGTATGGCTGCCCAGGAGGGACCTGAGTTCAATCCCCAGCGTCCCAAATGGTCCTCCTATCCAGGAGCGATTTCTGAGTGCATAATGAGGAGTAACCTGAGTGTCACCGGGTGTGGCAAAAAAAAAAAAAAAGTGATTTCTGAAAACAGCCATGAATGTTGCCAGGTGTAACCCAAAAAAGGAAAAAAAAGGTTATCATAATGCTTATTTGTTTTGTTTTAGAATAAAAGTAGAAGATTGGTGGCGGTTAGGACATTTATGCAATGGCCTGGAGTAGAGGAGAATGCGTTACTGGGGGTGGGGAAGGTTCTAGAAAAGCCGTGTTGCTGGGTCCCCAGTGGAAGGTTCTCCTCGTGGTGGTTCTTTGTCCAGGACTAGTCCAGCTCATGTCCAACCACGGAGATCTCTCTCATCTTACTCTGCTGTGGGAAGTTGGGCTGAAGCTCTGAGTCCATGATGGAGAGACAAAAGAAACAGTTCCATTAACTCTTTATTGGTGGCTTGAGCTTTGAAACAAGGGAAGAAAGTTTGAGGAATTACTACGAGGAATGGCGGAAACTTACTGATTGTGTGATTATGAAATTCAGCAAGCAAATGATCAAAAGGATTTAGTTTTTGAACACCTTTTCATCCATGGCTGAGGTCGATGATGCCATGCCTATAAAACCTCATTCAATTGACGGAAGAGTAATACAGCCAAAACTAGCTGTAGCAAGACAGGAATCTAGAAAACCGGGGGCTTATGTAACTGTAAAGAAGCTTTTTGTTGGTGGAATAGAAGAAGATATTGAGGAACATCACCTTAGAGATTACTTTGAGGAATATGGAAAAATTGACACTATTGAGATAATACAGATAGGCAGTTTGGAAAGAAAAGAGGCTTTGGATTTGTTACTTTCGATGACCATGATCCTGTGGATAAGATTGTATTACAGAAATACCATACCATTAATGGTCACAATGCATTAAGAAGAAAGGCTTTATTAAAGCAAGAAATTCAGGAAGTCCAAAGTTCTAGGAGTGGAAGGAGGCAACTTTGACTTTGGAGATGCTCATGGTGGAGGAGGAAATTTTGGATCAGGACTTGGTGTAGTAATTTTTAATTTTAGGGAGGATCTGATGGATATGGAAGTGGTCGTGGATTTGGTGATGACGATAATGGATATGGAGGAGGACCTGGAGATGGCAGTTTTGGAGGTAGCCCTGGTTATAAAAGAGGAAGGGGAGGATATGGTGGTAGAAGACCTGGATAAAGCAATCAGGGTGTGGGGGCTAGGGAGGTGGTTATGATAACTATGGAGGAAGAAATTATGGAAGTGGAAATTACAATTATTTTGGGAATTATAACTAGCAACCTTCCATCTATGGTTCGATGAAGAGTAGAAATTGGTGGTAGCAGGAATATGGGGGTATCATATGGTGGAGGAAACTATGGTCCAGAAGGGCAGTGAAGGAAGTGTGGATTATGGAGGAAGAAACAAATAATGAGCTGCTTCTTATTGCTGTGGGCTTCACTGTATAAACAGAGACGATGAAAGCCCAGAGGTAACAACAGCTTCAGGTTATTGGAATAACAATGTTAAGGAAACTCTTATCTCAGTCATGCATAAATATTCAGTGATATGGCAGAAGATGACAGAGAAAATGCAGAGAACCTTTTTGTGAATGGATTGGATTATTAACATAACCTTACTGTGGAGAAAGGATTGTAAAAAAAAATTTCTTTGAGACAATTTCTTAGCTTTTTAATTGTGTTTCTTTCTAGTGATCTTTTTAAGAGTGTAGAAGCATTCCTTCAATAATGTTGAATTTGTTTCAGGTGACATAAGAAACTTTTTTTTAAGATTTTCTCAAAAGTTTTGAAAAGCTATTAGCCAGGATCGTGGTGTAATAAAAGGTAACTTTTTTTTTTTTTAAATTGTAAGTGTACGCTAGCCGATATGGGGTTGGGGGAGACCCCATGTGGAAAGTCTTCTCCCTAACTTGGGTGCGCTGGGAGCCTTCCCCTCTTCTGCCCCCGGCCTCCAGGCCTTCTGGGGTGGCAGCCCAGGCAGCCAGACAAGGTGGGTGTTGGGGGTCCCTCCTGCATGAGGTCCCAAGCTTTCCCTGCCCTTCCCTCAGCTCTAGGGAGGGAAGGGCACAGGGTGTAGGGCGGGCAGATCCTGGCTTCCGGCTCTCTCTCGATCCTCTCTTGAGCTGGAGGCTAGCTCTAGCCAGCATGGGGTTGGGGGAGATCCCATGTGGAAGGCCTTCTCCCTAACTTGGGTGCGCTGGGAAGGCTGGGAGCCTTCTGGGGTGGCAGCCCAGGTGGCCAGAATTGGTTGGTCCTAACTTGGCGTGTGCTGAGATTTGCTCGGTTACGCTATGTTTGTCACTGGCAATTTCTGACCACTCTGCATATGGAAAACCGTGCGGGGGCTGCTTGTATTAAGAGTATTCCTTATCTTAATGTTATGTTCTGCGTATCTAGAATGTCCATTTTGTATTTTGCCCTTTCCCACACCCCTTCAAAGCTCACTTTTAGTCCTTAACTCTCTCAGCCACCTCAAACATCAGTAACCCACATTACTCTTTTTAACTTCAGTATTGCACAATCCTAATCAGAGACCAAAGCTGTGCATTGTGTGTAACATCCCCGAACTATTTCAAAAGACATAATATGGACATGTATGTCTTTAGAATATTTTGTGTTTTTCCCTGACAACTATTAAGTCTGACTAAATATTCTCTTATACAGTGACGATTCTAACCACTTTTTATCTTCTCTTTATGAGCTTTTCAACAAGGAATTT
Source organism: Suncus etruscus (assembly GCF_024139225.1). Classification (NCBI taxonomy): domain Eukaryota; kingdom Metazoa; phylum Chordata; class Mammalia; order Eulipotyphla; family Soricidae; genus Suncus; species Suncus etruscus. Next base: position 77,813,570 of record NC_064863.1, read on the forward strand.
TGGTGAAAGAGTCCCCCAGTTTAATGCTTATGATTGAACCATGTTATGGGGATTATTGGACTTGTTCTTATGTCCCCCATATGCACCAATAACGCCACGTGGCATTGCTCCTTTTTTGCATAGGCACATTAACATGAGAAAATACTATACATACAAATAAGATCCTATCTAATAGAGATTGGAATACACAAATCCTGTAGTGCAAAGGGACCTTACACCCTGAACATTGACATAATGACCTGGCACAGGCCTCAGAAGAAAGGGCATTTTTCATTCACCCCTGCACCAGGGAAGCCATCCACGAAACATCCAGGTTTGTCTATAACATCACCTGGAAGCAATCCTCTACCACGGAAGACCCTGCCACTGCTCAGACATTGACCTGCTCAAAAGAGACTTCCCTTAACACTGAGAAGACTTAACAACAACGACCTGCTTACAGGACAGGGCTTTCTGCATTGCCCTTTAATGGTGAGGTGAAACGAGAAGACACTCCACATCCTGACTTCAAGGTAGGATATGCAGATTCCAGGATCTTTAATACAGAAACATGATACCAACAACAGAGACTGTGTGAAAAGTGTGTTGGCACTACAGACAATGTCTTGGATTGGACGATCTAACTTGCCTGGAGCCTAGAGTTGGTCTTATGCCAGGAAACTTCAGGGGTAGGGTCTCTTTGTATTTAGGCCAAGGTTATTCCTTTCCATGCCTCTCATATTTTGGTGGGCCTATGCAAACAACAATTGCCACTCTGACACTGTTTTTACTGTGCTCCTTTGACTCTAATCCTTAAAAAAAAATCCACTTAAAATTTGAGGTTAATTTAAGCTAATATGCATGTACATGGAAATGTAAAAAATGCTATGCCTCTAATGTTTAAGGAGTTACGTAAGTTTTGTGGCTTTAGATTGCCTTGTGTGCTGTTAAGAAATATACCCATCAGATAAGGGTCTAATCTCCAAAATATACAAGACACTGACAGAACTTTACAAGAAAAAAACATCTAATCCCATAAAAAAATGGGGAGAAGAAATGAACAGACACTTTGACAAAGAAGAAATACAGATGGCCAAAAGACACATGAAAAAGTGCTCCATATCACTAATCATCAGTGAGATGCAAATCAAAACAACGATGAGATACCACCTCACACCACAGAGAATGGCACACATCACAAAGAATGAGAATAAACAGTGTTGGCGGGGATGTAGGGAGAAAGGAACTCTTATCCACTGCTGGTGGGAATGCCGTCTAGTTCAACCTTTATGGAAAGCGATATGGAGATTCCTCCAAAAACTGGAAATCGAGCTCCCATACGATCCAGCTATACCACTCCTAGGAATATACCCTAGGAACACAAAAATACAATACAAAAATCCCTTCCTTACACCTATATTCATTGCAGCACTATTTACCATAGCAAGACTCTGGAAACAACCAAGATGCCCTTCAACAGACGAATGGCTAAAGAAACTGTGGTACATATACACAATGGAATATTATGCAGCTGTCAGGAGAGATGAAGTCATGAAATTTTCCTATACATGGATGTACACGGAATCTATTATGCTGAGTGAAATAAGTCAGAGAGAGAGAGAAAAACGCAGAATGGTCTCACTCATCTATGGGTTTTAAGAAAAATGAAAGACACCCTTGTAATAATAATTTTCAGACACAAAAGAGAAAAGAGCTGGAAGTCCCAGCTCACCTCAGGAAGCTCACCACAGAGAGTGATGAGTTTAGTTGGATAAATGACTACATTTTGAACTGTCCTAATAATGAGAATGTATGAGGGAAGTTGAGAGCCTGTTTAGAGTGCAGGCGGGGGTCGGGTGGGGAGGAGGGAGACTTGGGACATTGATGATGGGAGTGTTGCACTGGTGATGGGTGGTGTTCTTTATATGACTGAAACCCAAACACAATCATGTATGTAATCAAGGTGTTTCAATAAATAAAAAAAAGGAAAAAAAATGAAAAAAAAAAAGAAATATTATAATGTGTTACAATCTGGGGACTTGAGGGACAATGTAATTGCACATGGATTCTGTTTTATTTATCTTAATGTCCTTTGGCTGAAAGTTCAAAGTTAAGATATCAGCAAGGGGACTTCTTCTGAGAATTATGTTATGGGTGATTGTCCTTCCACTGTAACTTTACCTTGTCCTCTTTCTTTGCATCTTTGTTCTCATAATTAAAAATAAAAAATTAAAAAAAATTGTAAGTGTATGTGTAGAGTTAAGCTGTTGTACATTTATGATTTAATAAAATAATTCTTAAAGAAAAAAATAAAACTAGAAAAAATGTTCAAGTTCCTTGACTTAATTTTTTTTCTTGAAGTTGGATTTTTCTTGAAATGATCAGTTGGATCATTTTACTTCTCACTAGTAAGGTGTTGGGTTTTTGTGAGTTAAATTGTTTTTAGCAGTTCTTTTTTTCTTCACAACACTAGCAGTTCAAATTGAATCTGAATATGGGGTAAGTTTGTAAGCTTACTGAAATCTTTGTTAAAATGGTAAATACTATCGTTAAAAGATTAGCATACTTCTTTTGTTTATGCTTTTGGGCCATACCTGGAAGTGCTTAGGGATTACTCCTGACTCTGGCTCAGGAATCATTCCTGATGGTCTTCAGGGCATATGAAGTGCCAGGAATCAAACGTGGGTCATTGGTATGCAAGATAAGCACCTTACCCACTATACTATCTCTCCAGTCCAATATTTTTAGTCTGCGTACATTATTTTAAGGACACGATTACATAATTGGATAGAACAGATTGTGATGATATGGTTGTTAGCATTCAGTGTTGCAAATAAGCCCCTGATGAGGTTGACTGATGGAGGGATGGAGGATGAAGCCTTTCTCCTCCAGCTTGGACCATGCGTCTGTTACCATATTCAGCCTGCGGTTCTGAGGTGAATGCGGCAGAAAGAAAGCCATCAGGCACTTCCAGTACTATGTTGAATAGGAGAGGTGAGAGCGGACAGTCTTGTCTTGTACCAGAATTTAGAAGAAAGGCTTTTAGTTTTTCTCCATTGAGGATAATATTTGCCATTGGCTTGTGGTAGATGTCTTTAACTAGATTAAGAAAGGTTCCTTCCATTCCCATCTTGCTGAGAGTTTTGATCAAGAATGGGTGTTGTCCTTATCAAATGCCTTTTCTGCATCTATTGATAAAATCATGTGATTTTTATTTTTCTTGTTGATGTTGTGTATGATGTTGATAGATTTACGGATGTTAAACCATCCTTGCATTCCTGGGATGAAACCTATATGGTCGTAGCGTATGATCTTCTTGATGATGCATTAGATCCTATTTGCCAGGATTTTGTTGAAGATCTTTGCATCTGCATTCATCCAGGGATATGGTCTATAATTTTCTTTTTTGGCAGCATCTCTGTCTGGTTTTGGTATCAAGGTGATGTTGGCTTCATAGAAGCTGTTTGGGAGTGTTCCCGTTTTTTCAATTTCATGGAAGAGCCTGGCTAGGATTGGTAATAGCTCCTCTTGAAAGGTTTGAAACATTCATTAGTAAATCCATCTGGGCCTGGGCTTTTCTTTTTGGGCAGATGCTTGATTACAGTTTCAATGTCCTCAATATGAAGTTCATCTGGAACAATAAACACCCTCGAATAGCTAAAGCATTCCTAGGGAAAAGGAAAATGGGAGGCATTACTTTCCCCAACTTTAAACTGTACTACAAAGCAATAGTTATCAAAACAGCATGGTATTGGAATAAAGACAGACCCTCAGATCAGTGGAATAGGTTTGAGTTCTCAGACAATGTTCCCAGACGTACAATCACCTAATTTTTGATAAAAGAGCAAGAAATCCTAAGTGGAGCAGGGAAAACCTCTTCAACAAGTGGTACTGGCAGAACTGGTTAGCCACTTGCAAAAAAAGCAAACATAGACCCCCAGTTAACATCATGTACGAAGGTAAAATCCAAATGGATTAAAGACCTTGATATCAGACCTGATACCTTAAGGTATATAGAACAACACGTTGGTAAAACACTCCATTACATTGAGACTCAAGACATCTTCAAGGAGGAAACTGCACTTTCCAAACAAGTGGAAGCAGAGATAAACAGATAGGAATACATTAAGATGAGAAGCTTCTGCACCTCAAAAGAAATAGTGCCCAGGATACAAGAGCCACCCACCATGTGGGAGAAACTATTCACCCAATACCCATCAGATAAAGGGGTAATATCCAAAATGCACAGGGTACTGACATAACTTTACAAGAAAAAAAATCTAATCCCATAAAAAAATGGGGAGAAGAAATGAACAGACACTTTGATAAAAAAAGAAATACAAATGGCCAAAAGGCACATGAAAAAATGCTCCTCATCACTGATCATCAGGGAGATGAAAATCAAAACAACAATGAGATACCATCTCACACCACAGAGATTGACTCACATCACAAAGAATGAGAACAATTGGTGCTAGTGGGGATGTGGAGAGAAAGGAACTCTTATCCACTGCTGGTGGGAATGCCATCTAGTCCAACCTCTATGGAAAGTGATATGGAGATTCCTCCAAAATCTGGAAATTGAGCTCCCATTCGACCCAGCTATTCCACTCCTAGGCCGTAGGAACACAAGAATACAATACAAAAACCCCTTCCTCACACCTATATTTATTGCAGCACTATTCACAATAGCCAGGCTCTGGAAACAACCAAGATGCCCTTCAACAGATGAATGGTGAAAGAAACTGTGGTACATATACACAATGGAATAGTATGCAGCCGTCAGGAGAAATGAAGTCATGAAATTTTCCTATACATGGATGTATATGGAGTCTATCATGCTGAGTGAAATAAGTCAGAGGGAGAGAGAGATGCAGAATAGTCTCACTCACCTATGGGTTTTTTTTTTTTTTTGTTTTTGTTTTTTTGGTTTTTGGGTCACACCCGGCGTTGCTCAGGGGTTACTCCTGGCTGTCTGCTCAGAAATAGCTCCTGGCAGGCACGGGGGACCATATGGGACACCAGGATTCGAACCAACCACCTTTGGTCCTGGATCGGCTGCTTGCAAGGCAAACGCCGCTGTGCTATCTCTCCGGGCCCCTCACCTATGGGTTTTAAGAAAAATAAAAGTCATCTTTGCAACAATCCTCAGACACAATGAGAGAAGGACTAGAACTTCCAGCTCACTTCATGAAGCTCACCACAAAGAGTGGTGAGTGCAGCTATAGAAATAACTACACAGAGAACTACCATAATCATGTAACTGAATGAGGGAACTGGAAAGCCTGTCTGGAGTACAGGTGGGGTGGGGTGGGATGGAGGGAGATTTGGGACATTGGTGGTGGGAATGTTGCACTGGTGAAGGGGGTATTCTTTACATGACTGAAACCTAATCACAAATCATATTTGTAATTAAGATGTTTAAATAAAGAAAAAAAGATTGTACAATAAAATAATTTCACACAACCTTTTAATACTTTTGCTTTATAAGTATAGCTCAAATATTGCATATAACAAGCTTTTACCAATAGTTGCAATGAAGGTATTTATTGCTAACCTTAAAAAAAATGCCTACAGGCAGTCAGGCTTCCGAAGAAATGAGCTCTTTATTCTGTGAAGAGGCCGAAGTCAAAAGGCCTAAGAATAGGCCAGGAAAAAAGCCTCTCACCTTTCACAGACCCTTGCTTTTATGCCCCAGAAGGTACCACCCAATGGTGGGATCAGATACTACCCAATGGTCGGAGCAAAATCAGGTACCACCCTAGGGTGGGAGCAGAAAGCCAGGTCACACCCTAGGGTAGGGCACAATCACCGATCAGGGTAGGGTCAGTAACATAATAATCCCATAAAAATGTTTACATACACAACATTCAGCATCTCTATTCACCATAAAAACATTGCTATCATACTGAATTTTGAGAGTGGAGTGCACGCTCAAGTTTGGGATCAAACTTAGGGTTTTGTATGTATGAAACAATGCTACAGTGAGCTGCATGTCAGCCTCTCAACTGGAAATCTTGCAACTCCCATTTCTCTAAGTAGCATGTGTCATAAGTAAATAGATCCAGTTATGAAGATGTCTTAATACAAAACACAACAGTCGCCCTACTAATCTGGGAGAATTCATAGAGAAGACATAGAACCTCCTTGAATAATATGGAGCTCATGACCACTTTCATTTCAAGAAGAGATATAAAATACAGCCATTAAAAGGAGATGAACAGGCAGAATGTAGGGAGCCCCGCAGCATATAGTTTCCACCTTCCTCTCCCCAGCTCAAAATTGGGCAATATGTAGAGTATTACCAACAAGGAGAACTCATCCGAGTCTAAAATCAATTAGCATTAGAGTTAATGGGGTTAATTAAATGTTTTGTTTTGGCAGTGCCAACTTCATTATATTTTTATTGCTTTGACAGCATGGATCTAATCCCTGCTCTTGATCAGAGTCAGTAATTCTAAGATGATTTCAGTTACACAAGAAGTTATTACCTAAGCCAAAGTCAACAAACAATAGAATCAAGAGATCCAAACTATAACAAACTAAACTTAAAATGGGTTGTTACACTGGTAGGCCAGAGGACTAAGGGTGGTGGTATGTTGTGTGATTGTTGTAATAATGTTTTTGCCTGTCATTCCACCTGGAAGATCCCAGATGCAAACTGGGAACATTGGTAAAGGGAGGTCACCACTAATGGTGGGAATGGCCTTGATTTACTGTCACTCTATGCCTGAAATTCAACTATGAAGGACTTTGTAAATCATGATGATTTCAATAAAATAGAAAAAAGAGTAGTTATTTCATAGTTTATAATGCCTTACCTGACATTATGAATTATGACTAATGTCACTCATTGATTATTTTATTCTGGCAATTTAGTGTATTCCATTCTCTCACAGTGCCATAAGTTATGGATTTGTTTCTGCCAAATTGTACTTTTATTTAATAGGAAGCACACACTTGTCTATGTTGCTGGTTTGGGAAAAGTTTTTTCTTTCGGATCTGGAAGAGAAGGCCAACTGGGAAATGGTGGAACACGTAATCAACTAAGACCACGTCCCATGAGATCATCATATGAACTCAGATTTGGTAAGTTCTGTAGTAGCATTGACGATGTCATAAATACTTTAGTTAAGAAACCAATTCTTCTAGGTATGTAATAAAAGAAAGATTGGCTTGAATACATTTTCTCTAAATATAACTATTTTTTAACTTGCAAAAAATGTAAATTACTCAATCTAGAACATGTCATATCAAAGTGACTATTGGCTTTCTCTTACTCCTTCAGATTAAGATTAATATGGACTTAAAAATGATACAGCATAAATTAGACTGAACTTAAGAGCAAATGCAGATCTAATATATTTGTGAGAGACAATTCTCTGACAATTTTCTTTTTTTTTGGGGGGGGGGTGGAGTCACACCGGCAGCACTCAGGTGCTACTACTTGGCTCTATGCTCAGAAATCACTCCTGGCAGGCTTGGGGGACCATATGGGATGCCAGGATTTGAACCATCGACCTTCTGTATGCAGGCAAATGCCTTACCTCCATGCTATCTCTCCAGCCCCCTCTGACAATTTTCTTAAATAAAATAACATGTATCATGCACCCTCAGGAGTAGGCAATTTACCTGGCAGGCACTTTCACTATGCTTACCACGAGGTACTCTCTTCAGTCCTTAACAATTCTGAGCAATACATACTAAGTCATATTTTCTTGAAAGGTGCACAGACTTTCAGAGAAAGTTAAACAACCAGGGCTAGCTAGTTAGTGCCATGTGCCCTCAGAACCTAAACTTGTTGGCTACTATGAAACAACATTCCAACATGATGATACTGGTATGTGAAAGCTTAGTGAGGACCTAGAGCAGTGTATCTCATCCTTTTTCTGACCCATCCAGCCTATAAGCTGCCTAGAATCCTGTCATGGCCCCTATTTATATAGATTTCACCTGTAGTCTCCTTGAACCAAAATTATCTCAGTTGTTCCAGGAGCATGAACATTAGTATTATTCCTCCATAGACACATACATTTGATCTTTTATCACCACTCATATACATAAATTCTTTACAACCAACTCATTGCTGAAATATTGAATAGTTTTTGATTATAGGGCCAAATTAAGCTAGGGAATAGAGTAGTTGTTTTCATTTTAAATATCAACACATTTATATTGTATTTAACAATGTTTTATTTTTGGGCTACACCTAGCAGTACTTAGCAGTGGTGCTTAGCCCTTTTTCTGCTTTTTTCTCAAGGGATCACTTTTGGCCTGCTCAGCAGACTCTAGGATGTGGGAGATTGAACGTGGGCCACTTGGCCCTAATCTCTATCAGGGGTCCTCAAACTTTTTAAACAGGGGGCCAGTTCACTGTCCTTCAGACTGTTGGAGGGCCAGATTATAGTAAAAACAAAAATTATGAACAAATTTCTATGCACACTGCATATATCTTATTTAGAAGTGAAGAAACAAAATGGGAATAAATAAATATGTGGCCCGCGGGCCGTAGTTTGAAGACCCCTGCGTATGACTCCAGATCCAAACAGTGTCTCATATTAACTTTATAAAATACTTACGTTTGTGAAATAAATTTATATTTCTGCTTCATGGGGGGAAGTGTGTTGAGTCTTCTTCATTAGGAAGATAGGATGATTAAGTTGAAGATGTGAAATGATTTCACTTGTGTATGCTCATGCCTAATGACTTTCATTTCATATATTTCTTTCAGAAAGCAATGTTTCAGGAAAGGAGTTAATAATGATTGCTGGAGGAAATCATAGCATTTTGCTCTGGATGAAAAAAGAGGTAAAACAAGTTCTAGATAACCTCATGTTTTAAGTAAGAAATACCAAGGATCCAGATTTAGTGAACTCCCAAATTTTAAGACTACTAAGTTACTTTTATCTAATAGCTGGATTTTTTTGGGGGGTGGGGTTTGGGCCACACCCGGTGACGCTCAGGGGTTACTCCTGGCTATGTGCTCAGAAGTTGCTCCTGACTTGGGGGACCATATGGGATACTGAGGGATAGAACCATGGTCCGTCCTAGGCTAGCGCTGGCAAGGCAGACACCTTACCTCTAGAGCCACCACGCCAGCCCCTAATAGCTGGATATTACTGGTACTTTATTGTCACATTACAGAAGTATCCACAAAAATCAGCAGACTTGTTTTTAGTGAGTAACAAATTGGGGATTTTCTTAGATGTTTACCTTTAGGGAAGCTTCTGCCAAAGGCAAGAAATCAGTATTCTAGTGAGCCAACAAATTGACATTCTGAATGACTTTATTGGAACAGTACTGAAAAAAGGCCAAGATCCATAGGCTTACAGATAGTCAGACCAAGTCCTCTCCCTACCTCTACCCCAAGGCAAATGTTGAGTTTCCTATTCTATATACAGTTCTTGTAGGATCTCTGAAGGTTGTGTTATGCAAAAAGTGGTCATAAAGTGCTGAGCACTCATACATGCTCAAATGTGGTTGGAATCAAAGCTACTTTGGACAAGAAATTGAAAACCAGGGAAAAGGTTGATAATTTCTTGATGGACTCGCAATGATTTCTCAGAGCCACGTAATCCATATGTAACAGTGAGTAGTACTCTGTGTCCTTAAAATGTGCTAAAAGTTGCATTGTGTCTCTTGTTTCCAGAATTCCTACGTTAATCTGAGGAGAATCCCCACACTGAATGAAGGGACTATAAAGAGATGGATTGCTAGTGTGGGGACTAAACAATGGCAGAATGCAAAAAGGTACACCTCATAGGTTGATCTGTTTGTAGCACTTCATAGTGCTTCTGCTGATAGGGAAAATTTTGACATCTGAGAATATTAATTAGTCTTGAGAATATTAATTAGTTTCTCTCTAGAGAGAGAAACCTAAGCAAGGGTGGCTGTGGAGAGGGTGAATTTTCTCTTTTAAATTAAGTCATCAGATACAAAGTTAAAAAGTTGTTGATGGTTGAATTTCAGTCATACAACATTCTAACATCCATCCTCTTAACTGTGTGTATATTTCCTACCACCCATATCCCCAGTTTGACTTTGTTTTTCAAGATTTATTAATTATTTTTTGTTTTTGGGGTCACACCTGGCCACGTTCAGGGGTTACTCCTGACTCTACACTCAGAAATCGCTCCTGACAGGCTCGGGGGACAATATGAGATGCCGGGATTCAAACTGCCGTTCTTCTGCATCCAAAGCAAATGCCATATGGGTTTGTACTTAGAAATCGCTCTTGGCAAGCTCGTGGGACCATATGGGATGCCAGGAATTGAATCGGGTCCATCCCGGGTTGGCCACATACAAATTGCCTTCTCACTGTGATAACTCTCTGGCACCTCCAGTTTGACTTCTGTCCTATCCTGTTCCCCCTAATCCAAGTCTGCCTCTATGGTAGTATCTTTCTATCCCCATTTTCTTTTAAGGCATCATGGTCTGCAGTACTATAACCGAAAGGGTATCATGCATATCACTTAAACCACCTTTGAGCAACAAGTTCTTACCCAAAGTGATCATTTCCAGTTATCAATATATCTGATATAGGATATCTGGTATCTGCCCTAATGTACTCCCTATGCATACCCCCTTTGTAGCAAGTTTCCTACCATGGACCATTTCTCCTGACCCTCATTTTTTTTTAATTATAAAATATTTATTTAAGCACCATAATTACAAGCATGATTGTAGTTGGGTTTCAGTCATAAACAGAACACCCCCCTTCACCTGTACAACACTCCCACTGCCAATGTCCCTGATCCCTCCTTGCCAACCCCTGCCTGTATTCGAGATAGGCATTCTATTTCTCTCATTAAGTTTGTCATGCTAGTTGTTAGTGTAGTTATTTACCTAACAGCATTCACCACTTTTTGTGGTGAGCTTCATATTATGGGCTGGTCCTTCAGGCCCTTCCCTCTATTTTCTCTGGAATTATTACAATAATGTATTTACTTTTTTTTTTAAACCCATAGGTGAGTGAGACTATTTTGTGTCTGTCTCTCTCCCTCTAACTTATTTCACTCAGCATAATAGATTCCATGTACATCCATGTATAGGAAAAATTTATGATTTCATCTCTCCTGATGGCTGCATAATACTCCATTGTGTATAAGTACCACAGTTTCTTTTTTAAAATATTTTAATTAGTATTTATTTTTTTTTAATTTTTATTTCAATCATAATGGCTTACATATTTTTCACAGTAGTATTTTAGGTACATATTAGCATTGAATTAGGGGAATACCCATCACCAAATTTGTCCTCCCCCCCCCAGTTTCCATTTCTGCAACCCATATACCCTACCATCACTCCCCGGGCTGCTAGAGTAGGTGGTCCCCTCTTTGTCTAGCTTACTATTAGTGATCATATATCTGTTTGGTTCTGAAGTACCAGTTTCTTTAGCCATTCCTCATCTTGGTTGTTTCCAGAGTCTGGCTATTGTAAATAGCGCTGCAGTAAATATAGGTGTGAGGAAGGGATTTTTGAATTGTATTTTTGTGTTCTTAGGGCAGTGATGGCTAACCTTTTTGAGTCCGAGTGCCCAAACTGTCATACAAAACCAAAGAATTTCCTCAAAGTGCCAGCATGTCAATTAAACCTTAATAACAAGATTTTAGTATCTAAAAACTCTTTATAAATTTTATAAATTTATTAATTGCGGACCTTCCCGTGTGCCAGCTGCAAGGCTTATGCGTGCCATGGGTTCGCCATCACTGTCCTAGGGTAGATCCCTAGGAGTGTATATGGATCATATGGGAGCTCAATTACCAGTTTTTTGAGGACTCTCATATTGTTTTTCATAAAGGCTGGACTAGACGGCACTCCCACCAGCAGTGAATAAGAAAGTTCCTTTCTCTCTACATCCCCCCAGCACTGCTTGTTCTCTTTCTTTGCGATGTGTGCTAATCTCTGTGGAGTGAGATGGTACTTCATAGTTGTTTTGATTTGTATTTCCCTGATGATTGGTGATATGGAGCATTTTTTCATGTGTCTTTTGGCCATTTGGATTTCTTCTTAGACAAAGTGTCTGTTCATTTTTTCTCTCCATTTTTAAATGGGATTAGATTTTTCTTTCTTGTAAAGTTCTGTCAGTGCCTTGTATATTTTGGATATTAGCCCCTTATCTGATGGGTATTGGTGACTAATTTCTCCCATTCATTGAATGGCACTTGTATCCTAGGCACTATTTTCTTTGAGGTACAGAAGCTTCTCAGTAATATTATTCCTATCTGTTTATCTCTACTTAACACTTGTTTGGAGAGTGCTGTTTCCTCTTTGAAGATGCCTTTAGTTTCAATGTCATGGAGTGTTTTTCCTATCTGTTGTTTCTATATACCCTTATGGTTTCAGGTCTGATATCAAGGTCTTTAATCCATTTGGATTTTACCTTCGTACATGGTGTTAGCTGGGGGTCTGAGTTTGCCTTTTTGCAAGTGGCGAAACAGTCGTGCCAACACCACTTGTTGAAGAGGCTTTCCTAGCTCCATTTTGGATTTCTTGCCCCTTTATCAAAAATTAAATGATTTTATGTCTGGGAACATTCTCTGAATACTCAAGCCTATTTCGCTGATCTGAGGATCTGTCTTTATTCTAATACCATATTGTTTTGATAACTTGCTTTGTAGTCAAGGCTGTCCTCTCTCACCACTCCTATTCAACATATTACTGGAAGTACTTGCTACAGCAAGTAGGCAATAAAAAGATATCAAGGGCATCCAGATAGGAAAGGAGGAAGTCAAGCTCTCACTGTTTGCAGATGACATGATAGTATATTTAGAAAACCCTAAAGACTCTACCAAAAAGCTTCTAGAAACAATAGACTCATATAGTAAGGTGGCAGGCTACAAAATTAACACACAGAAATCAATGGCCTTTTTATACAGCAATAATGATGGAGAAAAATGGACATTAAAAAAACAACCCCATTCACATTAGTGTCACACAAACTCAAATAGTTTGGAGTCAAGATATTTAAAGAGGTGAAGGACTTATACAAAGAAAACTACAAAACCCTGCTTCAAGAAATGAGAGGACACATGGAAATGGAAACACATACCTGCTCATGTATTGGCAGGATTAACAACATTAAAATGGCAGTACTCCCCAAAGCATTGTACAGATTTAATGCAATCCCTCTAAAAATACCCATGACATTCTTTAAAGAAGTGGATCACACACTGATATTTATTTGAAACAATAAACACCCACGAATAGCTAAAGCAATTCTTGGGAAAAGGAATATGGGAGGCATTACTGACTCTCATTTCTATTGTCTTTGGATATTATTGTCATACTATTTTTTAGTATTTTACAAATGAGTACCATCATTCTGTGTCTGCTCCTCTGGCTCTTTTCACTTACCATATCCATTCACATATGGACACATTTCATGGCTTCATTTTTTTCTAATGGTGGCATAGTATTTCGTTGTGTGGATATGCCATAATTTCTTTATCCACTCATCTGTTCTTGGTTTATTTCCAGACTATAGCTATTGTGAGTAGTGAATGAACATAGGAATGAGATGCCTTTTCTGCATTGTGGGTATTTTTGTTTTATTTGGCCAGACCTGGTGATGCTCAGGGGTTACCCCTGGTTCTGTATTCAGAAATCATTCCTGGTGATGCTTGGGGAATCATATAGTATTCAGGGTATTAAACACAAGTCAGCCATCTGCAAGGCAAATGACCTACCCAGCCTCCAGCATGCATTGTGTTTTTTATAGGGTATATTCTCAAGAGTAGTATTTCTGGATCAAATGGAATCTCAATTTCTAGTTTTGAATTCGCTCTTTCTTAGGGACTTGAGTCTTTTTTTTTATTTCCATTTTATTTTTGTTTTTTTTGTATCTGATTTGGCAGTACTCAGGGATTAATCCTTGCTCTGTGCTCAGAAATTAGGTCTGGTACTCTTGGAACCATAGGGATCGAACCCAGGTCAGCTGTGTTCACGGCAAATGTTGTACCTCTGTGCTATTGCTTTGGCCCCAAGCCTTTAGTTTTTAGTACCTTCAACTGATTGGGCAAAGCCTCACTCTGGAGATGATCTGCTTCCTTAAACTCTACTGATTATAATCTTATCTAAAAACATCCTTCAAATTAAGGGGCCAGAGGGCAAAGGGTGGTGGTATAGGAATGCACTCTGGGTCCATTGATGGAGAGAGGTCGACATTGGTGGTGGGAAGGCCCTGATTACATTGTATATCTGAAATTCAATTATGAAGGACTCTGTACATCACAATTGTTTCAATAAAATACAGTTTTAAAAAAAGGAAATAAAATCATCCTTTAAATTATAAGCAAAGAACTAAAACAAGGGATACAGCTCAGTGGGAGAGCACTTGCCTTGCCTATATGATGCCCGGTTTGATCTCCAGCACTGAACACTCTTAAAAAGAATACGTGAAAACTACATACATAGATTGCCTCAAATGTGTGAGGTTCTGGATTTGACTCTGGCACTACCCACAAAAAAAAAGAATAAGTGATTCTGGATATTTTATTAATTCTGATTATGGTGGTCTAACCAAACATGTAAGATTAACCATAACTGTCTTGTAAACTCCATGAAGACTGCTGTTTTCACTATAGGATTTCCTAAGTCTTTGATGTGTTTATATATATATATATATATAATATATATATAAATATATAATATATATAAATATAACTCTGGGCAGAAAATGCAGTCTCCAATTTCCCACCCTATTTAGCATTGAAAGCACTTGTTTGTAGACCCTGTGGTCAAAAGCTGTTCAACAATGGCAACCTTACTCTGAACTAGATAACTACCATCTATCCAGATTATACTGATTTGTCTAAGCATTTTTAAAGAGATATTTATAGCTATGATTATAATTCTGGAGTAGTTACCTAAAACTTGCTTCATAATTTGATGATCAAAAACTATTTAATTCAGGGACCGGAGCAATAGCACAGCAGTAAGGCATTTGCCTTGCATGTGGCTGACCCAGGATGGACCTCGGTTTGATCCCTGGCGTCCCACATGGTCCTCTAAGCCAGAAGTGATTTCTGAGTGCATAGCCAGGAGTAACCCCTGAGCATCACTGGGTGTGGCCCAAAAGCAAAACAAAAACAAAAAAAAACCCTATTTAATTCTAAGATAGGGCCGATCCTCCTATCCTCACCCTTACTTAATTTCTCTTTTTGTTCCACATCAGCAGAAAACAAATCTTAGAAAGTTAAGTGGGAGGAACATGTTCTATTTAAGAAAATACTGTCTTGAGGGGCTAGAACGATAGTTCAGTGGAGAGGGTGTTTGTTTACCTTGCACATAGCCAACTTGGGTTTGATCCCTGGCATCCCATATGATCCACCAAGGGACTGCCAGGAGTGATCCCTGAGTGCAGAGCCAGGAGTAGCCTCTCAGTAACCACAAGTATGTGCAAACCATTTCCCCCAGTCTTAAATCCAGAGCAATAGTATAGTAAGTAGCTAGGATGCATGCCTTGCACTAGACTGACCCAATTTGATCCTCAGCACTACATACAGTCTCCTGAACCCTGCCAGGACTTATCCTTGAGCACAGAGCCAAGGGTAAGTCCTGAACATCATTGGGTGTGGCCACAAAATAGAAAAAAATATTTTCCCTAGACCCTCGATGGAGGAGGGTTCTCGATGGAGAACCTATGGCACTCATACCAGCAGTGGTACTCGAAGGCCTTGCAGCTGGCACGCGGGAAGGTCCGCAATTAAGATATGCGGCCGGAGGCGAGTGTTTCGGTGTCTGCTTTGCAGCTGACCTGGCAACAGGGCTGGACTGGCCATTGGGAGGACTGGGCATTGTGCGGCAGTTTGGGCACTCGGGCTCAAAAAGGTAGCTATCACTGCCTAGATCAACCTCTTTCTTCTTTATGACTTTTCTAATATCTTTTTATTTCCTGTTTTTGCCTATGAAATATTTAGGTTTAGGAATTCTGGTGGTACATGTAATGAACCCTATACAGATAGGGAAGTATTAAAGTAGACTTCTAGAGTTAGGGATATGGCTCAGCAGCAGAGAGCTGGACTGCATGTGTGTCTAAGCCCTAGTTTTGGTCTACCCACCAAGGGTGAGAAAAAAAAAAGTTATAGCCCCTGAATGTCTCACATACACCGGTAAATTTGTAAAAGTTCATTATAAATGAACACAGCCTTACCACTGTGCTATCACTCCGGCCCCATAAATAAAGTCAAATCAACAAACTTACTAGTATTTCAGTGGGAACTGTGGACCTATTTTTGGTTAATGAGATGATCAGTGTCCCGGTCCATATTTTTGTCACTTTGTAACATGTGATGCAAGTATGCTTTAGTTAGTCTAGATCTGGTTGGAGATTTCAGATGTTTCATTCTGGAAAACATCTGTTCATAGACATAAGTGCTGCAAAGATGGTTTCCAGTTTTCATAACAGTTCCACTTCATTGATTTACTATACAGCATTTGTTGGTGGATGAGATTGTATATGGGTTTTGGCTGATAATGGTTATGTTTGTCCATTTCTTGGTTAATGATAGCAATTACTCCGTCTGTAGACCCCACCTTACTAGGAGCACCATCAGTTGCAACATTGCTAGTTTCGCCCAGTGCAGCTCTAAACCATTCACAGTTTTGGCAAACCTTTTCATAGATATCCTCTCCTATAGTTGAGCCTTTGATACTCTGCAATACAGCAAGCTCTTCTTTTTTTTTTTTTTTTTTTGGTTTTTGGGCCACACCCTGTGACGCTCAGGGGTTACTCCTGGCTATGCGCTCAGAAGTTGCTCCTGGCTTCTTGGGGGACCATATGGGACTCCGGGGGATCGAACCGCGGTCCGTCCTAGGCTAGCGCAGGCAAGGCAGGCACCTTACCTCCAGCGCCACCGCCCGGCCCAGCAAGCTCTTCTGTGACTTTGAAATAGTGATTCCTCCCATGAATAGCAATTAGAAGTTGTGCAGAATCATGAACATCATTGGTGTTATATAGTGCCAAGGAAAATTAGGAAAGATTTTTTGTGGAGTTGCAAATACTAATGCAAATTATCTATCATTTCTTCAATCCTTTGTGTAATTATAGATCCTGAAAGACTCACTGTACAAAATAAATTGGCCGTCTCTGAACATATCTCTTTAGCACAAACACCCAGCAGGTCAGATAAATGTCTCTGCTGGGCTGCATGTGGCTCATGGGCTTTAGTTTGAGGCTCCCTGGTTTTTGCTATTACAAATAATACTGTTATAAATACAGGGGAGCAAATAGTTTTTGAGTTAGTATTTTCACATTCTTATGTGCCTGGAAATGTTTCTACTGAATCTTAATATTTTGATTTTGTTTTATTTGGGGCCACACCCAACAGTGCTTAGCACTTATTCCTGACTTTATGGTGCCAGGGACTAAACCTGGGTCAGCTGTTTTCGGCAAGTTCCCTACCTATAGTATTATCTCTTGATAATTTTTTCAGTTTTTTACAGGAATCTTTGCAGCGTTTTCTGTAGAGGGCTCTCAATTTACATTCCCTCCACTGGGTATCATTGTTCCTTTTTTTTTAATTCTTGTTATATTTGTTTACTGTTTTTATTTTTTCAGGTTATTTTGGCTCCCCTGTAAATTCTCGGGCTAATCCTAGCATTGAGCTTGGGGGTTACTCCTATAGTGGTCACAAGATCATGTGGGGATTCTTAATATGGACCTCCAGCCTGCATATTATGCACAGTAATCCATTGAGCCATCTCCTCAATCCTTATTTCAGTCTTTTTGACTTATGCATTCTCATTAGTGGGAGATAATATCTCATTGTGATTTGTATTTTCCTAATTAATAAGGGATGTTGAGTATTTTTTCATGTTTGTGGACTACCACCCCTGGAAAAGTGGTTAGAATAGACTTTTAGGTGTGAGAGTGGTATGCAGATGAATTGAAAACATTGCTTAATATATTCTCAAATGAAGATTAAATGTTTATCTTGTTATATGTTATCAGGAGATATATACTCATTTTTTAAACCATCTTCTTCCTACTGTAGGGAAATCAGAGAGATATTTTCATCCCCTGCTTGTCTAATTGGAAGTTTTTTAAGAGAAAGGTAATACATAGTAAATTAAAGTTTGTTTAAAAATAGTGTATAGCATGGTAACTATAATAATAATTTGAAAATTGCTAATATATCTTAAAAGTTCTTATAAGAAAAATAATTTTACTATGTCAGGAGACATGTTAACTAGTTTTATTGTTATTTCATGGTACATATATGTAAATATCTTGTACATCTAAAACTAATGTAATATTTCATAGCCATTATATTGCAATGGAAAATACTTGAAAATATGAAAGTCAATTGAAGATAAAAATAATTAGCTAATCTTTTATCTTAGAAAATGTGAACTGTATGCAATATAAAGAAAACAAATCACTTATAACCCCTTAAAAATAATTACTAGACTTTGTATAGGTATACTTTTTCTGTATAGACACATTCTTTTACTAAAAATTTAGATTGTATTTGTTACGCTTTGCCTTGAACTTAAAAACATTTTTCTTGTTGCTCAGTTTTCTTGATACGCAGCATTCCTAAAACTTTTTGGTGTTTTGGGTCACACCTGCTGGTGCTCAGGGGAACATGTAATGCTGGGGATAGAACCTGGCCTTTAACATGCAAAGCATGTGCTCTCAGATGTATTTCCAGCTCTACCTGTAACATTTCAGTGGCTAATAGTATTCTGTGGGAAGAATGTGTCTAATTGGGTTGGGATATGGAGAGATAGTATAAAGGTTAGGGCCTTGCATGGGCTAACCCAGGTTTGATCTCACGCACCCCATAAGGTTTCCCCCTGACCAACAAAAGTAATTCCCGAGTGCAGAACAAGGAATAACCTCTGAGCACTGCCAGGTGTGATCCAAAAACAAAACAAAATTGTACCTTATTTATTTCATTATTGGTAGAGACTAAGATTATTTGAATTTTTAAATCTTATTGAAGAATGGCTTTACTTAATGTTTGTGAAACATCACTTAAGGGAAATCCCTGGGGCTAGAGAGAGTACAGTAATTAAGGTGTTTTATTTAAATTAAAGTGTGGTGACTTTATCCATATATACGTACATATATGTATGGCTAATTCTACCTTCATATTTTTTAGTTGTTGGTATTTTGGGGCCACACTACTTGTAGTCAGGCCTTCTCTCTCTGCTCTTTTTTTTAACCAATGACTCAAGAATCTAAATTTAATGTGTCATTCTGCCATTTTCAACTAGAGGTACCATTTCCCATCTCCAGCTTTCTCATATTGATTGGTACAGAGAAATAACCAGAACCTTTCAACCCAGAAAGAAGAGATTATAATAGGTGATAATGCTTTTTTTAAATGACTATTAACAGTACAACCATTCTATGTCTATCCCTCTCTGTTTTATTTTAATTAATATCTTTATTTAAACACCTTGGTTACAAATGTGATTGTAGTTGGGTTTTAGTCATGTAAAGAACACCCCCCTTCACCAGTGAAACATTCAGGGCTCACTCCTGGTAGTTCTCAGGGGATCTTATAGGGTGTTGGAGATTTGAACCTACGTTGGCCTTATATAAGGCAAAGAACCTTTCCTGCTGTACTATAGTTCTAGCTCCATGAGTTTTTTGGATTTTAGATATATTGTTGAGGTTTTCTATTGTAGTTATATTGAGCCAGATCATTTCAGTTATAGTATAAGTAGAGGGCAAATGTAAATATAATTATTTAAATGAAGCAAGCTTTTTAGAAAAGTAATATTTGTTGCTATCCAAAATTTTTTTTATGTTGTTACCATTGATGGCATTGAGTACAAAGTTACTGCACCCTGCCACCACCAAACTGCTCAGTTGCTGTCATCAGTGTCCATTAAACTAAGTTTTGGAAAACTTTACATTAAATGTTATTTCTTTTTTTTATTTACTTAGATATCTGTTCTAAAATTTATCTTTCACAGGACAGCTGAAGAATCAATGTCTATATATTTGGACATAAATACAGCAAGAAATGCTTTTAAGGAGCTTACCCAAAAGGATTGGATTACTAACACGGTAGTATTCTTCAGATTTTTTTTTACATTTTTTAAAATACAAACTATTTTATTCAAAGATCATGTCAGTAGTTGATCATAATACACTTATTTCCAGGTAAGTGGGAGAAAAATTCTTAAAAAATGAAAGAAAGAAAAAAATATATAATAAGAAAAAATATAAAACTTACTGAATCACACAATGAGGTTACTAAGTCATTGTCAGAAAGTTTAGTAAACTCATGGGGCTGGAACGGTGGCGCAAGCGATAAGGCGTCTGCTTTGCATGCAATAACCTAGGACTAACCACGGTTCGATTCCCCAGCATCCCATGTGGTCTCCTAAGACAGGAGCGATTTTTGAATGCATAGCCAGGAGTAACCCCTGAGTGTTACCAGGTATGGCTGAAGGAAAAATAAAAAAGTTGTTTAGTAAACTCTTATTGCTAATTCATTATTCTGTTACTTTGTGAATATTAGGTGGCTTAAAATACATTTTGGTGTCTAAATTGGTATATTTCTACAGGGATGTATTATTTTTTAAAAAACTGGAGTTGCCACAGTGTCTAGGAATTCTAGTCATTATTGATAATAACTGCAGCTTTTGTGAGGCATGTTTTCATTCCAGATTCCTTTTTTTTTTTTCTTTTTTTTTTTGGTTTTTGGGCCACACCCTGTGACGCTCAGGGGTTACTCCTGGCTATGCGCTCAGAAGTTGTTCCTGGCTTCTTGGGGGACCATATGGGACGCCGGGGGATCGAACCAAGGTCCGTCCTAGGCTAGCGCAGGCAAGGCAGGCACCTTACCTCCAGCGCCACTGCCCGGCCCCTCATTCCACATTCCTTTTGGCTTTTTCCTGAAAACTTATATTCTGAACTATGGCACTCAAGGAAATTGGGAAATCACAGGGGAATTGAGGAGAGTCAAATTGACTGTCCAGGGTGACCTAGCAGTGGTCCTCAAACTTTTTAAACAGGGGGCCAGTTCACTGTCCTTCAGACTGTTGGAGGGCCAGATTATAGTAAAAACAAAAATTATGAACAAATTTCTATGCACACTGCATATATCTTATTTAGAAACAAAATGGGAATAAATACAATATGTGGCCCGCGGGCCGTAGTTTGAAGACCCCTGTATGAGAGAATAATGGAAGAGAGTCTTATTGACTCTGTCCAGTGTGGTGAGAGGATAATGGGAAACCATGTTGGGTTTTGTTTGTTTTCTGTTTGCTCTGTTCTTTGGGATCCTGATAGATATTTCTCTTTCAAATATGAGCTGTAAGAGTGATAAAAGGGGGTAGAACCTAGTCCTCAGTACTGGAGGACTGTCTATTGCTTTTTGTTTGTTTTTGGCCCATACCCAGAAGCACTTGGGTTACTCCTGGCTCTGTGTTCAGAAATCACTCCTCGAAGGCTCAGGGGACTATATGGGATGCCAGGAATCAAACCCAGGTCCATCCTAGGTTGGCCACGTGCCAGGCAAGCACCCTACCACTGTGTTATCTCTCCAGCCCTCTTGTCTATTAGTTGGGAATCCATTGATCATCTGTTTAACTCTTGATCTCCTTTATCTATGAATATCCTCCTGCTGAGGATGGGAGACTGGGTGAGCTGGTTGTAAACATGGACTCAAACATGATCACAGTGAAATCAAATTCCAACTTCTATACTTGGTTGCAAACATTAACCCAAATCATATGGCAGGTTTTGAGCCTTTCCTTTTTTTTTTTTTTTTACTACAGATAACTACATGTCTCAAGGATAATCTGCTCAAAAATCTCCCATTTCATTCTCCACACCAAGAAGCTTTAGAAGTTTTCTTCCTTCTCCCAGAATTTCCCATGATGCATGAGTGTAACAACTGGGAGAGCCTGGTGGTTCCATTTGCAGAAGCTGTTTGTAAAATGAGTGACCAATCATCAGGGCTTCTGGGTAAGGCTCATGTCTTATATTTGAAAATGCTTGGCTATCCTCTTAGTGGGGATACGTGCCTATTAAACTTAGACAAATTTGGGGTCAGAAAGATAACACAGCAACCTAGGGTGTTTGCCTTGCACATGTCTGACTCAGATTTAATTCCTGTTATTCCGTATGGTCCCCCAAGCACTTCAGTAGTAACTACTGAGTGCACAGCCAGGGTATGGCCCAGATTAAAAAATAAATAAACTTAGACAAAACCTATTAAATAGTCACGTTTTAAATATTTTTACCATGTTATACAGGTACTGTAATACTGTGGTCCTCAAAAGAACCATATTGTTGAGGTACATTTTTTAAAGTTAATGGTATTAAAGTCATACATAGTAAATTTGTGCCTGCTTTTACTACGAAACGTTTTATGCACAAGTTGAGAAAAAAAGTACGATACTCCATATTTATACCTGACACTTTAGTCGCCTGTTCAGAATATGTTGCCATATATACTTTCTCCTTAGGTACATATTATTTCATTGAATTATTTAAAAGTAAGTTGAGGGATATATAACTAGCTCAGTAGGTTGAGTAGTCATTAATATCTGTGGTCTCCAAATACCAGGTATTAGTAGAATCAACTCCTGAGTATCATTGAGTGCAACCCCCAAACAAAAACAAAATTAGAAGTTGTGGGCTAAAGAGATAGCTCAGCGGTAGGGCGTTCGCCTTGCACACAGCCGATTTAGGATGAATAGTGGTTTGAATTGCGCTGTCCCATATGGTCTCCCATGCCAGATTTCTGAATGCAGAGCCAGGAGTAACTCCTGAGTTATGCCAAAAGCAAAATTAAATAAAGTTGTTGGTGTGACATTTTACTGTGATTCAGGAGTTACCACTTAGGAATGTACAATTCTACCATACTAAGTCATTATTATCACAGCTAATAAAATTCATATTGATATATAAGTTCATCAACATTTTGTCCATAATTAATAATATTGAGTTGATACATTCCACATTCAGATTTCTGTACTTGACTTTTCGCTCCAGTGTTTCATGGCCCCCTCTCTTCCCTCACCTGGGTTGCTATTGTATTGACCTAAGTCACACACCTGTTTGTG
The DNA here is from genome assembly GCF_024139225.1 of Suncus etruscus. Classification (NCBI taxonomy): domain Eukaryota; kingdom Metazoa; phylum Chordata; class Mammalia; order Eulipotyphla; family Soricidae; genus Suncus; species Suncus etruscus. Next base: position 77,836,586 of record NC_064863.1, read on the forward strand.
CTGTTTATATAGTTGCGCTGTACTTGTAGCACTACAAGTTTGCTGAGTTTGGGTGCTCCCGCACATGTGCTCTTCAGGCATCACATCCCTGGCTTCAAAGGGCTGAGGACAGCACACTGTTCTATTACACTGGGTGTCGAGAGCAGAGGTGCCTGGGACTGGCAGTGGGGCTTGGACTCAGAAAGCTTATAAGAATCTTGTCACTAAATTACTTCTCAGGCCCATTTTATGGTTGGGGCCGTGGCTGGACCAGGTTTGGGGACCACACTCATGCAGTGTTCAAGAGCTATTGTAATGAATCTGAGCTGTTAAATCCTTTGTTGGGTGTTTGTGAATTCATGAACAGTGCCCAGAATGAGAAATTACTTCCCATCCCCTTGTCCCCTTTCGGGGGGAGACCTTGGTAATATTTATCCGCAGCAAATAATAATCCACACAGACAAGAAGGTTAGGGTGTAAAAGATTGGGCGGGGAGGGAGAGGGAGGGAGAAGGGGGGTGAGAAAGGGGAGAGAGAGGAGTCCTCTTGCAGCCTGCAAACAGCTTTCTCAAAAGGACCCCTCTTCCCTGTCCATCAAGCTATTTATTGCCAACTCCACAGCGCCCCCACCTGAGAGGTCTAGGTGGGGCAATAGTCACAGGACAATCCTAAGAAAAATTTTTTTTTTTTTTTTTTGGTTTTTGGGCCACACCCAGCAGTGCTCAGGGGTTACTCCTGGCTGTCTGCTCAGAAATAGCTCCTGGCAGGCACGGGGGACCATATGGGACACCGGGATTTGAACCAATCACCTTTGGTCTTGGATCAGCTGCTTGCAAGGCAAACGCCGTTGTGCTATCTCTCCGGGCCCAGGAAATATTTTTATATACAACAATTCCAAGACTAATCTTAAAGAAACTTTTTCATATACTACAGGCTATTCCCTGTGTTTGTGCTTAAGAGTGATCCCGTTATGGACTTGGTACAGGGGAATTGAATCAGGGTCAGCAACGTACTGTGCAACTGCCTTAACATACCCTGAACTCTGGCCTTGTATTATAGCTTCTCAGAAATAAATGAAGGTTGTTTATTCAGATGAAAACCTCACATTCAGGGGCCGGAGAGATAGCATGGAGGTAAAGCGTTTGCCTTGCATGTGGAAGGTCGGTGGTTCAAATCCTGGCATCCCATATGGTCCCCTTAGCCTGCCAGGAGCGATTCCTGAGCGCAGAACCAGGAGTAACTCCTGATAGCTGCCAGGTATGACCAAAACAAAAGAAAATCTCACATTCAGTAGATTTATCTGGTGGTTTCCTCCTTTTTCTGCATTTCCAATTTGCAAGAAGTGGGGTTGGGCTTGAAAAGATTGTACATATATATAGTAAGTCATCATGGTGTTACTGATAGGTTCTTGGAATTAGAAATTCTAAGTGAAATGTATTAAAGACCTGCATGAAATATATTTTAAAAACTGCACAGTAGCTCATCAGGTTAAAATTTATGCCTGATGTGCACTGGGCCCCAATTCCCATTCCTGGCACTGGATGGCCTCTATAATACCAACGGATGTGGCTCTGGTGACCTTCAGAACTACTGAGGAAGCCCTCCAAAAAAAAAAAAAGTTCAGTCTTACCAGCAGCTAATCGGTAGAAACAAGGGCTAAGTTCTACTGCATCTCTTGTCAGAAGTAATTGCCTAAGCTTTTTTTAAATTTTTTTATTTTTAATTATGAGAACAATGATGCAAGAGGACAAGGTAAAGTTACAGTGAAAGAACAATCACCCATAAACAGAGTTCTCAGAAGAAATCCCCTTGCTGACGCCTAAATATTGAACTTACAGTCAAAAAATCATTAAGAAAAATAAGACAGAACCCATGTACAATTACTTTGTCCACAATTCCCCAGATTGTAGGACATTATAACATTTCTTAGCAGTACACAAAGCAACCTAAAGCCATGAGATTTATGTGACTCCTTAACTTTGAAGTCATAGTATTGTTATATATTCATGCACATACATATTAGTTTAAGTTAACATCAAAAGTTTAAGAGGTTTTTTTTTAAGGGTTAGTCAAAAGAGCACAGTAAAAACGGTGTTAAAGTGGCAAATATTGTTTGCATAGGCCCACCAAAATATGGGGGTCATAGAAAGGAATAGCCTTGATCTAAATACAAGGAGACCACTACCCCTGAAGTTTCCTGGCATAAGACCAACTCTAGGCTCCAGGCAAACTAGTTTATTCAATCCAAGTCATTGTCTGTAGTGCCAATACAGTTTTATTTTTCACGTAGTCCTATTGTTGGCATCAGGTTTCTGTATTAAAGATCCTGGAATCTGCACATCCTACATTGAAGTCAGGCTGGTGTGGAGTATCCTCTAGTTTCACCTCACAATTAAGGGACAATACAGCAAGCCCTGTCCAGTAAGCAGTTCATTGTTTATGTTAAGTCTTCTCAGTGTTAAGGGAAGTCTCTTTTGAGTAGATCGATGTCAGAGCAGCTGTAGGATCTTCCCTGGTAGAGGAATGCCTTCAGGTGATGTTATAGACAACCTTGGATATTTTGTAGATGTCTTCTCTAGATCAGGGGTGAATGGAGAATGTCCATTCTTCTGAGGCCTGTGCCAGGTATGCCTAAGCTTCTAAATAAAGAGCTCAGACACTTTATATTCAACAATGTGATATATATATATGTGTGTGTGTATATATATATATATATACACACACACACACATATACATACATACATACATACACTCAGTACCACTGACTCTTCTCATTCCAGTTCAGGGTCAAAGGTAGTTGCATTCTCTAGGTGTTTAGAGTGGAAAGAGGAACTCAGCCCTGGGTTTACATGCTGCCCTTCATTGAAAGGCCACATTTCACACTCCTTCACACACTTGAACTGGGCTAGCCAAGATTCTCCACTTCTGCTTTGCCCTATATTTGGGATGGGGTTGGGTGGGTGGGTTGAAACACATGAAAAAGCCTAATCATTGAAGAGAAAGTACAAATACCACTAAGGCTTCTTTCCTCCTCATTGGTATGAGCACAAGACTGCTTCGAATGAGGTATATAACTTGAAGGCCTGCATCTGTCAGCTAGGCCCCACAACCTTCATACTTGCCAGTGCTGGGATTAGGGCTTATGTTTGTCAAGTGTTAGACACAGAGTAGTCATTCAGTTTCCAAGGAAGAACATTTTTGGGCTTGATTTAACCTGCCTGAAATTGTAACTGTGATAAAGGCTTATCTTCGATTGACTTTTGTCTTAAACAGTGCTAAAAGTGTGTGTTTGTTTGGTTTTTGGGTCACACCTGGTGATACTCCTGGCTATGCACTCAGAAATCACTCCTGGCTTAGACTGTATATGGGATGCCAGGGAATTGAACCAAGGTCTGTCCTGGAGACGTCTTACCTCTAGTGCCACCGCTCTGGCCCTGTGGTTTATTTATTTTGATGTTAAGACTATTACTGATTTTTTTCTCCTCCTCCTGCTCCATCCTCCCTCCTCCCTCCTCCATTATTATTATATTTTTTATATTTTATTTAAACACCTTGATTACAAACATGATTGTGGTTGGGGTTCTGTCATATAAAGAGCACCTCCGGGGGCCTGGCGGTGGCGCTAAAGGTAAGGTGCCTGCTTTGCCTGAGCTAGCCTTGGACGGACCGCGGTTCGATCCCCCGGTGTCCCATATGGTCCCCCAAGCCAGGAGCAACTTCTGAGCACATAGCCAGGAGTAACCCCTGAGCGTTACCGGGTGTGGCCCAAAAACCAAAAAAAAAAAAAAAATAGAGCACCTCCCCCCCATCACCAGTGCAGCATTCCCATCACCAATGTCCCAATTCTCCCTCCTCCCCAGCCCTCCCCTGCCTGTACTCTATACAGGCTTTCTCTTTCCCTCATACATTCTCATTGTTTAGATAGTTCTCAATGTAGTTACCTCTCTAACTTAGCTCATAACTCTTTGTGGTGAACTTCTTGAGGTGAGCTGGAACTTCCAGCTCTCCTCTCTTTCATTTCTAAAAATTATTGCAAAAATGTCTTTCATTTTTCTTAAAACCCATAAATGAGTGAGACCATTCTGCATCTTTCTCTCTCTGATTTAATTTCACTCAGCATAATAGATTTCCATGTACATCCATGTATAGGAAAATTTCATGACTTCATCTCTTCTATGGCTGCATAATATTCCATTGTGTACATGTACCATAGTATCTTTAGCCATTCATCTGTTGATGGGCATCTTGCTTGTTTCCAGAGCCTTGCTATAGTAAATAGTGCTGCAATGAATATAGGTGTGAGGGAAGGGTTTTTGTATTGTATTTTTGTGTTCCTAGGGTATATTCCTAGGAGTGGTATAGCTGGATCGTATGGGAGCTCGATTTCCAGTTTTTGGAGGAATCTCCATATCACTTTCCATAAAGGTTGGACTAGACGGCATTCCCACCAGCAGTGAATAAGAGTTCCTTTCTCTCCACATCCCCACCAACACTGCTTGTTCTCATTCTTTGTGATGTGTGCCAATCTCTGTGGTGTGAAATAGTACCTCATAGTTGTTTTGATTTGCATCTCCCTGATGATTAGTGATGTGGAGCATTTTTTCATGTGCCTTTTGTCTATTTGTATTTCTTCTTTATCAAATTGTCCATTTCTTCTCTCCATTTCTTGATGGGATTAGATGTTTTTTTTTCTTGTAAAGTTCTGTCTTGTATATTTTGGAGATTAGCCCCTTATCTGATGGGTATTGGGTGAATAGTTTCTCCCACTCAGTGGGTGGCTCTTGTATCCTGGGCACTATGTCCTTTGAGGTGCAGAAGCTTCTCAGCTTAATATATTCCCATCTGTTAATCTCTGCTTTCACTTATTTGGAGAGTGCTATTTCCTCCTTGAAGATACCTTTAGTCTCAATGTCATTGAGTGTTTTACCTATGTGTTGTTGCATATATCTTATGGTATCATGCCTGATATCAAGGTCTTTAATCCACTTGAATTTTACCTTTGTAGATGATGTTAGCTGGGGGTCTAATTTCAATTTTTTTGCAAGTGGCTAACCAGTTGTGCCAACACCACTTGTTGAAGAGGCTTTTTTTGCTCCATTTAGGATTTCTTGCTCTTTTATCAAAACTTAGGTGATTGTATGTCTGGGTAACATTCTCTGAGTATTCAAGCCTATTACACTGATCTGAGGGTCTGTCTTTATTCTAATACCATGCTGTTTTGATAACTATTGCTTTGTAATACAGTTTAAAGTTGGGGAAAGTTATGCCTCCCATATTCTTTTTCTCAATGATTGCTTTAGCTATTTGAGGTTGTTTATTGTTCCAAAAGAATTTCAACAGTGTTTGATCCACTTTGAAGAATGTCATAGAGGGATTGCATTAAATCTGTACAATGCTTTGGGGAGTATTGCCATTTTAATTATGTTAATCCTGCCAATCCATGAGCAGGGTATATGTTTCCATTTCTGTGTGTCCTCTCTTATTTCTTGGAGCAGAGTTTTATAGTTTTCTTTGTATAGGTCCTTCACATCTTTAGTCAAGTTGACGCCAAGATATTTGAGTTTGTGTGGCACTAATGTGAATGGGGTTGTTTCCTTAATGTCCATTTATTCCCTGTTATTATTGGTGTATAAAAAAGCCATTGATTTTTGTATGTTAATTTTGTAGCCTGCCACCTTGCTTTATGAGTCTATTGTTTCTAGAAGCTTTTTGGTAGATTCTTTAGGGTTTTCTTAGTAGAGTATCATGTCATCTTCAAACAGTGAGAATTGACTTCTTCCTTTCCTATATGGATTCCCTTGATGTCTTTTTTCTTGCCTAATCGCTATAGCAAGTACTTCCAGTGCTATGTTGAATAGGAGTGGTGAGAGAGGACAGCTTGTCTTGTGCCAGAATTTGGAAGGGGTCTCAAACTCGCGGCCCACAGGCCCCTCCGTACAACATTTTGTGGCCCTGCCCTAGAGGAATCTTTTTTTTTTTTTTTTTTTGTTTTTGGGCCACAACCCACGGTGCTCAGGGGCTACTCCTGGCCGCCTGCTCAGAAATAGCTCCTGGCAGGCATGGGGGACCATATGGGACACCGGGATTTGAACCAACCACCTTTGGTCCTGGATCAGCTGCTTGCAAGGCAAACACCGCTGTACTATATCTCCGGGCCCGAGGAATCCTTTTTTGTTTTGTTTTAGTTGTTTGGGTCACACCCCTCAATGTTCAAGGCTTACTACTGACTTTGCACTCAAGGATCACCCTGACTTTGCCTCCTGCGGCCCCAGGTAAATTGAGTTTGAGACCCCTGATTTAGTGGGAAGGCTTTTAGTTTTTCTCCATTGAGGATAATATTTGCCACTGGCTTGTGGTAGATGGCCTTAAGTATATTGAGAAAGGTTCCTTTCATTCCCATCTTGCTGAGAGTTTTGATCAAGAATGGGTGTTGGACCTTATCAAATGCTTTCTCTGCATCTATTGATATGATCATGTGATTTTTATTTTTCTTGTTAATGTTGTGTATTATGTTGATAGATTTACGGATGTTTAACCATCCTTGCATTCCTGGGATGAAACCTACTTGATTGTAGTGGATGATCTTCTTAATGAGGCATTGAATCCTATTTGCCAGGATTTTGTTGAGGATCTTTGCATCTGTGTTCATCAGAGATATTGGTCTGTAATTTTCTTTTTTGGTAGCATCTCTGTCTGGTTTGGGTATCAAGGTGATGTTGGCTTCATAAAAGCTATTTGGAAGTGTTCCCTTTTTTTCGATTTCATGAGAGAGTTTTGCCAGGATTGGTAGTAGTTCCTCTTGAAAGGTTTGAAATAATTCATTAGTGAATTCATCTGGGTCTGGGCTTAGGAAGACATTTGATTACCTTTTTAATTTCATCAATACTGCAATGGTCCTCAAACTAAGGCCTGCGGGCCACATAATGTATTTATTCCCATTTTGTTTCTTCACTTCTAAATAAGATATATGCAGTGTGCGTAGAAATTTGTTCATAATTTTTGTTTATACTATAATCTGGCCCTCCAGCAGTCTGAAGGACAGTGAACTGGCCCCCTGTTTAAAAAGTTTGAGGACCCCTGATCAATAGTGATGGGGGTGTTTAGATATGCTACATCCTCTTTATCCAACTTTGGAAGGTTATAAGAGTCCAAGCATTTATCCATTTCTTCCAGGTTCTCATTTTTAGTGGCATAGAGTTTCACAAAATAGTTCTGATTACCCTTTGAATCTCTGCAGTATTAGTAGTGATCTCACCCTTTTTGTTTCTAATACGAGTTACCAAGTTTCTCTCTCTCCCTTTCTTTGTGAGTTTTGCCAGTGGTTTATCAATCTTGTTTATTTTTTTCAAAGAACCAACTTCTGCTTTCGTTGATCTTTCGGATTGTTTTTTGGGTTTCCACTTCGTTTATTTCTGCTCTCAGCTTTGTTATTTCCTTCTCTCTTTCTATTTTTGGTTCCTTTTGTTGAGCACTTTCTAATCCTATGAGCTGCGTCATTAAGCTATTCACGTAGGCCCCTTCTTCCTTATGTGTGCTTTCAAAGCTATAAATTTTCCTCTCAGTACCACTTTTGCTAAGTCCCATAGGTTCTGATAGTTTGTGTCTTTATTGTATTTGTTTCCAGGAAAGTTTTGATTTCCTCTTTGATTTCATTTTGGACCCACTGGTTATTCATTATTAGGCTGTTTAATTTCCAGGTGTTAAAGTTTTTCTTCTGTGTCCCTTTGTAGTTCACCTCTAACTTCAGAGCCTTGTGGTCAGTGAAGGTAGCCTGCAAAATTTCTATACTCGTGATATTATGGAGGTATGTTTTATGTGCCAGCATGTTGTCTATCCTGGAGAATGACCCGTGTACATTGGAGAAGAAAGTTTATCTAGGTTTCTGGGGTGGAGTGTTTTATATATATCTACTAGTCCTCTTTCTTCCATTTCTCTTTTCAGGTCTAGTATATTTTTGTTGGGTTTCAGTCTGGTTGACCTATCAGGTGTTGACAAAGCTGTGTTGAGGTCTCCCACAATTATTGTGTTGTTATTGATACCCTTTTAAAGATTTGTCAACAATTGTATTAAATATTTCTGGCCCCTCATTTGTTGCATATATGTTTAGGAAAGTGATTTCTTCCTGCTATACATATCCCTTGGTTAATACAAAACGTACATCTTTGTCCCTTACAACTTTTCTGAGTATAAAGTTTGCATCATCTGATATTAGTATGGCCACTCCAGCTTTTTTATGGGTGTTGTTTGCTTAGATGATTTTTCTACAACCTTTTATTTTGAGTCTATGTTTGTTCTGACTATTCAGGTGTGTTTCTTGTAGGCAGCAGAAGGTTGGATTGAGTTTTTGATCCATTTAGCCACTGTGTCTCTTAACAGGTACATTTAGTCCATTGACATTGAAAGAACTGTCATGGGGTTTAGTGCCATCTTTGTGTGAAATTTGATATGTCTGTTAGTCAGTCTTGTCTTAAAGTAGATCTTTCAGTTTTTCTTAAAAGGCTGGTTTTGAGTCTGTAAAGTTTCTGAGCTGTTGTTTATCTGTAAAGCCTTGTATACTTCCTTCAAACCTGAAAGTGAATTTGGCTGGGTGTAGTATTCTAGGCGAAGCATTTATTTCATTGTGTTTTGTCACTATGTCCCACCACTGCCTTCTAGCCTTGAGTGTTTCTTGTGACAGGTCTGCTGTAAATCTCAAGGATGCTCCCTTGAATATAATTTCTCTTTTTGATCTTACTGCTTTCAGTATTCTATCTCTATCTGTGGGATTCATCATTGTGACTGGGATGTGTATTGGGGTGTTTTTCCTGGGGTCTCTTTTAGCTGGTACTCTTTGGGCATGCAGGATTTGGTCACATGTATTCTTTAGCTCTGGTAGTTTCTCTTTAATCATGTTCTAGACCATTGATTCTTCCTGGAGATTTTCTTTCTGGGTCTCTGGGACTCCAATGATTCTTAAGTTGTTTCTGTGGAGCTTATCAAAGACTTCTGTTTTCATCTGTTCACATTCTTTGAGTAATTTTTCCATTGTCTGATCATTTGCTTTAAGGCTTTTTTCCAGTCTCTTCTGCTGTATGGAGTTGTTATGCATCTCAACTTCCATCACACTAATTCTGTCCTCAGCTGCTGTTACCCTGCTGGAGAGCTAATCTATTTTGTCAATTCATCTACTGAGCTTTTCAGACCTGTTATTTGACCTGATATTTCAGTTTGGAGTTTTCTGATTTCTATCTTCATATGCTCTTGATTCTTATAAGTGTTCTGTTCTATACTTTCTTGGAGTTCTGTGAACATCCTCCATATTTCTTCTCTAAGCTCCATATCTGAGAGACTAACTAGGTGGTTGGCGTTTTTGGATTCTCAGAATTGCCATCTTCATTTCATTGCCTGGTGTTGGCTTGCATTGTTTCACATTGTTACTCTTGTATTGTGGCCTTTTCTACATGTTGTGGTGGTATACATTGGCAAGTCTGCTAGTAGGGATGCTGAAGAAATCCAATCTCAGGCTGCTTGGAACAGCAAGGCCCAAGATGACCACAGAGCGCCTCTGACACCCAGCAGAAACGGCAGTAGTCAGTCTGTGTATGGCCTGACCCACATCTGAAGCAGGCAAGACTGCCAGCAGGAAAGCTGATGAAATCCAATCTCTTACGGCTGGAAACAGCATGGCTCAAGATGGCTTCTGCCCTATTACTGATTTTTATAAGCAATTGTATTCCCCTTTCCCTTCTCCCAAGTGATCGTTAAGGTAATTGAAGTTGCACATTCATGATTCAGGTTTACATATATGCTGGCTGGTTTACCCTCTTATGCTGTGTGGGCACACATTTCTTGGCTGCAAGTACTTTGTTTAGGGCTGCAGTTTCTTGTGCTTTGTATGGTCAGGTGTTCTAAAGTTGCACACTTGGTTTTGGTGCTGGGGAACACCTGAAAATCAAAGGCACTGGGAATCAGGTATAGGATTGACTTCAGGTTTGAGAGACAGCACTCTTTGAATCCTCAGCCCCGGAAAGTTTTTCAGAGTTAAGACTCAGACTAAGAAAAATCTCAAAGAGCTGGTATGCTGTCTGACATTCTTAAGGCTCCAAGTTCAATCTCCAAGTACTGTTTGTGACCCTTGAGCACTGATGAGTGAGCATCGTGGCCATATAAGGTTCTTGTGATTCTAAGAAGCTCTATACCATAGGACCTGGTTATTAAGCTTTCTAGCCTGCACAACTAGGCTAAGTGTAGCTGGCAATTCCCCCTAAGGTCCCTATGCACTGCTAAGGAGGCCTCTACTCAAATAATACTGGAAGTGCAAAGAAGTTTTGTGTTCTTAATTCCTTTATTTTATTTTATTTATTTTGGGGTCACAGTACATTGGGATTAATCCTGTGTCTGCTAGGAAATCACTCCTGGGAGTGTACACAGGACCCTATGTTGAATGAAGGATTAAACTAGGGTCAGCTGCATGTAAGACATCCATCTTAACTCAAAACTATCTCTTCAACCCTGCCATGTGCTTTTGATGAGGTGGGGGAAGTTGGCCCCACTGCAGACTGTTCCTTACTCTGTGCTCAGGAGATCATATGTGATGTTGAGGATTTGAATAATGTACTCAACTCATTAAGGCAAACACCTTAACTCCACTATTCTCAGCCCTCAATTAAGTCTCCCATCGAGTTTTTTTTGGGGGTGGGTGGGGGCTTACTCCTGGCTATGTGCTCCTGGCTATGTACTCAGAAATTGCTCCTGGCTTGGAGACCATATGGGACACCAGGGGCTCTAATCAAGGTCCGTCCTAGGCTAGCACCACTGCTCTGGCCCCCAACCATCGAGTTTTTTAAATTAAGTATGTTATTTGATTGTGGGAAGCTGGAGGAATGTGACTACATTTAATTTTGTGTTTATTCCACAAATTAATTAGATTGATTTTTATAGTTCTGTTACTTTCCATTTCCTCCTAGAACTTATACATTTTAATGACAATTTTACAAAATTGAGTTTTTATAATTATAATGTAGATGAAAATATTTATTTTGGTTGGTACTATATTGACCATGTTTATCTCAAATACTTGAAGAGAAAGTTCATGCTAACAATTATTTGTACCTTTTTGTGCCCTGCAGAGGGATATTGGGCCTCTCTACAAGATTCCACATTTAGCGCATTGGTCCAGATGTTCAAAAGGGCCGTCATTTCCCTGCTGCATTATTGGAATGAAAGTGATGAGAACAACTATCATGCTAAAGTTCTTCTTAAAATGTTGGGAAAACTCTACACGGTAAGGATTTATATCAAAACTCAGAATAGCGGGCTAGAGAGATAGTACATTGTTAAGACTCTGCTCTGTATGCCACCAACCCAGCTTTGATCCCCTGTATCTCTATGGTCTCTTTAAGTGTAGAGCCAGGAGCAAGTCCTTTGAGAATCACCCCCAGAAAAAACAACCCCCAAACTTCATAATATCACATTTGCTTTTTCCTTGATGTTATGTAAACTCAAAATTTGAAGTTTATATTAGTACTTTTTATTTGTTTATATTTTATTTTATTGGTTTATCTTTTTTCTTTACCCTCCCCTATATCTTTAAATTTTTTTAATTTTGTTTTTCATGTTAGGGATGCATACAGTATCTTATATACAGGATAAATTTAAAGCAATAAAAACTATTAGTATATAATGATCACTCAATGCTTTTTTTTTTTTTTTTTTTTTACAAAAGATAGCATTTTAGAAATGTGTGTATTGGGGACTAGAGTGATAGCACAGCAGGTGGGCATCCTGGATTTGATCCCTGGTATCCCATCTAGTACCCTGACCCTGGCAAGACTTATTTCTAAGCCAGGAGGGACCATGGCCACTGCCAGGGATAGCACAAAAACCAAAACAAAAAATGCATATCACAGAGGTAGCCATACTTCTGTCTTTATTGTTTTATAACTTTTTTTTTTTGGTTTTGGGCCATACCCCAGGGGTTACTCCTGGTTATGTGGTCAAAAATCGCTCCTGGCTCAGGGGACCATATGGGACGCCGGGAGATTGAACTGCAGTCCTTCCTAGGTCAGCTGCGTGCAAGACAATTGCCCTACTGCTACGTCACTGCTCCAGCCCGTTTTGTAATTTTTGTATATATCTGTAAACATTCTGTATAGTTGCAAGCTTGTGAGATTTGTTGCTGTTGGACAAAGAGAGAGTACAGCAGGTAGGTTTGTCTTGTATGTGAATGACCAACACCAGTATGCCAAGAATGACCCCTGTGAACTACTGAGTATAGGCACTTCCCCCCAAAATCTCTTAAAACAAAAGATACCTTCACTCTTTACTATTATTGACATATTATCTTCTTAAATGAACCAATTTCAAATTCTTTCAAAAGGATAATGAATCTATGTTCCATAGAGATGTCTCACTTTTTAAAATTTGGAAACATTTTCTGCATATATTACTTCCTAATTATTATAATGATAATTCCTCGGTCTTAATGTGTTTAATGTCATAAGTGCAAACATTTTAACTTAAAAGTGAAGGGCTTTCTCTTTTATGAAATTCCTGTTCTTGTATTTCAATAATCTAAAAATATATTGTTCCTCTTTTTTTCTTTTTGGTTTTTGGGCCACACCCAGTGAAGCTCATGGGTTACTCCTGGCTATGTGCTCAGAAATCACTCCTGGCTTGGGGGATCATATGGGATGCCCAAGGGATCAAACCGAGGGTCCGTCCTAGGTGTTTTCAGATACTGGCTATTGTAAATAGTGATGTTTCTTTATAGTACGAGTTTGAACATAGAATTCAGAGAAGTTTTTTTGCATGTGTTTTTTGGGTTCATTGGTTATATACCCAGGGAATGGTAATTGCTGATCATACAGAAGTTCAGTTCATATTTTTATGAGAATTTTTAAGGATATTGCTTTCCCAAAACGCTGGACCAATTGGCATTCTCTACATTCTCACCAGCACTTTGTTCTTGTTCCTTTTAATGTATTCCAGTCTCTGGTTCTGTGGCATGAAATGATACCTCGCGTTTTGATATGCATTTCAGTGAAGTAGTGTGTTTTTTATGTGCCTTTTAGCCATCTCTGTTTCTTCTTTGAGGAAATGTCTGATCATTTCTTTTCTTGCTATGCTCTAACAGTACTTTGTATATATTAGATAGTAATCCTTTATCAGATGGGAATTGGGTGAATTTTATAGTTTCTTCCATTCTGTAGTTATTCTTTGTATCCTGGTCACTTTGGGCATCTAAAATATGGGTTCAAGCATTCTTTCAACTCTGGGAATTTTTCCGCGATGATGTCTTTTTCATAAGGGTTTTCTTCCTAGTTCTCTGGTACTCCAGTGATTCTTAATGTTGCTCCTGTTAAATTTATACCAAAGGTCTGTTGTTGTATGTTCATTTACTTTGATTATATTTTCCATCTTCTCTTTGTTTATTTTAAGACTTTTTCAGTATCTTCTATTTAATGGATGTATTATACAGCGCATCTTCCAGCTCACTGATTCCTCAGTAGCTGTTAATAAGCTCTGTTGATAAAGCTTTCCAGTGAGTTTTTCATTTCACCTACCAAGTTTGGTTTTGTTTGTTTGGATTTTTGGTTTTTGGTTCAGACCCTGCAGCACTCAGGGGCTACTCCTGGCTCTATGCTCAGAAATTGCCCCAGAACACTCGGGGTCCATATGGGATGCTGGGATTTGAACCACCATCCTTCTGCATGCAAGGCAAATGCCTTATCTCTCTGATCCCTCACCTATCAAGCTTTCAATGGCAGTTTCAAGTATTTTCTTCATCTACATGGATTTTTCCTTAGACCCTTAATTCTTTAAAGCTTTTTATGAATGAAAATAAATTAGAATGTTATTACATTAACCATATATATTATTATAGTTTTCTTTATATTCCTATAAATGTGGGCTTGACAGTAGAGGATTTTATTTTTATAAAACCATACTCTAGGGACCGGAGCAATGGCGGAGCATTAGGGTATTTGCCTTGCACTCAGCTGTCCCAGGATGGAACCTGGTTCAATCTCCCGGTGTCCCATATGGTCCCCCAAGCCAGGAGTGATTTCTGAGCACATGGTCAGGAGTAATCCCTGAGCATCACAGGGTGTGGCCCATAAATCCAAAAAAACCTCAAAACAATAAAACTCCCCAAAATCCTTACTCTAGCCAATAAAGTGCCAGTTTGCTCTTTATTCTAATAATCTATTAAGTAAAATCATGTATAATGCTTTCTCATTGATCATTTTTTCTTATTTAAGGTAAACCAGACTATGTTCCATCTCTCTGAAAATATTTTCAAAATTAATGAGCTCTCACATTGGCTTGATTTTTATGTAGATGCTTATAAAAGGTCCTCTTGGAAATTGAACTCAGTAAGTATAGAATAGTTTTTGTGATTTATTCCTGACTGCATTTAATAATCACTGTTGGACTCAAGGGAATCTTATGGGTACCTGGGATTGAATTTAGGTTGGCAGTGTGCAAGCGGAGTGCTCTATCACTGTACTATCTCTGTGGCCCCAGTATGGCATATTTAAAGTGGGAAATGTGATTGATATTAAGTTAATGGAAATATATTTATAACCTTTATGAGTTTCTAAAACCCTTGCACTTTGTAAAATTATACAATGGAAATATCAAGGACTAATGGAAAGGACAAGATTATAGCTCCTCCAAACCAGTGCAGTTTGGTGGATAGAGCATTAGCCAAGAAATAGGTGCTGTCTTGGTGTAGATAGCATGGCCAACTGGGCATGCAGTTCCTGGAAAGCATCATAAGAATGAAGACTACACTGAATCTAGAAGGTAGAAATTCAGCCCCATCTGCTAGCACTGCGGAGCACAGTTGCCCTGAGTTGAATATGGAATGCTATGTGACTCACAGGAGCTGGCAGAAGGTGGGGCTACAACTCAAGAAATGTCTAAGATATGTGTTCCTTTTTAGTTAAATGTTTCTGACTCTTGGGGCCAGAGCAGTGGCATAGCAGTAAGACATTTGCCTTGCACGTGGCTGACCTAGGATGGACGGCATTTCGATCCCCCGTGTCCCATTTGGTCCCCCCAAGCCAGGAGCAATTTCTGAGCACATAACCAGGAGTAACCCCTGAGCATCACTGGGTGTCACCCAAAAACCAATGTTTTTATTATGCCCATTGCAGCAACAACCTGAGATTTGTGTTTCTTTCCATGAGCATTGTAATTTTATCTATAGAGTATCATCTGTTGGCTGGCAAAATTATGTTAGAGCTAAATTCATTCCAATTTCCTATAAAAACATTTGAGCTAGTGTCATTTCAAAGTACAGACTACTTAGAGAGCAAAACAGACTATTAGAGAAATTGTCCATAATTTATAATTAATTACTAAATAAGTAAATGCTAAAAAATTTATATGTATGTATGTGTGTATGTATATATGTATATCATATATATATTTATACATATACATGTATTTATGTGTATATATAGCATACAAGCATTTTTTTTTAGGATTTGGTAGATCTTCAGTGCTCCTGAGCAGCAGCAGATTGGATTGCTTTGGGTGGAAGTACTAGGATATTAACCAGTCGGGGATTTAAATCTGTGAGGGAAGGGTCAACTTTTCTTTATCCTTTCATTGATTAGAATGGTTGTCATTTTTCACTTGTAGGACAGTTCAGTAGACCTCCAGTCTCCAGTCATATTCAGTCATTTTCCATTTATCTTTAATATTTTGTCAAAAATTAAACTTCTGTATGCAGACTCACTTTTAAAAATACAGGTATGTTCATTTCTTTGTCTTCACCATCAAATTGTAAGTTCATTTCTTTGTCTTCACCATCAAATTGTAAGTTTTGATGCCTTCTCATTAAGGGGTGCTGAGAATTGAACCTGGGCCAACTATGCTCTCTCCAGGCCTCAGAGTGATTTGTTTCTATTTTGCGATCATAAACAATTGACTGGATTCAAAGAACATATTAATCCTTTAACATTTAATCTTTTTTTCCCTAAAGGTTGTCTATATCAATTTTGATTAATAAAACTATGGGAATATTTGTTACATGTTTAAAAATATCTGTTACATGTTTAAAAATAAAAATATACCTACTACATATTTAAAGTTCAAAAAAAAAAAGAAAACTAGGAATTATAGCTGGAAGGGAGTGCCAGGCAGTGGCTCATGCCTGTTTTCTGCAGTCCTACTTTGCAAGTTGTCTGAATGCCACTGCTGGAACCGCCTTACATTTGCATGCAGAAGCCATAACAGAGTTTAGTTCATCATTCACTTTTCCCTTTATTTCTTTGTAAATGTGTGATCCTTCTTATTCATATGAATAGATATTCTGCTTGACAGTTATTTCCATTCTGAAAGCCCCCTTATCACATGCAGGAATGTAAGGAAGCTGCCAAATCATTAAGTAAACTTTATCAACCTAAATTGTTAACCAATAAAAAACTTTTTTGATGACACAGCAATCTTTATTGGAACTTATTAGGAAATTTTGAGGGTTAGAAGCCAGAGTACTACAAGTAGGGAATTTTCTTTTCCTGCAGCCAAGTGGGATTCAATCCCCGGTATCCCATTTGTTTTCTCAAGCTGTTCAGGAGTGATGTCTGAATGCAGAGCCCAGGAGCTTGAGTACCACATGTATTCCCCCACCCGCACCAAAAAAAAAAAAAAAAAAGAAATTTGTCAGGGAGAGAACACAATAATTATGTTTTTAGGAGAGAACACAAGCTTATGTAGAGTAGAAATAGTCAAGCAAAGAAACAGACAAGACACATGTTCAAGGGAGAACTCAGTTTTGAAGAGCAACTAACAAAACTTTCTTTCCACATTTGTTGGCTGCCACAAGTGCCGTCAAATCCTATTGATAGCCACCATCTTGTATTCCCTAAACTTAAAAATCTTGAATCCCTGAACAGATGGGTGCCATAATGTACCTCATTATATTTTTTTTATGTCTGTTGTTTGAAGTAGTGTGCTGGTTGAATCAGGACTTTACACATGCATTGCAGGTTCTCTACTGCTAAGAACTGCATTTCAGGTTCTCTACAGCTATCTCATTGTATTTTGGATTAAGCATTTAATTTTATAGGTAAAGCATTTAGAACAGTGCCTCACACAGGGGCCAGAGTGATAGCACAGCGGTAGGGTGTTTGCCTTGCATGTGGCTGACCCAGGATGGTCCTCGGTTTGATCCCTGGCTTCCCATATGGTCCACCAAGCCAGGATCTATTTCTGAGCACATAGCCAGTAGTAACCCCTGAGCATCATTGGGTGTGGCCCAAAAACCAAAACCCCCCCCAAAAAAGAAGTGCCTCACACAAGCAAAAATACCAGGTGCCATCTCTTTTATATGTGTGTGTATTTGTGTGTGTGTGTGTGTGTGTGTATTAGACATGTATGTGGGGACAAGCAAATAAACTAAAAGTATACTTTCACACAGTGCATTTGCCATCAAATAAATGAAATGTTTAATGAAGGAAAGAATATACAATTATTTTATTTTGCTTTAACTTCTGTAGCTTTACTGGTTTTAAGCAAGCTTCCAATAATTTAACATTTTTGGGCCTTTTTTATTTGTTTCTTTTGCTAAGAGCCATAGACATTAACAAGTCCAAAGTGTCATTTGACTTAAGATATTTGTGTACCTGTTTCCTCCTCAGTTGTTCTCAGATGAACTACTTTTAGTTGCATTGATGGAC
This sequence comes from Suncus etruscus, assembly GCF_024139225.1. Classification (NCBI taxonomy): domain Eukaryota; kingdom Metazoa; phylum Chordata; class Mammalia; order Eulipotyphla; family Soricidae; genus Suncus; species Suncus etruscus. The sequence continues at coordinate 77,854,235 of NC_064863.1, forward strand.
CAAATTCCTGAAATTTTTTGTATGGATTTTCCCTAGAATTGGATATATATTTGGGACTGTGAATATTTGCACTTAAAAGGAAGTTCTCAGGGGCTATTCCTAGTGTTGTGCTTAAAAGCAACCCATGGCAGTGTGTGTGGGATCCCAAGTGGTATGAGGGATTTGAACCATGTTCAGTCCCATGCAAGGCAAAGTACCTTGTCTCCTGTGCTATCTGGCTCCAGAAAAGTCATATATATTTGAATGTCATTCATACTTGAACTTTTTCTATAGTCTTCTTCCTTTCTAAACTTTTCTTCTGAGAATATGAAGTTCAGCACACTGCTTCATTCAGTTTTTGCAAGTCTCTGAAATGAGCTTTGGTAACAGATAGAGTTGCCCACTGGAACCTGTAAAGGCTCACTTGCCATCTTGCACCCAATAGCAATACTGAGCTTTGGTTTCTTGGGTTGGGTTCTTGCTTCCCAGAGGTGAATATGGTGCATAGTTTCAAATGGTGTGTATAAGGTACCTTTCATTAATGCTGTGGTGATGATATCTATACATGTCTGCTGACAGCAAATGGAGATACGAATAATTTCTGTTTTACAGGAAAAAAAAATTAGAGCCTATAGGCAGTTGGCTGATGTTTTGGAACATGGAGGATTTGAATTGTCTTTTCTGCCCACCCTTAATCTATTGGTCCGAAGAGGTCACTTAATTGAGGATGTTTTGAATCAGCTTAATATATTTGAGAATGAAGATCTGAGGAAAGAGTTATTGGTAAAGTATAACATTCACTTCATGTTTTTGCTACTGGGCTAAGGAAGACAGATAAGTACAGTTCCCATAGGAGAACTAGCCCCTTTTACTAAACTGGTTGTCTGTCTTGGAATTTTCTTCATTCCTCCAGATTCCTTTGGTTTATCTTTTAATTGTGTTTTGGTTTCATGCCTATGGTGCTCAGGGCTTACTTCTGATGCTGTGCTCATGGAACATACCCCGGTGGGACTCAGGGACCATATGTCTGTGACTTGAACCTGGGTCACTTGTAATCTAGGCAAACACCTTTTCCCTGTAGAGTCTCTGGCTCCAAAGGATTGTTTTAGAAAAGTTAAATGCTTGCCAGTAATAAATGGAATTTAAAAAGAAAAATGATAGGGAAGTCTATAGTAACAGGATATAACTGTCAACATAGAAATGTAGGGTTTCATAAGAAGGAAAGAGAAATTAAAATCTAAGTACGTTGGAAGAGAAAGCAAGAGAATATGGTTAGAAACCAGAGATTAGACATGAGAAAACTCTTTGGAATTTAGGGGTCACAGTATTTTGGGTCTCTTGGAAAGAAGAGACATGGCTTTGGTATTGGTATACATTCCTCAAGATTTGGCAGGCTGGACTCTAGGATCCAGAATTGTCTGTATTAGAGTCTGTGGTGGTGAGATTATTTTTTTTTCCTTTTAAGGGTATGGGTTAGCCATGCCTTAAAAGGAAAATCAGAACACATAAAATAAATTGAAAAATTCCCAGGAAGGAAGAGATAGATCAGCAGGTAGGACACTTTGCATGTGGTCAGTCCAGTTCCATCCCTTGAACCCATGTGGTTCCCTGGGCACCAACAGCAGTCATTCTGGAACAGGGTTAAGTTATGAGCACAGTCAGGTGTGGTTCCATCAAAACAAACAAACAAACAAACAAAAAACAACTAGGGTGAAAACAGGTACAGAGTAATTTAAAGAATCAAGATCTTGGGGGGCCAGAACGGTGGCACGAGCCATAAGGCATCCCTCTTTGAGCACTAGCCTAGAATGCACTGTGATTCAATCCCCAGCGTCCCATATGGTACCCCAAGCCAGTAACAATTTCTGAGCGCATAGCCAGGGGTAACCCCTGAGCGTGACAGTTATGGCTGAAAAACCAATAATAATAATAATAATAATAATAATAATAACAGAGTCAAAATCAGTTTTAGTCATTTTACGAATGAGAGATTGTCAACAGAGGATGCTGTTTCTTCCGGGACTAAATGCTAGCCAATTATGTTTGATTTGTTTATTCTAATTTTTATGGAGGGAGGGTCACATCCAGCAATACTTAGGGGCTAGTCCTGACTCTGCTTGGGGCCATTACTGGCATATTCAAGGAATCATATAGGATGCCAGGGAATAAACCCAGGTTGGCCACATGTGAAGCAAATGCCCTACCTGCTATGCTATGTTCTGTCCCCTGGTTATTCCATTTTTTTAAAATTACATTATTTCTGGATTTCTTTGTTTGTTTTGGTCACACCTGGCAGTGCTCAGGGGTTACTCCTGGGTCTATGCTCAGAAATCGTTCCTGGCAGGCTTGGGGGACCATATGGTATGTCGGGATTCGAACCATCGTCCTTCTACATGCAAGGCAAACACCCTACCTCCATGCTATCGTTCCAGCCCCATTTGTGGCTTTTTAATGTTGATTTTCATAACAAGTCAGTGGTGAGAAATACTTCAGGTTCTGTGTTTGGCAGACTACAAGATTAAATCTGCAATATTAATCTATAAGATTAAACACTGGAGATGGCAATTATTTTAAAGATTAAATTCTTGAAACTGCATTAACCTCTTAGGATTAGTGTGAATAAGATGTTATCACTATGTCGTAAAGAGTTTGAGATGCATAATTAAATGTTATTTTGCTATATATATTTATATATTTTGTGTCACACCTGGCAGCGCTCAAGGGTTACTCCTGGCTCTGCACTTAGAAATCAATCTTGGCATGCTCAAAGGACCATATGGAAGGCCAGGAATTGAACCAGGGTTTGTCCTGTGTTTGCTGAATGCAAGGCAAACACCCTACCACTGTGCTCTATAGTCCCTGCTAGTATTATTTTTAATTGACATAATATGTAGCAGTACAAAATTGTGGAAGTAATAGTAGGTGATTTATTTTGTTTCTGTAGATTTCATTTACTGGAGAAATGGGATTTGGTTTTGGTTTTGGAGGAGTCAAGGCGGAATTCTTTCATTGTCTGTTTGAAGAGATGACCCGGCCAGAGTATGAAATGTTCATCTATCCTGAGGAGGCTTCCTACATGTGGTTTCCTGTCAAGGTCAGTCCTCAGTTTGGCTTGAATTTTATGACAGGTGGTCATCACATGCCACAAAAGATTGTATTCCCTGAAGGCTTTATATTGGCAAATTGTTTCTGGTACAGTTGTGAGGATAATATGAGGTTCTTGTAAGGTGATTATTTTATTTCTAATGGACTCTCCTTTCTCCTTGTATTTCTCCTCTATTAACTGTAGCCTAAGTAATTATCATTTCTAAAATATGTACATAAAAATGAGCTTTTCCTGGGCACCACCAGGAGTGATTTCTAAACATTTTCGAGTATAGTCCCCATAAAACAAAACAAACAGCAACAAAAAAGAGCTCTTCCAGATTCTAAATATAGAGATTCAGTGTAATTCCTATCCAAAGTTAGCATTTTTTAAGGACGTAGAAAAGTCAATAATAAAGTTAGAAGAAACCACAAATAGCCAAAGTCACAATGAAAAAATAAGAATTGCAGAGATGGGGCCAGAGTGATAGTACAGTGGCTAGGGCATTTTCTTGCATGTTGCTAACCTGGGTTTGATTTCTGGCATACCATATGGTCCCTTGAGCCTGCCAAGAGTAATTTCTGAGCACCACCGGGTGTGGTCCAAAAACCAACAAAAAAGAAAATGGATAGGTATCCCAAAAAATGGAGAGGTATCTCCTTACCTAATTTAGAACTATATTATAAAGCTATAATGATTAAAACTGCCTGCTACTTGAATAAAGATAAGCTCTCTGATCAATGGGTCAGAATCATCTACCCAGGGACAAAATCCCATATAAATAGTTTTTGATAAAGGAAATGAGAATATGAAATGGCATAAAGATAGCCTCTTCTAAAGCATTTGCCTTGCATGCAGAAGGTTGGTGGTCCGAATCCTGGCATCCCATATGGTCCCCTGTGCCTGCCAGGAGTGATTTCTGAGCGTAGAGCCAGGAGTAACCCCTGAGTGCTGTTGGGTGTGATCCAAAAGCCAAAAAAAAAAAAAAAAAAGATAGCCTATTCAACAATTGGTGCTGGGAAAACTGGATAATTACATTTAAGAAATTAAACTCAACCCATATTTCTTTACACGCAAGTCAATTTAGTGTGGATCAAAGACATTGAAATCTGACCAGAAACTATAAAATACATTGAGGAAAATATAGGGAGAATGCTCTAAACAGGGGCCTCAAACTTGTGGCCCTCTGTACAACATTTTGTGGCCCCGCCCTAGAGGAATCTTTGTTTTGTTTTTGTTGTTTGGGTCACACCCCCCATGTTTAAGGCTTACTACTGACTTTGCACTCAAGAATCACCCCGACTTTGCCTCCTGCGGCCCCAGGTAAATTGAGTTTGAGACCCCTGCTCTAAGATTTGACCTTAAAGGAGTTTTCAATCATACTACTGGCAAAGGGAACAAAATTAAAAAAAATTAACAAATGGATCTGTGTTAAAGAGCTTCTGTATGGCAAAAGAAAAATGGGCTAGAGCTAAAATAATATAAAGTACTCACAAATATAAACGAAAACAAATTCAAAGATCTTATCAAAAAATGGGTAGAGAAAATGAACAGATGCTTCTGGAAATCAGGCAGGTTGCCAGTAAGCACATGAAAAGTGTTCAGGATCACTTACTAGAGAAATCCAAATCTAGATAACAGATACCATTCACCAGTAATTATGGTACATATCAAAAAATGTAGGAACAGTTGGTGCTGATGGAGATACAGTGAAAAGGGAACTCCTGTCTGATGCTAGTGGGAATGTTGTCTGATTCTACCTCCTGAAAATGGTATGGAGAGACTTCAGTAAACTTGGATTTGAACTGCTATATGACCCAGCATCCCAGTTTTGGAATATATATCCCCAGACCTTAAAAAACATTTATTCAAAAGGACATAAACACACCATTATTCATTGTTGCTATGAGTACATTAGCTAAAATATGGAATCAACTTAGGTTTCCCAATGACAGATGAATTGATTATGAAGATATACACAATGGAATACTATATAGATGCAAGGAATGATGAAATCGTGCAATTTTCTGAAGAAGCTGTAAGATAGGCTGAGTGAAGTAAGCTAGACAGAAGAAAGATAAACACAGGATGATCTCACTTATCTGTGGTATATAAAATTAAAAAATGTAATGTATGTAGTAAAGGGATTCCTAGATCATCCTTGACCCTAAAGGTCTAGCAAGGAGAAGGACATAGGAGGTAAGATACCAAGGTGGGAAGGAAGATGAGAAAAGGAAGGGGGAACATGGGTTTGGACTTCCTTTATATTAGGGATGTGGGAGAGGTATAGTTACACATCCAGAACACAGACTCACCAACACTGAAAACATGAGATCTAAGCTACAACCACCGAACTTCACTGTCAAGGTGATGACAGGCAGGGTTGGGAAGGTTGGTCGGTGTGCGGGGAATGATGGAGTATGGGAACACTCATGATGGAAGTTGACACCAATGGTGGGATTAGTTTTCTTTTTTTTAAAGCCTAAAACTTAACTATCAATAACTTGTAAACCACAGTTCTTTAATTAAATAGAACATTTTTTAAAAAGAAAATGCTTCCAGCTAGGGATATTGCTTAAAGGGAAGGAGCAATTGCTTTGCATGCATACAGGAGCTCCAGATTTGAGTCCTAGTACTGAATGGTCCCCCAAGCACTATTGGGAATGATCTTCAGGTGCTTAATTAGTAGTAGTCACCAGCATTAAAACAGATAATACACACAGAAAACCATCCTGAAGACAAAGGCAGTGGAAAGAAATTGAATTATTTAGTTTTTCTTTCTCTTTATTATTTTGCTGTGCTCAGGGATTTCTCCTGGCTCTGTACTCAGAGATTACTCCTGGTAGTGCTTAGAGACCATCTGGAATGTCAGGGATCAAACCAAATTAGCCACATGTTTATCAATCCCTTAACCCTTGTACTATCTCTCTAGCCCCAAACTTTTATTTTTATAATAATTACTAATTATATTTTTATATCTGTTAATGTTTCTAATAACCAAAACTGTCAGGGTTTGAAATTGACTTCATGAATCAAGTATGGACTTTGTTTTTAGAAAAAGTTTTGTTTTTTAGGGGTATGTTGTTGGGTAGGGTGCTTGTCTTGCATACTACCAGCCCAGGTTTGATGCCTGGTACTCATTGCTCCCCTGAGCACTGCTATGTTCCCCCCACCAAAAGCGTTTTGGTTTTAATATTTGATTTCATTTTGTAGATCTATTGTGTACTAGATTAATTCATAGTAATTCTGTCATAATGGTAAATGGTAACCTTTTCTTATTTTTTTTCCAGCCTAAATTTGAGAAAAAGTTTTACTACTTCTTTGGGGTACTATGTGGACTTTCCCTGTTCAATTGCAATGTTGCCAATATCCCTTTTCCCCTGGCCCTGTTTAAGAAACTTCTGAGCCAAACACCATCTTTGGATGATTTAAAAGAACTGAGTCCTGTTTTGGGAAAGTAAGTATTCATAGTTCTTTTTTCTAACATTTGTTGAGATAAATATTTAACTATACAAACACCAACTATATTTTCATTTTGAACAGTAGTGTTTTAGGTATTTTTTTTTTTTTTTTTTTTTTTTTTTTTTTTTTTTTTTTTTTTGGTTTTTGGGCCACACCCAGTAATGCTCAGGGGTTACTCCTGGCTATGCGCTCAGAAGTTGCTCCTGGCTTGGGGGACCATATGGGACACCGGGGGATCGAACCGTGGTCCGTCCAAGGCTAGCGCAGGCAAGGCAGGCACCTTACCTTTAGCGCCACCGCCCGGCCCCGTGTTTTAGGTATTTTAAAACATTTATTTCATCATGATTTATTAGATAATATTTAACTTTCACATTTAAGTACAAAGTTTCCTATGATTTGTCCTTGGCACTTGCATTACTCTTTCAATTATACTAGTGTAGAAATAGTCATTAACAGCACAAGATTATTTGTGTAGGATGTTTATTTAAATCTTTCCTTTTCATTACTTAGAAATAATTATTTCTAATGTAAAATATATCTGCCACTTCAGACAGCCCAAAACATGGGACCAAATGTGCTTGGGACTGCCTAACACTTGAAATGATGTCTTTAGTGATGATTGATTTTAAAACACAGTCAATTGTTCTTTAGGAGTTTACAAACACTTCTGGATTATGAAGGTGATGACTTTGAAGAAGTATTTCTTATCTATTTTTATGTGAGTAAACAATAAACAACAGATTATACATTAGATTTAATCCAGTTACTCCTTTTGTTTTTTGTTTTTGTTTTTTGGGCCACACCCCGGGTGGTGATGCTCAGGGGTTACTCCTGGCTATGCACTCAGAAATTGCTATGGGCCAGGGATTGAACCACTGTCCATCCAGAGTTAGTGCAGGCAAGGCAGATACCTTACTGCTTGTGCCACCACTCTGACCCCTCCAGTTAGTCCTTTATACACTTAGCTAAGTGTGTCATTTGTACTTTTTAAGTGTATCATTTGTATTTTATTTAAAAAACACACACAAAACTTTGACTTTATTTATTTATTTATTTGGTTTGGGACCACATCTAACTATCTCCCAACAGACATTTCTGGCCAGGGATTCTCTTGAACTCAAAATTCCCATAAGCAAACATGTGCTCCAGACCTTTAGTTTATCTTCCAGCATAAGAAAAAAAAATTTTTTTTTAGTTTTTGAGTCACACCCTATGGCACTCAGGGTTTACTCCTGGCTCTACACTCAGAAATCACTCCTGCCAGGCTCGGGGGACCATATGGGATGCCGGGATTCAAACCACTGTCCTGTATGCAAGGCAAACACGCTCTACCTCCATGCTATCTCTCTGGCCTCATAAGAAAATATTTTTAATTAGCTAATGGCAAAGGCTGGTTTTTCATATTTCTTTATTGTTATTTTGCTATTTTTTGAACTGGAAATACCATTTATTTTTTTTTACTATGTAACAAACAATTTCTGAATTGAGGGGCTTAAAGCAAAGCTATTTTTTTTCTGGATTGGGTGGGGCTTAGTTTGGCCAAATTGTCTACAGTAGCCTCACTTCTGGGTCAAGTTATTTTGGCAGGCTGGTTGGTTATATGGGATTTTTGCTAGAACACCTTGTGTCTGACCTGCTGGCCTTTTAGCCTCTACTAGGCTAGCAGAATTCTCCCCTGATTTTATTGGGTTAAAAAGAGCAGGATGAGGAACCAGAGAGATAGTATTAGAAGGTAAAGTGCTTGCCTTGCATACAGCTGATTCTTGTTCAATTCCTGGCACCACATTCTGACCCCCAGGCATCACTAGGAATGATCCTGATTACAGAGCCTGGAGACCATGTAAACTGAACAAAACCAGAGGTGACTCAGAAATGTGGGGTGGGGCAGGGAGCAAGAAGAAATAATGGGAAAGTGTTTTATCTAAAACTTTTCTCAGATCCCTTTGATCAAAACATTCTTAAACTGGTGACTACACTCAGTTTTGAGGGCTGATGGGAAATGTCATGCAATCGCACTGTAGAAGGGCCTGAAATTTTGGGAGGAAATTTATGGACCTTATTTGTGTGACTCTTGTCTGAGCTGTACTACATGACTACTAAGATCCTGCAATTTCTTTTTCTATTTGTTGGTCCAGTAAAACACTTAATTCAGGTTCTTATTTTAGAAAGTTATATTAAGCTAGGGATGTAACTCAGTGGTAAAAGCATGTGCCTTATATATATGAAACCCTGGATTTGATCCCTATTACAACCAAAAAAGCGTTTTATTTGGCATGATATGGTGACTATTATTTGCATGAGAATGTACATCTTGGCAAATTCTTAAAAGATAGTTCTAAAGTGGTTTTGTTGATGATATGGTTTTATTTCAGAAGTACTGAGTTCATTTGTGGTTATAGGTACACTGGGACAAAAATGATGTTGCTTTGAATCCTAATGAAAGGTCCAGAATTGTCAACCAGACTAACAAGTAGGTGCAAAGAAATGAAATGTCTATTCTGTTTATAAATTACTTTTATTTCTGGTAAGAAAGATTATATTCTGGTAGGAAAGGCAAATAAAAGTTGAGAGGCCTGGAAAGTGTTATACTACCAGATAGTCTCTCTTTTTATCAAACCCTGACTCTATATATAATATAATATAATATATATAAATATATATAATATATATAAAATAAATATATAGCATCACTTCCTTTAATTATCATTTTTTACTTATGGTTTACTTATGGTTGTCTCCCAAAATAACAAGTTGCCTGATGGCAGGAACTCTATGTCTTGCTAATTTGTTGTCTATGTAGTAGTTAGGGTGTTCTATCACATTGACTGTTCCATAGCAGATACATCGTAAAATAAGTATTTGTGGAGGAGATCACTATACTTTTCATACCCTAACATGGAATATGCTGCTTAGTTGGAGATTACTGATATTTCATAAAAAAATCGGCTAAAGCGGGGGCCAGAGAGATAGCATGGAGGTAAGGCATTTGCCTTTCATGCAGGAGGTCATCGGTTCGAATCCTGGAGTCCCATATGGTCCCCCGTGCCTGCCAGATTGAGCCCTGGAGCCAGGAATAACCCCTGAGCACTGCGGGTGAGGACCCAAAAACTACACACACACACACACACACACAAAAATTTCTATGGGCCAGCGAGGTGGCGCAAAGGTAAGGTATCTGCCTTGCCAAGCGCTAACCAAGGAAAGAGCCGGTTTGATCCCCTGGTGTCCCATGTGGGTTGTCACAAGCCATGGGCGATTTCTGAGGCGCTTAGCCAGGAGTAGCCCTAAGCATCAAATGGGTGTGGCCTGAAAAACCAAAAAAAAAAAAAAATCAGCTAGAGCAGCAAAGAGATATCCAGTGAGCATTTTTGGTTTTTTTTTTGGTTGGGTCCCACCCGGCAGTGCTCAGGGGTTGGTTACTCCATGGCTCCATGCTCAGAAATCGCTCCTGGCAGGCTCGGGGCATTAATATGGGGATGCCGGGATTCAAGCTACGAATCTTCTGCATGAAGACCAAACGCTTTACCTCCATCCTATCTCTCTGGCCCCCACTGAGCATTCTTATCTAAGTCAAATGGGTTTTTAAAAAATGTTGGTCCAGAGCAGTACTACAGTGGACTGGATTGATTGCCTTCATGCCAACCCATCTGAATCTTGGCACCTCTCATATTCCCCTGAACCCTGCTCAGGGTGCTATCTAGGCAAGAGCCAGGAATAAACCCTGAGCATTATTGAATGTAGCCCAGAAACAAACTTGCACTTTTATTTGTTCTAATTTATAGTTTATTCTGTTACTAATCCCTATTTGTTCCAGTATTGAAGTAACTGAAATCATCTTTTGTTTTGTTTAAAGGAGAGATTATGTTTCTAAGTGTAGTCAGTTACATCTTCGACTTCTCTGTAAAGGTAGTTTTATTGAAGAATTTCAAAGGGGGATTTTACAGAGTCTGTGAAAAGGAGATAATTTATTTTTTCCATCCTGAGAACTAAGGGACGTGATATAGGAAGTACAGATTATGATTGGAAACATTTGAAAAGGTACATCATAAGAACCTAAATTTTAATTGCTTTTATTTATGCAGCATGGTTATAAAATTGTTCATTGTTGAGTTTCAATCATATAGTGTACACCATCCTTCACCAGAGTTTCTCTCCCACCCCCACTTGTCTTGTACAGGCAATTTGCTTCTCTCTCTCTTTCTCTCCCTGTCCCTGTCCCTGTCCCTGTCCCTGTCCCTCTTCCCTCTCTGTCTCTCACCCACTGTGATTTGTACTATTGTTTATAGAGAGATGCCTTACATGTTATTTCTCCCCTTTCAGCACATGAGTTCTGTCCAGAGTGATCAGTTCCAATTTTCATTGTCTAGTAGACCCTTCTCTCTTAACTACACCTGACAGCTCTTTGTGGTGAGCTTTCTACCCTTGGCTGAACCTCCTGACCCTTACCCCTATTCTCTCTGAATGTTTATTACCCATATATACTCAAGTATAAGCTGAGTTTTTTGGCACAAATTTGTGCCATACAAATTTCGGGTCATACAGGTTGATTCAGTGCATTTGCATTGAATCAAATGCACATAGTCTCCAGTCATCTTCTGCCATCTGATGGAGGGGGCTTCAGCTTCAGCTTCAGCTCAGTACACCAGTCGAGGCTCAATTGAAGAGGTAGGCAGCTGAACTGAATGCCACGGAACTATTTAATTCACGATATTCTGTGCTTTATATGAAACCGACAGAAGTGATGATTATATTTGTGAACTCAATGATGATGACAATGTGCTGATATCATCACATCATATAAAGCTGAAGCTCTGTTTGGATATACAGATGATGAGGGAGGGAATCCAGTTTTGAAGATTTTTAACCTTGTGATTTGGCTTAATTACCCATTAAGCTATGGTTTTTTGCACTTTAAAGTTTTAAAGTTATTGTTGTTAGTTTACAGGTTTTATTAGCAATAAATATTGAAAAAACATTTAACCTACGATTCCTCAATTATTGATAATTGTTTCGGTATATATTTTTTATTTTTAATTTATTTTTTTAATTTACTAATGGCTGAATTTTCCACCTCGGCTTATTCTCGAGTCACTAAGTTTTCCCAGTTTTTAGGGTAAAATTAGAGGGGTGAGTGGGCTTATACTCGGGTGGGCTCTATACTTGGGGTCAGGTAATACTCAAGTATATATGGTACATACTATCTCTTGTTTTTCTTGTATCCACAAATGAGTGAGATTATTCTATCCCTTATATCCTCTGATAGAGCCAAATTTTGCTTTAAGTTTGTTTATAATCCCTCAATTTTTGGTGTGTGTGTGGTTGTATGCCTAGAATGCAAGCTATAAAGAAGGTTATGATTAGTTCACACCCCACTATAGTGATGTTTTGGAAAGGCTTTACATAAATTGACACTTGAAGAAAAGAAAAAATTTCTTGTAAGTAGTTAGATCAGAAGTTAAATACCGTGCATTCTTGTTTTATGTGATTTTTAAAAGTCTGTTTTGTTACAAGCATTTGTAACTTGAATACAACAGTCCCCCCTAAACTATCTGAATGTTTCTTTATGCTGGGTTGGTGTGAGCATCAAAAAAAATTTGTCTCCCAGTGATTTCAAACTCACCTGTTGCTTACAAAATTCCTTATTCAACCTGGAGAGATAATACAGTGGGTAAGGATCTTGCCTTGCATGTCTGATTCCACAAGCCACCATCAGGGGTGACCCTGAGTGTCCACCGACTAGCTCTTGAGGTCCGGATGCATTAGAGGATTTCTTCCTTGGAGTCCTCTTGAGGAGAGAGGATGCACAGGCAGTGAAATATGAAGACATTGAGACCACACAATGTATGTTTGAGAGACAATTGTTCTTTCTCCAAGCTAGGGAGTTTTATAAGGGGTAAATTGCCAGTCACAGGTTATGAGAAGAATGTCTGGAGATTGACAAAGAACAGAACTTCTGGTACACAGAAACATTAATAGTAGCCCTGTTAAGATGTACATAACATTGAAATTGACTAGAGGGATATGCAACTTTGGTGAAAAGAAACTATATAAGAGTCCTAATTTAGAAGGGAGATGTTAGTTTTAACATTTACAAAGGCAGATCCTTCCAAGTAGTTTCAGAAGTAAAGTTTTTTGGAGGTAGCAAGGAGCTAAAGCTTGCCTAACAGATTTTTCCAGTTTGCTAAGGGAGAGCTGGTTTTGTGTAAAAGGGGTAGGTAAAAGAGCCAGGCCATATAAATGGAAAATTTTGCACCTGGCAAGGAGTTTTGACAGCTTAGAGTTGCATCATGATGTAAATTCAGAGGCTGACAGAAAAAGTATTGTCTTGAATGCTGACAATTTTGGGGGCAAAGAGTAAATTAATCAAGGCTATATTTTGGCCTATAAATACACAGGGAGAAGTAGACCAATTAAAATGCGAAGGAAATAACATGTCTGAACCATAACATGAATCTCAAAAATACCTTTCTGGAATTTCTCTAGCTCTCACTCTGTTTCCACAGCTGGCCTTTTGGTGAAATTCCCTTGGAGGCATATGAATAGCCATCCGCACGAGGGATATGATTTCTGGAGGGTCTCTGTCTGTCCCCTAATAGAAATATAGAAATTACTACTATGGTGCAGACCACCTGGAGAACTGCCACATGTGCACAGAAAACAAACTTCCTTCTTTGACAAAACTTCTTTCTGTAGTTTGTACCATCATTCACTTATCTAGGACTCAAAGAGATACCTAAGCTATTTATAGTATTTTTCAGGTTTTAATATTGGTTTTCCTGAGATTTGTTAATCTCTCATCTCATAATTCTATTTTATTTTCTTTGGGCAATGTTTTCTATTGTTATTTTGTGCTATGACATGAATGTTGAAATATATTTAGGCTTATCTAGAAGTTCATTCCATTAACCTCGTGTGAAGCCCAGCAGCTTAATTGTATACATTTTCAAAGTTACTTTTTGTTGTGTGTGTGTGTGTGGTTTTTTGGGTCACACCGGCAGTGCTCGAGGGATTGCTCCTGCAGCCGTGGGGGGTGGGGGGGGACGGACACCATATGGGGACGCCGGGATTCGAACCGATGACCTTCTGCACATGAAAGGCAAACACCTTATTTCCTTGCTATCTCTCCGGGCCCCAAAGATACATTTTTATCCCGTATTTTCTAGGAAGATTTCTTGTCCTGAAGAAACTTTCACAACAACCCATAATCCCTCAGTTGCTTCTATCTACTACTTGTACTTAATTTAAAAGACTCTTAGAATCTTCTGAGCATCTTTAAACTGCGTTTGGCTTAATTCTCAGCCAAGCATTAGCAGAAACGTGATGTCATGGTGCTTGTTCGGTGGCTGTTTCAATAACTCATTTAATTTTTTCTTGCTGTTTTATCTTTTTATGCAATAAATGAGTCCAGGTGGTAGGTGTATGAGCTGCTGAAAGGCAGGGAGAGTATCATATTTGTTTTTCATCAGTGCCCTGAGCACTCTGTGTGCCTCTGCATATAGTTTCAAATAAACAGTTTTTTTTTTTGTTTTTTTTTTTTTGGTTTTTGGGCCACACCCGGCGGTGCTCAGGGGTTACTCCTGGCTGTCTGCTCAGAACTAGCTCCTGGCAGGCACGGGGGACCATATGGGACACTGGGATTCGAACCAACCACCTTCGTTCCTCGATCGGCTGCTTGCAAGGCAAACGCCGCTGTGCTATCTCTCCGGGCCCCAAATAAACAGTTTTTTGTTTTGTTTTTTTGTTTTTGTTTTTTAGGGGAGCAGAGTGATAATACAGTGGTAGGGCATTTGCCTTCACCTTGGTTTTAAAATCCCTAGCACTTCCTCTTGTCCCCAAACTCACCAGGAGTCAACCTTGAACACTGTCAGGTATAGCTCCAAAACAAACAAACCAAACATAGTCTCTTTATAAATGTTGTTTGTGAAACATACCACTCAGTTTTTTTGTTTTTGTTTTTCTTTTTTATTTTTAGTGTTTCTTACAGGTACTGACAGAATTCAAATCAAAGGTTTAAAGAACATGAAAATAACATTTTGTTGTCCTGAAAATTTGAATGACAGAGATCCTATAAGAGCACAAACATGTCTCAGTGTCCTCTACCTTCCTAAATACCCTACGATGGAAAGAGTGGAAGAAGCACTTCAAATTGCCATCCACAGCAATAGGGGATTTGGCTGACCATCCTAAACTCTTGTTAACCTTTGTTGATAAATTCTCAAAAATAAATTGTGAACAAAAAATTAGCACTGAACTCTTGCTGACCCTTCAATGACTCTATTTGCTCTTATTTACTGAAAATGAATTAGTAATGATGTAGATTAGGCTAAAACAAGGCGAGCCTAAAACTGTGTGACCATACACTGAATAAGGTAGATGTTTTTTCCCTCATAAATACCTATAGTTTGTCTAGAACTGATGCACTTCCACTCAAAGTGCTGTGCTTTAAGTCACATTAATAGAAGACTTTTGTGGAGACTTACACATTTCAGTCTTTTCTTTTCTTTTCTTTTCTTTTCTTTTCTTTTCTTGTTTGTTTTTTGGGCCACACCGTTTGATGCTCAGGGGTTACTCCTGGCTAAGCGCTCAGAAATTGCCCCTGGCTTGGGGGGATCATATGGGACACCAGGGGATCAAACTGCGGTCGCGATCTTTCCTTGGCTAGCGCTTGCAAGGCTGACACCTTACCTCTAGTGCCACCTCCCCGGCCCCACATTTTAGTCTTGTCAACGGTTACCTTTTTAGTCACTGACAACTTTCTCAAAACTTAACTGCCAAGACTAGGTTTTATTTTTGTGGTTTCTTTACTATCCCTTCTGCATATTTCTCTTAAACTCACAGACATGAGGTGCTAGTATAGACATTTTAATCTGCACATACACATCTTTGTCTGCTCCAGTACTTCAGTGCACCCATGCTGTTGCAAGGAACCCAGATCCCCCTCTCTCACTGACCTGCAGGATCAGATGAGAAAGACACACTATAGCGGGTGTGGGGGATGCCATCTCGGTGCCTTGGTTCCTGCAGCTCTGGGGATAGAGTAAGTGCGGGAACCAGGAAATAGAGAGGAGAAATATGACCTTGCCAGGCCAGGCACAAGAAAGAGCCCTTGGACAATTCCATTGTGCCTACGCCACTGTGGGGCTGTACATACACACCCTGGTCATAACCTCGCTGCCCTACAAACCCAGCTGATGCTTAAGACTGTGCCAGACAGTCCTAGGCAGAGCAGGCCCAACTTTTTTTCTTCCTTTGAAAATATATAGCCCCAAAACCTAACTAGTCTCTAACATTTCTACCATACTTGGGTAAACGCATGCACCCTGAGAAAATAATCCCTAGAATATAGATATACCTCCAACCACCACTTACACAACCAAGCAGGCCACTGGTTAAAAAAAGAAAAACTAGGGTACTGAAAGTCCTGTACCCTAACCCATCCTATGCAAAGAACAATGGATAAACTAAGGAAGAGAAAGTCAGACACTACAGTTATTCGTTTGCTCAGAGTCTGCCTGTATGCTCTGGCTTATTCAACTTAGCTTTATAAATTTCTAAAAGAAGAAATGGATCATTTTCCCCCAAGTTCCACAGCTTACAGTGTGATTAACAGCATATCCAGGCAGAAGCCACTCTTCTTTTTGTAATTTCTACACCTACAAAATGTCAAATCTTGACAATTCTAGGTGTAAATACAACCCCAGAGACAGGTTCTGTGCAGACTAGATTTCCCTTTCCATAACTGTAGTCATCTTCCACATGACATTCTTATATGCAGGTCAGCATTATCCAGAGTGTTTTATGGCAGATCTATCTCAGCACTGTTCACTATATAGACCCGTTAGTCTTTACAGCACTTGACCATAATAGGAAAAATTAACTGCTGTCAGATTCTAGTTCATAGTCCACCAGCACATTGAACTACTAAACATTTACCTGTGACTGGTAGTTGCTATGTGCAGGGCCTGCATTTGCCATCACAGGACCAGTGGCAGGCAGACTTCCCCAGCCACACCCTTAAATTTTGCATATGTTTCTGTTTTCCCCCCAGGTTTTGAGAAAAACCCATAGTGATTATGAGTACAAATAATGTGAAATCCAGGCATTTTAGCCTAACTTGATCATACTGTTAGAGCACTCAGTAGACCACAATGTGTCCCCAGCAATGCTTCAGCCACTACCATGCCATTATTTCAGTTTTTTTCTACCTACCTTGGTTGCCTACTTCTGGGAATATTTTCTCATCTTACCTTTATCTCTGCTAACTTGTTCAGTCTGTTTACTTTTCTCACTTATTCACTTAGCTCTAATGGCTTTCATGCAGTCATATGCTGCTACACCATTCTGGTTAGAGCTTGGTTCTGTCAGTTTGCTCAAAGTGCCAGAAACTTACAGTACTTCAGAAAAAGTGCCTGCTACAGAAATGGGGGGGGGGTCAGAGGGGAAATATGAGAGATTGGTGGAGGGTAGTGGACATAGGTGAAGGGATTTGTGTTGAAGCAATGTACTCCTGAAGTTTCATAAGTATCATAAATTTTATTTATTGGAATAATAAAATAAGTTGAAATATCATAAAGTCATAAATACCTTTGTAACTTTGTAATTCACAGTTAGTCAATTAGAAAAGAAGAAGTCCCACAGGGGCCTGGAGAGAGAGCATGGGGGTAGTGCATTTGCCTTGCATGCAGAAGGCCGGTGGTTCAAATCCCAGCATCCCATATGGTCCCTCGAGCCTGCCAGGAGTGATTTCTGAGCATAGAGCCAGGAGTAGCCCCTGAGTGCTGCTGGGTGTGATCCAAAAACCAAAAAAAAAAAAAAAGTCCCACAGAGTCAGTGCCCCTATGAGAAGTGTGTAGCTGCAAGGAAGACCAGTTGCCAGCAAGATTAAATGCTCTATGAAGAGTGCACCCAAGAGGAAAATTTCTGGCAGTGGAGGCCAAGTTGTTTTTGGGACCACACCCAGCAGTGCTCAGGGGTAACTCCTGGCTCTGTGCTCAAAAATTACTCCTGCCAAGTTTGGGGTTCCCTATGAGATGCCAGGGATCAAACCCAGGTAGACCGTATGCATGGAAAGCATTCTACCCACTGTGGGTCAGTGCCTGTAAGAAGAGCACAGCTGTGAGAAAAATGGCTGTTGGTGGTATTAGTGTCTTCAAAAAGTGCACAACCCTGAGGAAAACTAGGATATGAGAGTAGAAATGAGAAAACTTTAAACAGAAATAACAGGACTGAAAAATTTGATAGGTGGAATGCAAGATCACTGGAAGGCCTCAACAGTAGAGTAATAGCTGCTGATGACTGAATTAATGAGCCTGAAGAGCAGCATAATAACTCCATATGATAGAAGTTGGAAAACCCTTAACTGAACAGAAGATTGAAGAAATGCTCAGAATAAGCAAACAGACAATAATAGCCCTTTGAGATAAATCTAATAGGAAAAACATCCGAATCATTGGGGTTCCAGAGAGCCAGAAAGAAAACCTCTATAAAGAAGCAATAGTTAATGACATCATTGCTGAAAAATTCCCAGAACTGAAAGTGCATGCACCCACATCTTGGACACAGGAAGAGTACCTACCAGCTTAAAAGATCCAAATAAAAGCACTCTAAGCATATACTAGTCACAATGATGGAAACTATAGAGATAGAATACTGAAAGAACAAGATCAAAAATGCATCCTTAACATTCACATTAGATTTAGGGGCCAGAGTGGTGGTGCAAGTGGTAAGGCATCTGCCTTGCCTACACTGGCCTAGGATGGATGGACCGTGGTTCTATCCTCCAGTGTCCCATATGGTCCCCCAAACCAGGAGCGATTTTTGAGTTCCTAGCCAGGAGTAAGCCCTGAGCATCACTGGATGTGGCAAAAACAAAATAAAACAAAACACACACACACAATATACATACATACATACATATATATATGTATATATATATATATATATATAATGGTGTTGAAAGAAGAAATGGGGTGAGAGTGACATAATAGATTTAGGGTTTTGTTTTAACCCCCAAAGCTGAATACATATTCTCCCAATGCACATGGGACATTATCTAAGATCACATGGCTGGGACCATAAAACATACCTCCCTCCATAAATAAAAAGAATAAAATGCTATCAAGGGGTCCGGGCGGTGGCGCTGGAGGGTAGGGTGCCTTGCCTTGCCTTAATTGCGCTACCTAGGACGGACCTCGGTTCAACTCCTCCCTGGCGTCCCATATGGTCCCCCCCAAGAAGCCAGGAGCAACTTCTGAGCGCATAGCCAGGAGTAACCCCTGAGCGTCACAGGGTGTGGCCCCCCCCAAAAAAAAAAAAAAAGAAATTCTATCAACTATCTTCTTAAACTTTGATGCATTTAAAATAGAAATGAATTACAAACAGGAATGGTGAAATAACTTTAATACTTGGAAACTAAAATATCTTACTACTGAAATCCCACTGAGAGAGGAAATCAAAAAATATTCTTGAAAATAAATTAGAATGAAGACAAATTAATAAACATAGCAAAAGCAGTAGTAAGAAGAAAATACAGCTTTGCAGGCTGTATCAGAAAGGAAGAAAGGATTTACATAAATAACTTAATGGCACAAATTAAGAAACTGGAAAATGATCAACAAAATGACCTCAAAGCAGGCAGAAGGAAATAATAAAATTTGAAGCAGAAATTAGTGAACTAGCAAAACAAATCCAAAATATCAGTGAAAGATTTGGTTATTTGAAAAAATAAACAGGATTGATAAACCATTAGCAAGACTCACAAAGAAAGAGATAAACTTAATAAGCCAAATCAGAAATGAAAGTGCGTAAGTTACAACAGATAAAACATAAATTCCAAAGAAAAAAAGATTATTTGAGAATATTACTTTGAG
Source organism: Suncus etruscus (assembly GCF_024139225.1). Taxonomy (NCBI): domain Eukaryota; kingdom Metazoa; phylum Chordata; class Mammalia; order Eulipotyphla; family Soricidae; genus Suncus; species Suncus etruscus. The sequence goes on from NC_064863.1 coordinate 77,873,630, forward strand.
ATTACTTTGAAAACAAGAGAACCTGGAAGAAACGGATAAATTCTTGGACTCCTATGGTTGAACCAAAGCTGTCTGGAATACTCAAACAGATCACCTATTACTATTGAATAAATTGAAAAAGTAACAAAATCCTAGGTCAATATGTATGTATTTACTAGTGAATGCTTTCAAATCTTTAGAGAGGACTTAGTGCCAATCCTCAGGCTCTTCCAGGAAATGAAGAAACAAACACTCCCAAATAGTTTCTAGGATACAAAAAGCAGAAAGGGAAACAACAAAATAATGAAGACCATACCCTTAATGAACACAGTTGCAAAGATCCTCAACAAAATACTAGCAAATATAATCCAATAGTTCATCAAAAAGATCATATATCATGGCCAAGTATGATTCATTCCAGAGATGCAAGGATAGGATGTTTGAACATATACAAGCAATCAATATCAATAAAAATATGATCATAGCAATAGATGCAGAGAAAGCATTTGACAAGGTCCAGCACCCATTTATGATAAAAACTCAAGATGGAAATTAAAAGAACTTTCCTCAATATAGTCGAAACCATTTACTACAAGCCCATGGCTAACATTATACTCAAGGGTTAAAAATTAAAAAAAAAAATTTCGGGGCCGGGCGGTGGCGCTAAAGGTAAGGTGCCTGCCTTGCCTGCGCTAGCCCTGGACGGACCGCGGTTCGATCCCCCGGTGTCCCATATGGTCCCCCAAGCCAGGAGCAACTTCTGAGCACATAGCCAGGAGTAACCCCTGAGCATTACCGGGTGTGGCCCAAAAACCAAAAAAAAAAAAAAAAATTTCCTCAAGATCTGGCAGAAGACAAAATTGCTCCCTCTTATCACTTCTATTAAATATTGTAACAAAAGTACTTTCCATGGCAAGAAAAAAAGATAATCAAGGGCTTCCAGAGAGGAAGGGAAGAAGTCAAGCTTTCACATTTACAGACGACATAATATATTTAGAAAATCATAAAGACTTTATAAAAATGTTTTAAAACAAAAATGTTTCTAGAAGCAATAGATTTTTATAGTAAAGTGGCAGGCTACAAAATTAATACACATGGCTTTTCTACATACAGAGAGTGAAAGAGAAGAAAAACATTTAAAAAACAACTCCATTCACCATTGTGCCTCAGAAAATCAAGTACCTTGGAGTCAAATACAGTGATGAAATATCTACCTACACACACACACACACACACACACACACACACACACACACACACACACACACACACACACACACACACACAAAACCTACAAAATACTGCTGGGGAAGGGTGCTGTACATTATACTGAAACTCAGTTATAAACAACTTTTTATCTGGAGGGGATGCACTTTGAGCAACCTTGTAACCATGGTATTTATAAAAGAAAGATAAAAGATAAATTGATTCAAAATTGCACATTTCACTGGGACAAAATTTGGGCTTCTATTGTTGGTCACTCTACATTGTCACAATCCCAATAAAACTGCTTTAAATATTTCACGTAATTCACTGTCTTTTCAACAGACAAAAGAAATATTATTTATTGTTTTGTTTTGGGGTCACACCTGGCAGTGCTCAGGGGTTACTCCTGGCTCTGTACTCAGAAATTGCTCCTGGTAGGCTCAGGGACCATATGGGATGCTGGGGATTGAACCCAGGTTCGTATTAGGTTGACCACGTGCAAGGCAATCAAATGCTCTACAGCTGTGCTATTGCTTGTAACAATTTCTTCTTAAAAAAATATATTTGTAGGGCCCAGAGAAATAGCACAGCGGCGTTTGCCTTGCAAGCAGCCGATCCAGGACCAAAGGTGGTTGGTTCGAATCCCGGCGTCCCATACGGTCCCCCGTGCCTGCCAGGAGCTATTTCTGAGCAGACAGCCAGGAGTAATCCCTGAGCACTGCCGGGTGTGGCCCAAAAACCAAAAAAATAAAAAATAAAATAAAAAAACATATATATATTTGTAATATTTTTCTTTCTCTGGAGTTTTTTGGGCCACAAGTTTTCTCCTTAGTTAACAGTGCTCAAGGTTACTCATGATTCTGTACTCGGTAGTGACTTTTGGCAGAGCTTGGAAAAACATGTAGTGCCAGGGAAGGAACTAGGCCCGGCAGGGGTCTCAAACTCAATTTACCTGGGGGCTGCAGGAGGCAAAGTCGGGGTGATCCTTGAGTGCAAAGTCAGTAGTAAGCCTTGAACATTGGGGGTGTGTGACCCAAACAACTAAAATAAAACAAAACAAGATTCCTCAAGGCAGGGCCACAAAATGTTGTATGGAGGGCCGCAAATGGCCCGCGGGCCGTGAGTTTAAAACCCCTGATAGGGTCTCAGAGTTGGCTGGATACAAGGCAATGTCTTACCTATTATGCACTTTCCAGCCCCCTTTTTGTTCTTTCACCTCTTCCTTTTTATTGAAGTGGTGTGTGTGTGTGTGTGTGTGTGTGTGTGTGTGTGTGTGTGTGTGTGTGTGTGTGTGTGTGTGTGCGCGCGCGCGCTTGCGCATGCATACACGTGTATGCTGACGGATGTTCACTTAGTTGTGTTCACGAGAGTTCACATATTTTTTGTGGTGCTAGGCGTTACAACTGACAGTACCATCAGGACCACACTCAGATTAACAGACTTCAGGCATCTAGCCTGAAAGTAAGAGGCTCTAAGCTTTCCGCCGGCTTCTATTCTGACTTTACTTTCTGCCTTTTCTTATTTGTTCCATTCTGGTGCCATTTTGGTGTCATTTTCTTCTCTAATTCAACTTTGCTTCAGTCATGCTCTTAGAGCCATTTATGGGAAATACACTACAGACTTGGCTTGCTCTTCAAGTCTGGTCTCCCTGAACATGAATCTCGCTTGCTTACCTGTTTGTTTGCTCTTTCTTGTTCTTTCAAAGCCCTGTTCTTTCTTGAATAGAACTTTTTCTCCTTTTCTCCCCTCCCTCACCCCGCATCTTTCATCTTTCTACGGAAGTTTCATTCAGTAAAAACCATCTTGCTTACTAAAAAAGAAAAATATGCAATAGGCTGTAACATAGAATTGCTCTGTAATTATAAAACATACAAAATAGGACTTGTCTTTCAATTATGTAATTACCTCAGCTGGGCTGGTGAACTGTCACCTCCTGGGAACTCTTTGGAGGGGCAAGGATGTCAGGGGGTGGGGGGGGCATGTTATAGTTCCAGCCAGTCAATAACAGTTGGAGTTAATCTTTTTTAAAGGGGCAGACTCCTTTTATGACTGCCACGTTGGCAACACTGCCAATGTAGGGCAAGACTGAGCAGTATGGGGGCGGGAGAGATAGCATGGAGGTAGGGCGTTTGCCTTGCATGCAGAAGGACGGTGGTTTGAATCCCGGCATCCCATATGATCCCCGGAGCCTGCCAGGAGTGATTTCTGAGCGTAGAGCCAGAACCCCTGAGCGCCGCCGGGTGTGACCCAAAAACCAAAAACCAAAAAAAGACTGGGCAGTATGAGAGGAGAAGGAAATGGGTTTTCTTGGATGTGTCCTCTCCAACTGCACACGAATCATTTAGTAGTGACACAGAGTGATAGAGGTGGAGGTTCAGATGCCAGATTCCTGGTACTCCAGAGTTTGAGCTTTTCTTGTACATCCTGCTTCAACTGAATGCCCTTAGTAAAACTCCCAGACTTTCAGTTTTGTTTTTCCGGTCTATCATTTTTCCCAAGGAAGGGCTGTTTCTTGGGGAGTGCCAGAGCTCATCATACTTTATCCCTAATATCATTGTGACTTTGTTCTTTCACATGTTCTTTACAAATTACTGTTCTTAATTACATTAATGTTCTTAATATATATTCTTTACAAAGTGCTTAATGTAAAGAAGTTAGGTAACCATTTCTAGCCCTGAAAACAAAACTTGAAGTTAAAAGTTTCTAGCCCTAAAGAACAAAGACCATAGCCCAGAAACAAGGAAGGTTTAAACATATGGATAAATTGGGACAGACAAAAAACAAAAAACTAAAATCTTGCCTTCAGATTGCTAAGAATTGCTCTGCATAAGAAGCAAGTGCTATAACTGTCTGTAAGAATAACAAGCAGGACTATTATCCACTTCCTTCTGTCCCCTAGTACCTGCTTGCCTTTGACCTTCAAAACAGCCAGAATCTGTAACAAGTTGGCATTGCAATTTAGATGGAAATGCACAGAAAGTCATCTTGTTTCTTCTCCTGAAACCTTATTATTTAAGGCTCCTAACCTATTTGTCACCTCTAAGTTTTCAAGAATGAGATCCAAGTTTCAAGCTTCTCCTACGTATATAAATGTTCCTTGAAACCAAGGGGTAGGGGTAGAAGGCCTTGCTCTTGTCTTCCCTGAACAAGGGAAAACAATATGTCGTTTTCCTTCTGTGAAAGTTGGCATGACTGTGTCTGGCTTTCTGACAGGTGCTTGGAACATCACACTTCTTTATGAAGCTTACTAAGGGATCAGACAGGCTGAGTATAAATAAAATAGTACAAAGACAGTGATGAGATCAAAGCAGCCTTCATGAGAGGAGGGCCAGAAATTTAGGAAATCTGGACACCTAAGAATGGTGTGAAGATGTGTGAAGGTTTATGGATGTGCTGAGTTTTCACACAAACAGAAATAGTTGAGCTAAAACAGACAAAAGAGAAATATTAAGTCACTAATAACAACTTTAATTGAATCACCGTGATAGTTCCAAAGTTGTTCATGATCAAGTTCAGCCATACAATGCCCAACACGCACCCCTTCATCAGTGCACATTTCTCACCACCAATGTCCCCAGTTTCCTTCCTGCTTCCTCCCTTCCCTCTCCCTTGCCTTTGTGGCAGACATTTTTCTTCAATTTTCCCCTACATACACACACACACACACACACACACACACACACACACACACACACACACACACACACACACACACAGTGTGTGTGTGTGATATTGTTACTGATTGGGTAATATGCATATAACCTATCTACTTTCAGCACACACAAACACACTGTGTGTGATATTGTTACTGATTGGGGAATATGCACATAACTTACCTACTTTCAGCACCCAGTTCTTGTCCAGAGTAATCGTTTTCAACTATCTTTGACATAGTCACTTCTGGCAAAACTTTCTTTAGTTGCTGCCATAGGAATCTGATTAGTTGCAGAACCAATCTAACTGGTTGCTACCTAAGTAATCTGGTGGTTTTTTAACCAGATTGAGTGGGTGTCCTTTCCTTTATTTACACAGGGCACAACCTGTCAGACAACATAAGCAGCTAAGGAACGGGATATATCAAGGCTGTCATACAGGTCACAAGTTATTGTGGTTGCTGTCTGGGTGGCAGAATTCATTGTTAGGCCTTTGTGAGCTGTTGCACTAAAGATGTTCTTCCTACCCAATAGAATCTAGATATCAGCCATTTGTGCTGTAAAGAATCACTTTCTACAACAAATAGAAATGCAAACCATTTTTTTTCTTTCTTTTTTTTTTTTATTAAAGTAATGGTTTTTATTTTTTTTTTCCAAACAGAAAAAGCCATTTTAATCACACATATACATTCATAGGACTTTAAACAAAATGTAATATAAAATATAAAAAAAAACACAAAACCCCACAACAAAAAAAATTGCATTTACTTGTAAACTGCTTAACAGCTGGTGGGTTGGCTGACAGGGCTGCCCAAGAAAAGCAAAAGCAGATATAATGAGGTACATTTTCAATGAATAACCACCACAGATCATGTGAACTGCTCTAGCAGCCCAGTCACCTGTTCCCCAATCTCGCCTCTTTAGAGACAAACCAGGGCAGTCCTCCCATGAATTGAGGGCTCCAGCTATATCGATAAGCACCTCAAAGAACAGACAAAACAAACAAACCAACAAAAAAAAACAAACAAAACAAAACAAAAAACTAAAACAAACAAACAAAAATCACGCCATGGTCTTGAATTAAGAAACATGGTATAGCACATAACGAAAGAGAAGAAAGGAAGAAAGAAAAAAATAAATAAATATAATTGGGGACAACACTTTCAATAATCGCACCCAAACAGAAAAATCGACCAAAATAGATAAATAAATAAAAAATAATAACAATAATAAATAAAGGTAATATATATATTTATATAAAAATAACCAAGATTTTGTGCTTTTTGTATTTGTTTTTTTCCCTCCTGCCCTGGCACAGTAAATATTGGGGTCATTCGAAAAGGAATTCACTTGGCCTAAGAGATATGGGGTTTCTCTGTCCTTGGAGCATACTGTCATGGGATCAACTCTAGACTTTGCTCATGATCAGGGTCCTTTACTTTCCCGATGGTAGTTTTTTTTTTTTTTTTTTTTTTTTTTTTTGTGTGTGTGTGTGGAAGACTTCTGCTCTATGTTTAGAGGTCTCAGTATCTGCACAGATCCTGAGGTGGGACTTATGATGAAGTCCATCTTTGTGGTTCTAGAGGTTCTGTTACCTCAGTGTCATTTTAATCCATCTTCTGTGGTTGGTGATCTTGGTCTTTGCACTGAACCTAGGGTGGCACCTAGGATAGCGTCTTTCTTTGTGCTTCCAAAAGCCCCATTCCGTTACAATTGTCTCTGCTGGACCTTTGGGACTGGGGATCATGATTATTGTGCAGGTCATAGTTCAAGCCCTAAACTAGGGCTTTTTTATTGGTCCCAAGATGTATACAGTCTGGTCGTGGTTCTTGCAGCCAGTCATCTGCAAATCCCGATCTTGGTTTTTGGACTTACCAAAGGGTGCCAAGACTTCTGGTTTTATCTTGTCATTAGTTGGTAAGGTAGGCTAATCTGCTCTAAGGTCAAGATGTTCGCATTTTCCTCGTTGTCAGGATAACATGTTAGAGCTGGGCCTTGTTGTTAGTCCCGCCGTATCAAGGCTGTCCCGGATAAAGTTTGTTTCCTGCAGCTGTTGTGAAGAGCTGTGCCGTTTCTATGTCGGGGATCAAGGGTTCAAGGCTGAATGAATGGTATCTAATCACTTGAGGTCTAAGTTGATTCCACATGACATATTTTCAAGGCAGGAGATATCCCCATATTGTAAACAACTATGAGTTCCTATCTCTAGTAGATAGGAGCTCTTTTTTTTTATATATATATATGTAAGATTTCCCCTTTACTTAGTGTGCCTTTGCAGGGGGAAGTGGTGCTACATTATAATGTCTGTATATTTGTGGGTGGATTGATGGGATAACCGAAACAGGTCACATACCCAAAAACGAGGAGAAAAAAAAAGAAAAGAAAAAAAAAGGGAATTAAAAAAGTATGTGCTCACCAATATATATGAAGGACAATCATTTAAAAAAGATAAATAAATAAATTAAAAACAAAACAAAACAGGGCCCGGAGAGATAGCACAGCGGTGTTTGCCTTGCAAGCAGCCGAACCAGGACCAAAGGTGGTTGGTTCGAATCCCAGTGTCCCATATGGTCCCCCGTGCCTGCCAGGAGCTATTTCTGAGCAGACAGCCAGGAATAACCCCTGAGCACTGCCGGGTGTGGCCCAAAAACCAAAAAAAAAAAAAAACAAAAAACAAACAAACAAAAAAAACAAAAACAAAAACAAAAACAAAAAAACAAAACAAAAAAAAGAAAAAAAAGAAAAAATAAATAAATAAAAAAAATAAAAAATAAAAATAAGTTAGCGAAGTTTTTAAGGAACCAAAGTGGTGCAGAGGACTACCTTACATTTGGGGGAGAGCAGGTAAAGAGATGGTGTATACAGGTTTTATGCCTATGTTGGAAGTACAGTTTTCCCATTGTCTTTTGGGTTTTTCTTTTTTTTTTTTGGTTTTTGGGCCACACCCGGTAACACTCAGGGGTTACTCCTGGCTATGAGCTCAGAAGTCGCTCCTGGTTTGGGGGACCATATGGGACACCGGGGGATCGAACCGCGGTCCGTTCAAGGCTAGCGCAGGCAAGGCAGGCACCTTACCTTTAGCGCCACCGCCCGGCCCCTCTTTTGGGTTTTTCTTGTGGTGTGTGGGTTCCCAGGCATCTTCCTAACACATCCCCTGACCTTCTTCAGATTATTAAAAATTTGCGGCAGGGAGGTCTTGGAAGAGTTGTTGCATTGGGGATACTTTTGGAGCTAGGCCCAGTTTCAAGGAACAGTCCGCGTTAGGGAGAGTTAGTAGGGAGGGCCTCGCAGTATGAGTCCACAGGGGAGTTGGCTGTCTTTTCTTTCAGGAGACGAGGTGTGGGTTTATCTGGGTGTCCCCTTGCCTGGGTGCAGGGTACTGGTTCGTTGGGTAGGAGGTCGATCTTGATGCCTAATAGAATAAGGACTGAGGGTGAAGAGTTTTAATATGGTGGGAGATCTGGATGGGATTGAGGGGTATAGGGTTAGTTGGATTTCCGAAGGGGAGAAAGGGGAAGGCTATGAAGGAAGAGAAAAGAGAAAATACCTTAGAGAGAAAAGGGGAAGAGAAAGGGAAAAAAGTAATGAGCAGAATAGAGAAAAAAAAAAAAGTAGTGAGAAGAGAGAATAGCAAGGGAATGCTGGTTTAATTAAAAGTGTTCGAAGAATAGAGCCTGTGGTTTAAGTCTGTACGTCTCAGGTACTGCTTCGATGATCTGAATGATCACGTGCTTCAATTCCTAAATGGAGGTATTACCTAGAGATAAAGTGTATGTTAAAGAGTTTTCTCGTGGCCATCTCGTAGTGCATGCAAGGTATGGTATCCCGTGTGGGATACCATACCTTGCATGCAAACCATTTTTTTAATGAAAAATATCAACATTTCATGCCAAGAAAATGAAGACAATTTCATACTCGGAATTTTTATTAGTCTATAAACTTTGCATTTTATTGTTCTGAAAGACATATACAAAATCTATTGGTTGTTTTTTGGGCCACACCTGGTGACGCTCAGGGGTTACTCCTGGCTATGTGCTCAGAAATCTCTGCTGGCTAGGGGGACCATATGGGATGCCGGGGAATTGAACTAAGTCTGTCCTGGATCTGCCATGTGCAAGGCAAACGGCCTACCACTGTGCTATCACTCTGGCCCCTAAACGAAAAATTTTTAATAGCCATAGCATAGCTCCTTTGGAATAAATAATTTAGTCACTCTAAAATGAGACTTGACCAAAACGGTAAATGTGACTGAGCAATATTTCAAATCATAAACTTTCAGATGAATGGGATAAGAAAGTCATCAGACAATGGCAGGATCTAGTAATTCCCAACTGTTTTTATTTATTTATTTTTTGATACACCTGTTACAAATTACTGCTTTTTAAGGGCAGAACAGCAGAATAAGCTTTTACTAGGTATGCACCATGGCTTTGAGCTGCTCACAGAAGCAATGCCTAGTGTCTTTCCAGTATTTCCACTGAGAGATTCACCCTTTAAGCCTTTTATTAATAAATATACCACCAGGGTTCTTGTGGCATCAGTTGTGCCTGAAGAGTTTGATACCCATCCAGGTCCAGAGGTGGAAGAAGACATATACGGGAACAGTGATGGGTAAGAGTAGGCTGTAAAAGCAGAGGCTGCTGGTGCTGGTGCAGCCCTGTGGGAAGTTCTCCTCCACAGAGGCAGAGTAGAACAATCCTGCTAAGGACACCAGGGGGATGAGGACTGTGAGCGTCGGAAGAGACAGGAACATGCTGCCCACGTGGCTATCCTGATTCTGTGTGGCTGACAGATGGGTGATGAGGTGCAGTCCCGCTACAGTTTAAACCAGGAGATGGTGCTGAGCTAGTGATGCTCTGGGTCTTCTTGCTTCTCACTCTGACGTGTGCTCCTGGCAGCCTGTGGTATCATATTTGGGATTCCATCAATGATTGGGTAGGCTATTCCCAGCTCCTCGTTAATCAGCTCATTGGTCGATGCTTCATATCTGCAGGAGAATGACGCTATGAAAAAGGATTGGAAGCAGGTGGTCTACAAGCAGTAGCACTATATATCCACTTTTTAACCCAGAGCCACTCCCAGAACAGCAGAATTCAATTACATTCTAGTCTAGTCTCAGTAAACAAGGGAAACATGTCTGTTGCAAAATTTAACTCGCACAATTAACTTCTGATTGTTCCCATTTTAACCAGCTTTTCTCGTGTTAATTTATTGCTTTACTCATTAAGCTTTAGCTATAAACTATAGAAACGATCTAAGGCACTTTATGCAGTTCATTTAGTACTGGAGCATACACTCAAGACTAAGAAAATCGATTCCATCAGGGGAAAAGTGATAGCATAGGGCAGTGGTCCTCAAACTATCGCCCGCGGGCCACATATTGTATTTGTATCTGTTTTGTTTTTTCATTGCAAAATAAGATATATGTAGTGTGCATAAGAATTCGTTCATAAGTTTTGTTTTTACTATAGTCAGACCCTCCAATGGTCTGAGGGACTGACCCCTGTTTAAAAAGTTTGAGGACCCCCGGAGGGGGTAGGGTGTTCCCCTTGCAGGCAGGCGACTCGGGTTTGACCTCTGGCATCCCATAGGGTAGACCAGGGGTCCTCAAACTTTTTAAACAGGGGTCCAGTTCACTGTCCTTCAGACTGTTGGAGGGCCAGATTGTAGTAAAAACAAAAACTATGAACAAATTTCCATGCACACTGCATATATCTTATTTAGAAGTGAAGAAACAAAATGGGAATAAATACAACATGAGCACCACCAGAAGGAGTGATCCCTGAGGGCAGAGTCAGGGACCTGAGCAGGGTCTGGTTGCGGCCTCGAAACAAACGACCATGAAGGCAACTCCTTCCATTGGGAATAAATCTGGGGAGTGTATCAGCAGCAATGCTGCTAATGCAGCCAAGTTTGAGAAAGTCAAGAGCAAAGAAACAAGAACGTGGCATGCAAGTTTAAGATGGCGTTCGCTCATCAGGGACGGCATTTCTACCACACGGAATGCCTGGGGCCAGTGCAGCACCCCGCGATTGTCTAGGGACGCTGATTGCAGCGTTGAAAGCCCTGGGCCGAGCTGCATCCTGAGGCTGCTCTGCAAAAAGGCTCCAGCACAGGGCCCGGCCTGGGCCGTCAGCAACACTCCCAGAAGCCCCCGCGGCCGGAAGTTGCGCAGCGGAAGTCCCCGACTGGGCGTGGCCAGACCTCGCCGCGGCCCCGGCCAGGAAGACGCGCCCGCCCCGGCTCTGACCTGAGCGGCTTTTTGGACAGCGGGCACACCAGGAACTCCAGCAGCCCGGGGTCGAAGTCGCGGGCCGGGGCCTGAGCCTGCTGGCTGCCGTCTGGCCGCAGCCGCCGCCGCGAGCCGTGCAGGCACCTGCCGGCTCCCGGCACTCGTACCTGCCGCAGCGCGGAGGCCAAGCAGCCGCGAGCCCCGCTCAGCATGGTCCGGGACGGCGGCCGCAGAGGCGAACGCGGACAAACTTCCGGCCCGGCTAGGCCCCGCCCCCCGGCGCGTTCCGGAAATGCCGCCGCCCGGCCCTCGCGCCGCCGCGCTTTGGTTCCGGGAGTGCCGCGGACCCGAGCGCTTTTTGCCGTGACCCCAAGGCTGGCGCGCTGGGCTGGGATTTAAATCCGGCGCCTGGGATTTGATTTTTTTTACCGACCCTGGCTGGCTGGTTTGTGTCCAGCCGGACCTCAAAGCTACGGGGCGGCGTTAGATCTGGGCCTGATTCCAGAAGGAAATGTCAGACACAGTCATGCAGGGTATGTGCAAGCCTTAGCTTTTTTTTTCTTGTGAACATACCTTGTTCTCTGTGAAAAATGCCGCAGTGCTCCCAGCCTCGTTTCTTGGGCCTTTGGTTTCCTCCTGCGAAACCCACACAGTGGTCTGCACTGCCACCCCACGTTCCAGGGCCCTCCTGGGTCCAGTGGCATTGGAAGCGAATCCGATGCAATTTGTGCAGCTAGCTGAGTGACCAGCCCGGCCAATGCACTGCCCTGCAAAGGCCTAATTACAGGCGGATCTGGGTCTTAACAGGACCAGAGGCAGGCACTTGACAGCTGGGCTCCAGGAACACAGTTTCCTCCCTGCCTGGTTCCAGCAATGACTTCTCAGTTTCTGAATAGGTGGATTCCACGTGGCGCTTCAAGTAGTTTTTTTCTTTCTTTTCTTTTTTTCTTTTTTGCGATGGGCTGGAGCAGGGGTCTTCAAACTTTTTAAAGTGGGGGCCGGAGTACGGTCCCTTAGAGAGCTGGAGGGCCGGACTGTATGAGCTACTAATTCCTACTCACACTGCACATATCTTCTATAAATAAAATGAAAACCATTTATAAATAAACAGATCACGCACCAGTATTTCAATGGGAACTGTGGGCCTGCTTTTGGCTAATGAGATGGTCAATGTCCGATTCCCATATTTGTCACTGCCAGCCGTAACAAGTGATGCAAGTGGGCATCAGTTAATCTTGATCTGGTTGGAGATTGCAGATGTTTCATTCTTGAAAAAGTCTGTTCACAGGCATAAAGTGCTACCAAAGATGGTGACCATTTTGAGTGCATGGTTCCTGATATTTGGATATACACTGAGTGTATATGCTGGCAGGTATCTTGGCAACCAAACAGCCCTCACTGCTGGCGGGCCGGATCAGACTCCTCTGCCGGCTGCATGTGGCCCGCGGGCCGTAGTTTGAAGACCCCTGGGCTGGAGGATTAAGTGCATGCAAAGAGCATTTAAAGAACGACTTGTACGGATTCACGACCAACGGTCTTTGCAATTCTTTACTGTGACCCACAGCCTGTGGTGTTCCGAAGCTATTCCTGGGTGGTGCAGGGGATCACGCCCAGTAGCGATCTGTGAAACCATGGGGTCTCAGCGTCTTGGAAGAAGTACAGACTGTACCCTCTGAGCATTTCCCTGCCCCAAATCTTCCTTTCTTCAACCCCTCCCTCATCCCTCCTTTTCTGCCATTTTTTTTTTCTTTCCTCCCTTCCACTTCCCTTTCTCACATTCTCACTTCAATACACTTAATGTTTTGTTAATTATTAGTATTTCATCTTTGTTTTGCCGAATGTTAGCAGATTCTGTTTGATTCACTGGACTTTACGTCACATTTCAGGCTCTTAACATAGGGGTGGTAGTGAGGAATAGAGATTGCAGGTGCACATGAAAGATTACATTTCAGATTTCCCTTCCACACAATAATATAAAATATTCTTGAAACAATTTTTAGTGTTACCATTTGGTTGAATATTCTGTAAATTTGGTGATACAGCTTCACCATCTGTGCAAATTTAAATCTTTGCACCCACTACTAAAGTTCTGGTGTCTTCACATGGTCAAGAATGATCGTTTAGGGGGCTAGACGGATAGTATAAAGGGTAGGGCACTAGTCTTGCACGTTGCTGACAAGCTTACATCCCCAGCACTACATAGGATCCCTGGAGCCCCACCAGGATTGATCCCTGAATGCAGAGTCAAGTAAGTCCTGAGCACCAAACCCAAAATGACTATGCAACCAATTCCTCCCTTCCCCCCCTCTCCTCTTCCTTTGATAATCACATTTTCAGAGGGTGGGTTACTTCTGTTATTATCTGGTTCACAGGCCACACATATGTAAAATCATCAGGTAACTCACATTCTAACCTATTTCACTTTGCACACTCACCTCAAATTCCATCTATACCATCACAAAGGTATCACTTCATTTTATTAGACAGCTGAATAGGAGTATCTATAGCACAGTTTTATTGTCATTTGTAGATGGGCATTGAGGTTGAAGTTAGTGTTTTGACAATTAGGAATAAATGCTGCTATAGTCTTTCTGAAAAGGGCTTCATGCCTACCATAGCATTTCTGAATCATTTCCATTTTCAGTGTTTTAAGGACCATCCACATAATTTCCATAGAGACTGCACTAATTTATAATTTTCTCAGCACACTACTTTCTTTTTCTCCATGCCCTTACCAATACTGTGTCAGGTCTTTGATAAGACACTTTTCTATTTCTATATTTTCTTTATTTCATTAACATTTGTTTTATATTAGTGTATGTTTGGTTTCCCTGGCAGACTTTTGTCCTAGTAGTTATTTTAAATTCATTGTCTAATTTTTGTATTGTTGAGGTTGATTTTCCAAGCATCTTCATTCTTGTTTACTAAACCACATTGTATAGTCCTTTTCTGGCATTTGCAGGCAGATTTTTTTTCTGTAGGAGACACTGCCTTTTGTGTTGCCTTGGAGAACTGTTTTGCTTTTCAGGATGGATGTCACCTGTGAAGGGATGAGGGATAAGTTGTCCAGACTCACTGCACTGGGTGGGGAGGACCAACCTATGTATAAAGTACATCACTTTTCCTGTCCTTTTGTCACTAGTTCTGTTCTCTGAATTTGACATCTGTGGTTTAAGAATCTTCCTCTAATGACAGCTGCTGCCTTAATCCTTTTGTCACTCGTTCTATTCTCTGAGTTTGACATCTGCAGGTCAAGAGTCTTCCTCTAATGACAGCTGCTGCTATCAGTATTTTACTCTGGGATCAGATTTTTCTGAGCAGGGTCATACCCTATGATGCTCAGGGCTTGCTAATGGCTCTGCCCTCAGCAATCCTGGCAGGGGCCTGAGCAACCATATGTGGTGCTGCGTATTGAAATGGTTGGCTCATGTAAGGCAAACATTCTACACTTTTGGATTCTCTCTCTGGCCATAATTTTTTGTGGATTTCTAAGGAGAGGGAAGAGGCCAGGTACCAGCAAGATAGTAACAGAGGTAAGTCACTTTCCTTGCATACAGCTTACCCATATGGTACCCTCATGCCCTACCCTGAGCACCATCAGGTGTGGTCCAAAATCTGAACTAAATAAAGCAAGTTGCTGCTGTGGTCCTTGAAGCACAGTAGACAGCTATCCGGGACTACCTTCTCAACACTCCTTTGGTCTGCTCCTTGGTCCTCCCCACCAATCATTCCCTAGGGGCGCTTCTTCAGAGGTGAGCAGTTCCATCCACAAAGATTGGAGCCAGAGGAGCATGGTCACTCCTCTCTGCTTCACAGTCATGAGTATCTTCAAAACCCCACCATAACACATAGAAAACAACCACACTACAAGTGGGACAATGGGGAAAAATACAGGCCAACAACAGGCATACAGAATAAAGATGGCAGCTCTGATGACCTGAAAACTGCCTTTCAGATAAGGAGTTTAGAGAAGAAATATGGAGGATGTTCATAAAACTCAAAGAAAGCATAGATTGTGTTGAACAGAACACAAATAAGAATCAAGAGGATATGAAGATAGAAATCAGAAAACTCCAAACTGAAATAACAAAATTAAAAAACTCAGTAGATGAAATGAAAACCTCAATGGAAAGCCTATCCAACAGGGTAATAGCTGCTGAGGACAGAATCAGTGAGCTGGAAGATGAGATGCATACTCCATACAACAGAAGAGATTGGAAAAGAGCCTTAAAGCAAATGATCAGACAGTGGAAAAATTACTCAAAGAATGTGAATAGATGAAATTAGAAGTCTTTGATAAACTCAACAGAAACAACAAAAGATTTTTGGAGTCCCAGAACCCAGGAAGAAAATCTACAGGAAGAATCAACAGTCAAGGACATAATTGAGAATATTAAAATATTAATCAAAAGTCATTGCAAAAACAAAGCCCATCAGCAGAGATGAAGTAATGAAATTTTCCTATACATGGATGTACATGGTATTTATTATGATGAGTGAAATAAGTCAGAGGGAGAGAGATAGACACAGAATATTCTCTCATTTATGGGTTTTAAGAAAAATAAAAGACATTATTGTAATAATGCCCAAAGACAATAGAGATGAGGGATCATGATATGAAGCTCACGACAAGGAGTGGTAAATGCAATTAGAGAAATAATTATACTGACAACTATGGTGACAATGTCAGTGACTGAGAGAAGTAGAATGCCTGTCTCAAATACAGCTGCAGTGGGGGAAGGCTATTGGGGTTATTGGTGATGGGAATGTTGCACTGGTGAAGGAGGGTTTTCTTTATATGACTGAAACCCAACTATAATCTTGTCTGTAATTAAGGTACTTAAATAAAGACAAAAAATAAATTATTTAGCTGGAGCAATAGCACAGCAGGTAGGACACTTACCTTGCACAAAATTGGCCAGAGTTTAATCCTCGGATTCTTTTATGGTCCTCCACCCACTGCCAGGAGTAATTCCTGCGAGAAGAGCCAGGATGTGTATGCCCCTAAAACCAAAGCAACAAACAAAAAACTAAATAAAAAAACTTGCCAGGTTCAGTATATGGCAATAGCTACACAGGTGAGTACTGGGGTCTGTCCAGCTTCTAGGAAGGAGTTCTCCAGAGTCCTAATAATTAGCATTTCTCCAAACTCTTGGCAGTGGGAGTGGGGAGCTGTTGGAAATATGGAACGAGGGGAGCTCTACCTGCTATGCAATTTCTGTGTATACTACAACCACTGAGTCTTTATGTCTGGTCATAGTGTTCAGCCTTGGACTGCCTCCATGGAATTCTTAGAGCCCAAAGATGTATTCCTCTCCTGGTTGGCTCCAGCTCATGTAATCAGTGGCTTTTCTACTGCTGGACACTAGCTAGAGGGAAGTTTTCAGTAGCCTGAGTCTAATGCAGAAGATCTTTGAAGCAGAACTTCTAGATTAAAAGTGCAACTTTTAATGCAACTTCCCAGTTCATAATTTATTCAATGGCTGGAGTTCAAAATCTGATCACTTTGAACACACTTTTAGGGGGGAAATAAAGGACTTTCTTTCCTTTATGAAGGAGCCCATGAAGAGACCTAGAGACTTGAGTGTCTCCCAAGTCCTGTCTATCCTCCTACTTGGTCCAATATTTATGCAGCTGTGGTCATGACCAGATCTACCTCTTCCTATTCCAACAAACAGCATGGACATTGGGCTAAAAACCTTCTAACATGCAGGTGTGGGAGTGCACCTGAGCACCAAGCCAGGAGAAGTCATCAGCACCTCTTAGCATGGCATAAAAACATTAAAAGTTCAAGTGGGAGGCCGGAGTAATCGTGCAATACATGGCTTTTGCCATGCATGCAGCCAGCCTGGAACAGACCTGGATTCAATCTCCAGAATCCCATATGGTCCCCCGAGCCTGCCAGAAGTGATTTCTGAGCACAGAGCTAGGAGTAACACCTGAGCACTGCTGGGTGTGGCCCCCAAAAACAAAATTAAAAATAAAAAAAATACAAGTGGATTGATTAGAAATTCCCTGGTGATGAGCTGACATGAGTTACATTAAACAGAGAATTGGGTTTTGGTTGTTTAGTACCGGCAATTCTATTCTGAGATTTCAGGTTCTGTGTTCTATGTCTTGAAAACTTAAGTTCACTTAAACTTCAAAATGTTAGCTACAATATTTGATACTCTAGTTACTAATGATCAATAGATTTATAAATGTTAAAGCCACTATTAGAATACTAAGTAGAAAATGATTTTCTAAGTAGATAAGCATTTAAAAGGTGATGAAAGTGTCTGATAAACAAGCCTCCCTGTTCCATAAAAATCTTTTACAATGAGAACTTCCTATAACTTTCCAGCTAAAGATAATAAAAATATAGTAGCTTTCAGGGATGATAAAGCCTCAGCAGTGACTAGTAACCTGTTACTTTTACACTATTTCCTACCATGGTAGTAGTAGGGATTAAATTTTCAGTTGTTAGTTGATACTTTGAGTTCTAGAGAGGGAGTAAATTTCAGGAGTTTGTTTTTCAGCAGCAGGAGGGCGGGCAGACCCAGGGCCTAAGGGACAGCACACCATTTGAAAGGCCAGTTGCATTAGCCCAGCTTACCTGGCTGCCAGGTACTTATTAAAATGAGTTTTCTAATTAGGCATAATAAATTAGATTCAGATTGTGTTCACATGGAAGATTTGAGACAGATCAGTTTGTTCTAGTTTATAATTACTCTTGGGAAAAAATGAAAAGAAATACCGCAATATTGTAAATATCCTTTAATTTCCAACACCTAGAATCCACAACCAATGTCTAAACATTGTCATGTGAATATTTGTCCAAATCATGTAATATTAACTGGCAAAACATTGAAATGTCCCTAAACATTCCTCAGTAATAGTGAAATATAACATATCTGTAGCTAGTATATTAAGTGATTGCAGGCAAAAGAACAACAATGGAATGTAAAAATCCATGAAATGTTGGAGTCATTAGTCCTTTTACTGGCATCATTTATTGGTATAATTGTAACCTTTCTCATCACAGAGTAACATGATGTGTTTTTGGCTTAGGTGCCTCCTACTCACTATTTAAACCCTCTACTTCGGCCTTTTTGTTTGTTTTGTTTTTGGGCCACACCTGATGACGCTTAGGGGTTACTACTGGCTCTGCACTCAAAAATTTCTCCTGGCTTGGGGGCCATATGGGACACCAGGGGATCGAACCTTGGTCCGTCCTTTTTCAGCCACGTGCAAGGCAAACGCCCTTCCACTGCACCACTGTTCCGGCCCCATACTTCAGTCTTTTTTTTTATCTATGAAATAGAATAATAATAGTACCCATTTATTACTGTTGAGAGGATGACAATACAAGTAAAGAAGTTTGCACAGGGGCTAGCACATTTATTTATTTATTTAGTTAGTTAGTTGGTTAGTTTTTTGTTTGTTTTTGGACCCCACCTGGTGGCATTCAGGGCTTACTCCTGGCACTGCCAGAAATCGCTCCTGGCAGGCTCAGGGACCGTATGGGATGCCAGAGATGGATCCTGGGTTGGCTGCATACAAGGCAAACACTGTGCTATCAATCTGGACCCAAGACTACACATTTAAGCAATGTTATTTTTAGCAAAAAGTTAATGTGTGATTGATAAAAATTCAGATGAAAAGTACAGTGTACCACCAGGAAACTTTTCTTTAAACTAACATAAAATTTGATAGTTTCCAGTATATATGTATATAGTATTGAAACAAAACTTCTGGGCATATCAATTGATTAAAAAATTTCCAGGCAGAGGTTGGAGAAAGAGTCCTGGGATTAAGGTGCTTGGTTGGCATATGATCAACTTGGATTTTATCCCTGATATTCATGGTACACAAAGTACAGAGCACCACCAGGTGTATCCTAGCTTACTTAAAAAAAAAACCAAAACTTCCCAGACAGCGTATACCCTTTAACATAAATACAAATTGAGTAGAGGTGTTCAAATCCAATAATTTCTAATAAAAATTATAATCAAATTTTCACTAGAATGCATCATTCTATGTTTTAACTAACATTTCTACTTGCGCTCTTTCTCTCCTATTTGGGGGGATGGGGGAGGCTACACTTAGCAGTGAACAGGGATCACTCCTGGCAGGCTAAGGAAACCATATGGGATATTGTGATTGGACCCAGGTCAACCATTTGCAAGACGAGCTTCCTACCTGCTATACTATTGCTCTGGTCCTGTGATACAATTTCATTTACTTTTTCCCAGTTTCCTTGATTTGATCACTTATTTTAGAGTCACAAAATTTTTGTTAATAACTTAAAGATGTATTGGACTTAAAATACCAAGGATTGGGGCCGGAGAGATAGCATGGAGGTAAGGTCTTTGAATCCGGCATCCCATATGGTCCCCTGAGCTTGCCAGGAGTGATTTCTGAGCATGGAGCTGGGAATAACCTCTGAGCACTGCCGGGTGTGACCCAAAAACCAAAAACCAAAAAAAACCCAAGGATTTAGGCCTGGAGAGAGAATACAGGGCTATAGGTGTTTGAAGGGCATTGGTTGACTTGGAGTTGAAGCCCAGTGCTACCATATGTTCCCCCTATCCAGAACCAAGAGTATGCCATAAGCACTACTGGATCCCTCCCCCACACAATAAACATATAAAATCAAAGGTCAAGTAGAAAAATTGAGAAATATATTAAAACTTCATAAGAGGAAATGCATTTGATTGATAATCACATAAAATATCATTAGGGGCCAAAGCAATAATATAGCACATAGAATGCTTGCCTCCACAGAAACAATAGGACATTTATAGATTTTTAAAAATTAATTACTTTTTTAAACACCATGGTTACAAGGTTGTTAATAATACAGTTGGTGGGGCCGGAGAGATAGCGTGGAGGTAAGGCATTTGCCTTGCATGCAGGATGGTGATTTGAATCCCGGCATCCCATATGGTCCCCTGTGCCTGCCAGGGGCGATTTCTGAGCATAGAGCCAGGAGTAACCCCTGAGCACTGCCGTGTGTAACCCAAAAACCAATGTGTGTGTGTGTGTGTGTGTGTGTGTGTGTGTGTGTGTGTGTGTGTACAGTTGGGTTTTTCCTACAACTGCAAAATTGATCATAATTGAGTTTTAGTCACACAATCTACAACACCTTTCACCAGTCCTCAGTTTCCTTCCTGCTCTCCCCAACACTCTTCCCCTTCCTCTGTAGCCTTTCCCCACCCCCCCCCACTTTTTATCTTTTATACACTGTGGTTTGCAATATTGTTATTGAAATCATACTTATCACTTTATCTACTTTTAGCACCCAGTTCTTGTCCATAGTGATCATTTCCAACTATTATTGTCATAGTGGTTTCTTCTCTGCTCTAATTGCAATCCCCCTGCTAACTATTTGTGACAAGCTTTCTGCCATGGACTGGTCCTCCTGACCCTTGACTCTAAGGACATGGGATGAGATTTTAATCTGAGTGATTGGCCTGCTTTAGCAGGGAAGCTGAGCAAACTGCAGACCCAGAGAAGTCAATAGTGGAATCACAGTGTGGATCTGAAGGTTTGAGAATCAGGGTAATTTGAAGATCTTAATCTTTGTCTAAGGGTGGGAGAAGACATAGGTACCCAGCTGGGTAGCCAGCCAGAAAACAAAAGGGAATGAATCCTCCTTTCTTCAGTATTATTTAGGTCCATAAGTTACTGGGTCATGCACACTCATATTGGGGAGGTCAATCTCCTTGACTGAGTCCACTGATGACTTGTTTGATTGGTTTGGGGACTATACCTGGCGTGCTAAGGATTTACTCCTGACTCTGTGCTCAGGGATCATTCCTGGCAGGATTTGGGGGAGCATATGTGGTGCCAGGAATCAGATCCAGGGTGTTTGCATGCAGGACAAGTTTTCTACACTCTGTATTATCTCTATAGCCTCTCATGATCCTCATATGTTTTATGTTTGATTGGAAGTTACATATCTTCAGTTTTTTGTTTGTTTTGGGGACACACCTATCAGTACTTAGGGCTTATTGTTGGCTCTGCACTGAGGAATTAAAAGAGACCCATATGGGATGCCAGGGGTAAACCTGGATTGGCCCTGTGCAAGGCCAGCACATTACCAACTGTGCTATCACTCCAGCCTTGTCACTAATTTTAAGCAGTCTTTTTATCTTTCATCTTATTCAATTCTCTCTTCTCCCTTATTTCCCACAGCCTCTCCAAGCTCATACTTCTTTCTTCCTTACTTCCTACCAACTGGTGATTAAATATGATCCACATAAGCTGATGACGCTTTTAAACCTGAATATGCATGAGTCTCCTGGGATCTTTTTAAGATGTAAATTCTGATTTAGTAGGACTGAGATCATACTGAATAAGCCATTTGAAATCTTTATTTCTTCAAGCCCTCAGATGCTGCTGCTGAGATTAAACTACACTGGTTCTCAAATTGGGCAGATTCAGGATGCCCAGAGACACAGGGCAACATGTGAAAACTGTTGGATTTTACGACCAGGAATGTCCTAACCATTTTACAATTGATAAAGGACACCCTGCTGTGACAGAAAATCATCTTAGCTCAAATGCCAATATTTCCAAGGCTAAGAGACAGCCCTTTACTAATAAGAACTCAAACTTAGAATCACCCAGTAGCATTTATACTAATAGGCATCTAAACATAATTTTTCCAGGTTACTGCCAGTATACTTCCATTTGCTTAGCCAGTCTTGTGCATGAAATAATTTTTTAGGGGGCCAGAGTGAAGGACAGTGGGTTGGGAATGCAGCAAGGGAATACCTTGCTGCATTTACCTGAGTTTGATTCCCATACCTCATAGGCTTTCCCAAGCCTGCCAATAGTAACACCTAAGCACAGAGCCAGCAGTAAGCTCTGTGCACTACTGGGGGTGGCTCAAAAACAAAAAAATGGTTTTGTATCATAGCAGAAAGTTTTCTTCTTTCAAAAGTTCATGTGTCCATAAGTCATATCATATGTTCAAAAGCCCATATCACTTTAGGAGAAATCTAAATGGCAATCAAAAGTCTCCTCAAAAAACAAAAGCCCAGGTTTGGGTGGATTCACCAGTGACTTCTTTTAAACCTTTACAGAAGACCTACTGTTAATGCTTTTCAAGCTTCTCCAGAAAATTGAAGAAATAGAAACATTTCTTTTTTTTGGGGGGGGGGGTGTTGATTCTAAACTTTTCTAAAGTAATTTTTTTAATTTTATTTTATTGAAACCATTGTGATCTAGAGAGTCCTGTATAGTTGAATTTCAGATATACAATGAATTCTGTGAAGCATCCTGGCATAAGACCAACTATAGATACTAAGTTGTCTAACCCCAAAGTCTTTCTCTGTGGTTCCAGTGGAAGTTCTTTACAATCATGGTTGTGTGGTCAGTTAGCAGAAACACTTCTAAATAGCTTTTATGAAGCAAAAGTTATTCTGATACTAAAGCAGACAGGACACCACACACACACACACACACACACACACACACACACACACACACACACGCACACACACACACACAATAGTACAGGCTGATATTCCTGATGAACACAGATGCAAATATCTAAACACTAAGAGACAAAAGAGATTGTCCAGGGATTAATGTATGGCCTTTCCATGTATCTGACATAGGTTCTATCCAGCATACTGAATGGCTTTCTGAGCATCACCAGATGTACCAGATAACCCTGGGACCCATGAGTACGCCAAAGGGACCTCCACTTCCCAACCAAAATTAAGGCAGTAAAGTTATAGTCATGAAATATGGGATGTTAGATGACTATATTTAGGCTAGTAAATTTTAGGGTCTTAGAAAACTTAAGCAGGCAGAAAGATAGCTTAATAGGCTGAAGCATCAGCTTTGCGTACAGATTCTATCCCTAATACTTAACAGTTCCTGAATACTTCCAGAAGCAAAATAAGAGCACTGGTCTAGCAGTAGCTTCTAGGGACTCCAGGTATGGCCCCAAAACTGAAAGAAAGAAATGGAAAAGGAAAGAAAATAAGAGGGGAAGGAAAGAAATAAAAATAAGAAAAAAAAACAAGAAAGCAGGAAGGAATCTGGAGACTCACAAAATGGTAACCACAGGTATTTTACTCATTTTGCAGAGTCTTCAGTTGTACTTATCAAATAGATCTTGCAAGAGGAAATATGCCCATAGAAACAGACTGTTCCAGTACTTAGGTGAGAGAGAGAGGAACTGTAGAGAGAGATATTTACTCTGATTGTAGAATACTGCCTTCCATAGGTGAAGATTTTTAGGGGTCTAAAAATCTTTTTTGCCTCCTTCCCTTTGTTGTAGGTTTGTACATGTGGCTGGGATGTTCACACACTCACTTGCAGTGCTGGCCGGGTTCACACACTTGATAGCAGTGTTTGTAGGTACTCATTGCAGTGCACAGGAAATCACACACTTTATGTGGTGCTGGACATAAGTAGACAATGCGCCAGGATCACATTGGGTAGTATCCAAGTGCTAGAGGTCTAACTCTCCTTCCAAGTAGGATCTTTATCCCTAAGCTTCAGCTCTAGTTCCTGAAAAATTCTTATTTTGACTCTACAGTGGTGTAACTTGTACTGGTTAAAATACATGATTTAAATCAGAGGGGCCAGAGAAATATTTCAGTGCATGCCTTGCATGCAGCCTGCCTGGGTTAGATCCCCAGCATCCTATATGTGACACCCCTCAGCACTGCTTAGAGTGATTTTTTTGAGTGCAGAGCCAGAAGTAACCCCTGACCACTGCCAGGTGTAATTCAAATTAAAAAAAAAAAAACTAACTACATACATGATTTAAACTAGAATAAAAAAAAAAAACAACTGAGCATTTGTTCAGGGGGAAGAAAGGTTGGGCCACACTCCTAGTAGTGCTAGGGGACTGTAATGAGGTACCAGGGATCAAAATAGAGCTAACAGGATGCTAGGCATCCTGTTTTATCCACTTTCTGAACATTTTAATTTATTTATTTATTTTTTTTTTGGTTTTTGGGCCACACCCGGTGACGCTCAGGGGTTACTCCTGGCTATGCGCTCAGAAGTTGCTCCTGGCTTGGGGGACCATATGGGACGCCGGGGGATCGAACCGCTGTCCGTCCTAGGCTAGCGCAGGTAAGGCAGTCACCTTACCTTTAGCGCCACCGCCCGGCCCCTTAATTTAAACTATAGCCAAAGGGTTGGGGAAGTAGCTCAAAAGCATGGGAGCATATGCTTTGCCTGTTAAAACTGTAGTTTCAATCTCTAGCATCACTAGGTGTGGCTTCCCAACAATAAAATAAAATAAAATAAAATAAAATAAAAATAAAATAAAATACTGCATGGCCACAATTCCCATTTTGAAAGCCCGCCTTTCCTGATAAGGCTGCCAGTTACAAAGGGCTGACTCAGGCAAATACTGGACTTCCTACCATCCTATCAGCTACTTTCCACCTGGTCAAAAGGACCTGGGGTACAGGCCTGTTATTCACTGAGCCCTGGCTGATTTTCAAAATAGCGTGTGCTCCAGTTGCTGAGATAATTTGTCTTTAACATAAATGATTTTATTGAGATTGATAACTGGGGTTTATAAGAAATATATATTTCACCTTTATCCACAGAAAAAGCTCCCAGCTTCCAGTAATCTTAGAATTTCCTTAGAGAATTATGAGTGCTCTTGTTATATTAAGGAAACTTTGAGAAAACATCTGAAGATGGGGTATAGTTGCTAGGGAAACCAGTTCGGATAGAATGGGAATTTTCTTCCCACCCCTGACAGCTGAGGATTGGTAAACGGTAGAAGTTGAACACCATAGCCATTGGCTAACAATTTAATCAGTTACACCAGTATAATGAAGCTTTAGCTAAAGCCCAAAAGAAGGCACTTTAGAGAGCTTGCAGATAGGGGAACTGGAGACGTTCCATATAGCTTCTTGCCAGACCTTGAGGCTCCATAGAACAGAAGTGCATTTGGGACTTTGTTCTGTGTTTCTCCCCATCTATCTGTTGATTTATATCCTTTTTGTTGATTTATATCCTTTTTTTTTTTTAATAAATTGCTATTTATAAATGAGTAAACTTTCTGAGGTTGGAACTTCTTTAGAAAATTTATGAAGCCAAGGAGGGATCTGCAGGAGGCTCCAAAAGATAGTCATTAATAAGGCCAGAGGTCCTGGCATCCTGAGTTCAAGGCCTATCGTTACCACTGAGCCTCAGTTTCATTACACTGGGGGTGCTGTTTGGGGGAGTGAACCTTAGTTTTGTGGAGTCTGACACTATCTCCAGGAAGATGGTGTCAAGAATTGGGACAGGTTGAATTAAAGTCCCAATTACTCTGCTCCTGGATGTGAATGACTTTTGGGAAAATCTTCCAAACACATGTTGGAAGTGGGTTTGGAAACTATATATAGTTATTTATGTAGTTCATTGTTACAAGTCAGCCCCTGAAGAGGTTGACTGATGGAGGGATGGAGGATGAGGTCTTTCCCCTCCAGCTCGGAGCACGCGTCTGCCACCCCGTCCAGCCGACGGTTCTGAGGTGAAGCGGCGGGTAAACAGCTCGCACGCAGTCAGGCTTGTGGAAATATTAGCTTTATTCGGAGGATAAGACTGAAGTCCAAAGACTCAGCCTCAGTTCCAGCAAAAAGCCCCTCGCCTTCCACAGACCCTTGTTTTTATGCCCCAGAATCAGGTACCACCCAATGGTGGGATCAGATACCACCCAATGGTGGAAGCAGAATCAGGTACCACCCTAGGGTGGGGGCAGAATGCCAGGTCATACCCTAGGGTAGGGCACAATTACTGATCAGGTTAGGGTCAGTAACATACTAATCCCCTAAAATATTTACATACACAACAGTTCATAAGCTATAAAATATTACATCAGTTATTAAGTCCTCTAAGAAACAATGCTTTTCTTATTTCTCCCTTTCCCCAACTATTACTCCTCTTGACTGAACTTGGTAAATGGTGTCATCCACTGAGTCACTTGAGTTCCAGAGCTGAAGTCATCCAAAACTTCTCCCTTCTACTACCTCCCACATCTAATTCATCACCAAGTTCTGTCATTCGCACACGCCTTCCTCTAGGTCCTCCTAGTAACTTCTGTCTTATTTTGCAACAAAAATCCACTACCGGCTCCACCTCCACTCTAGACTTTTTCCTAGCTAGAACTGTCAAAATATTCTTTCAATGGGAAAGATTAGTAACAACACCACGGCTGAAAGTCTTCACTTAAAGTTTAATTTCCAAACTCCTAAATATATGTGTATATACAAACTTTTATTTAATAGCATACTTTAGTTTTAACTTAAGCAAAATTGAGTGGAAAACTCTAAGTTCCTATATGCCCGCTCCTCCACGAACAGACGCATCCTTACCTTCTATCAACGTCCCTCACCAGAAAGGTACATTTGTTAGAACTGATAAACTTACAAGGGATGCATCATCACCTCCCAATGCCTCTCCTTTCTGTAGTATTCAATTGGATTTATACATTCTGTGGGGTTTGAAAATTGTATAATAGCATCATACAGGATAATTTAGCTCCTCTAAAAAAAGCCTTCTATTCTATTTATCTTTTTTCTTTCTCACAATTCTTGATGTGGGGATGGGGTAATGGAACATCTGACCAGTACTCAGGACTTTGTTGCTTAAATCAACTCCTGGTGGGGCTCTAGAACACTTAGTATAGAGCCATGAATTTGAACCAGGTCATATGCCTACAGGGCAAGTGTCCTACCCACTGTTACAATCCTTTCGGTCTCAAGAGATTTTTTTTTAAGTAAGAAAATTTTGAAACATGGAAATTTGTGTGCTAAGTTATCCAGAAAGTAGGGCATTTAACTTGCATATAGCAGACATGGGTTAAACTCAGGCACCCCAGAAGGTCCCCTGATCACTGCCAGGAGTGGTCCCTGAGCACAGAGCCAGTAGTAAGTACTGAGCACTGCTGGATGTGGTTCAAAAAATACCAAACCAAACCAAACCAAAAACAAAAGCCCTAAGCAACCATTTTATTCCTCAGGCCTCATACCTTAGCCTTTGATCACAGAAGATTTCTCCCCTTAGACACTGATGTATGCAGATACCAGCCTTACTAATGTGATGAAAACAAAATCAAAGACTCACTTTGGGGGGAAAGGGAATGACTCACTCAGGTCAAGCATGAGTCTGGGACTGAGTCTCTGCAGCTCTCTTGGGGTTGAAAGTGAGATAATGAGTGGCTGAGTAATCAATTATAATCCAAACTTTCTCATTATGCACATTGGGAATGAGTTCTTCCTTCCAGTCCTTACAGTGATATTACCATAAATTGGATTGAATGAAAATATATATCAAGCCAAATTATAAGATGGAAAGATGGCAGAACATCCTGTTCTTTGAGTCATTATCTTATTTTGATAAACACAGTAGAGCATGGGGAATGAATATGACCTACTTAGATAACCTAGCTTTTTTTTGTGATAGTTTAACTTAGGATATTCACGAATGTAAATAGTCAAGAACGCTCAAGCCCACCGTGCCACAAGAGGTGAATACCAGAATGGATAGGAGGACCTCAAGACAATGGACTCTGCCTATCTCCAGCTTCTTTTCCCCACTGCACTACATCCCAGGACTGCGCTCATCATCTGAATAGTTTGTTGCCTCATTAACCATGAAGACTACTTCATAGCTCATATTTTATTTGCTTCCATTTATTTGGTTCATATTTTATTTGCTTCCATTTCATCTGCCTGGAATACATTCCACTATATTTGTCTACTGAAACATCAAACCATCTTTTTTTTTTTTTTTTTTTTTTTCGGTTTTTGGGTCACACCCGGCATGCTCAGGGGTTACTCCTGGCTCTATGCTCAGAAATCGCCCCTGGCAGGCACGGGGGACCATATGGGATACTAGGATTCGAATCACTGTCCTTCTGCATGGAAGGCAAATGCCTTACCTCCATGCTATCTCACCGGCCCCACAGAAAACCATCTTTTAAGACTTAGTGTTTTATAAAAAATAAAAATTAATTCACGTTTTCATCCCTTTATTGCTTTAATGATTGAAGATCACATATGTCTGGTTTGTGGTGTTCATTTAGAGTTTCACACTTCGAGTTGTGGTGCATGCTGGGCATCACATTATTTTTGCTGTTTTGCTTTTCATACCTTTTTCATAGTTTTGTGCCAGGAGAGGCTCTACAGGTCCCAAATAGCAGAGCTCCCAGGCCTTACCACACAATGGACTTTGCTCTTGAGTGTGGTCCTTAGGTAATATATGAAAATTGGCAGGGGCCAGAGTGATAGTACAACAGATACTTCAATGCCCAGCACTCCATATGGTCTGCTGAGTTCCACCAGGTGTAAGCCAAGATCACCTTGGGGTGTGACACAATGACAAGAAAAAATAAGCATATTGAACTATGTTTATGAATTATTTAACAACTATGATAGGTCATTTTGGATATCTTGGTGTCCTGTGCCCAAACCTCATGTTGGTTCTTTGCTGGTTTTGTCCCTCAATATACCAGACTATTTTGAGATCTACTATTCCTTGGGATGCTCTCAGTGGCTGTTAGTCTGTCTCTGATGCTCTGTGGTTGACCTCTCTTAGCTGGTGCTCATTGATCTTTGTTCCTTTGGCTTTCCTTGATACCCCATATGAGATTTGTTTCTTTTGCTACCACCCTCCTGAACATAGGTGTGAGGCTGCTGATTGGATGCCAGAATAGGATAATAGAGAACAATTACCTCACCAACTCCTTTGGTAGGTTTACTTTCTCCATCCCTGCACCATTTCATTATCTGCCTCCCTCTTTAGTAAATGACATTTAAAATGAACAGTTGAAAGTTATTGACACTATTTAGCTAGATTGCTGGAAGCTCCTGCTATTCCACCCTAATGTGACCATCCATTCCAGTTTTTGTTAGCAGCACCAGGGACTCGATTCCAAGCCTCATACCTGCAAGGCAAACTATCTTGCAATTGAGTCATTCACAGATCTCTAGAAGCTACAAATGATCTCACTCATATGTGGGGATCAAATGATACACAATAAGGATCAGAGTCAACACAATCAAAATAAATGGGGTCAGAGTCAACACAATGGAAGAGCTAATCCACTCAAACTGAGTTGCTGGTGATAGGAGTTGAGAAGGGAGGGTCATTGGGAACTTGGAGAATGGAAGTGAGTACACTTGTGATAATGGATGTGGTGTTCGGATTTATGTGTACAGGAATCCACTAATAAAAATAAATTGGGGCTATGGACAATAGTACAACAGGTAAGGTGTTTGCATTGCATGAGGCAGACTCAGTTTCAATCCCTACATTTTATAAGGTACCTCAATCCCTGCCATGAGTGATTTCTGAATTCAGAACCAGGGAGTAAAACCCTGAGTACAGCTTGGGTATGGCTCAAAAACCAAAAACCAAAACAAAACAAAACAAGTATTTGAATCACAGAACTTTAATAAATCAAAATTTATTTAAATAATTCCTAAAAAACACTTTATAAATGTCACTAATTTGCACCATTAATCAATGACCTTTCTGACCCACGATCAAAATCTAGACCAGTAGGTGTAGAGATGTAGTACAGCAGTAGCGCATCTTGCTTTGCTACATAGTGCTGACCCGATTTCGATTCCTCAAACACCACCAGAAGTAATTCCTTGCATAGAGGTCAAAAGTAATTGCCTGAGTATAGCACCTCAAAAAAAACGACAAAAACCTAGATCAAACATTACATCTAATTGTTATGTGTTGCAAGCCAGCCCCTGAAGAGGTTGACTGATGGAGGGATGGAGGATGAGGTCTTTCCGCTCCAGCTCGGAGCACGCATCTGCCACCCTGTTCAGCTGACTGTTCTAAGGTGAAATGGCAGGTAAATAGCTCGCATACATTCAGGCTTGTGGAAATATTAGCTTTATTCGGTGGACAAGACTGAAGTCCAAAGTCTCAGCCTTAGTTCCAGCAAAAAGTCCTCTCGCCTTCCAGAGACCCCTTGTTTTTATGCCCCAGAATCAGGTACCACCAAGTGGTGGATCAGATACCACCCAATGGTGGAAAGCAGTAATCAGGTACCACCCTAGGGTGGGGGCAGAATGCCAGGTCACACCCTAGGGTAGGGCACAATCACAGCCGTTCAGGGTAGGGTCAGTAACATCATAATCCCATAAAATGTTTACATATACAAAAATCATGTACCATTTGTCTCTATTTCCATTTGCTTGTTTGTTTTGGGGCCACACCCAGTAATACTCAGGGGTCACTCCTCTGATTTTGTACTCAGGAATTACTCCTGGTATGCTTGGAGGATCATATGGAATGCTAGGGATGGAACCAGAGTAAACTGCATACAAGGCAAAAACTCTACTACTGTACTATCTCTCTGGCGCCTGTCCTGTTTGTCTCTTACTACAGAATTTATTTTGTCTTTTATGATCTTGATATTTTAAATCCAGAATAGTAATTCCAGGTAAGATCATCCCTTGACCTGAATTTACTAGTAGGTCCTCATGATTAGAATCAGTTTATGCATTTGGCTGGAGGAGGAATTTAACCATAACCTGTGATGTTTTGGGGTTACCCTGGATTTGTGCTCAGGGTCGCTCTGGTTAGTGCTCAAATGACCCTGTGTTCCAGAAATCAGTCTCTGCATGAAGAGTTTGTGATCCACCAGTTGGACTATCTTTAAGTTATTGCATTTAGTTTTTGGAATTTTTGGGCCACACCCAGTGATGCTCAGGGGTTACTCCTGTATATGTGCTCAGAAATCGCTCCTGGCTTGGGGGACCATATGGGACGCCGGGGGGATGGAACCATGGTCCATCTTGGGTCAGCCACGTGCAAGGCAAATACCCTACAGCTGCACCATCGCTCCAGCCCCAGTTTATGCATTTTTATGAGGAAAATCACATTAATTTTGTGTCTCCAATGTATCCTATCAAGCATTATTACTATGTCTAAATATTTGTTAAGACTATGGCTGTAAACTGTCTCTATTACTTTTTTCTTTATAAAATTAATAAACACTACATATGGGCGAAGTTATATATGTGTGGGGAAATTCTTGGGCTTCTCAGTTAGTTTGTTTCCCAGGAGTAATAGCTACCACTTGCAACCTGCTTCCAGCAGTTTTTGGTATTCACCATGTTTGTGTTTGTGCCCATTCAGGGATATAATTCTGTGTCAGTTGCTGATTTCCCAGGGCTGCTGCGTGCAGCCTGCAGTTCACAGTATTTGCTGTGTTTATGTTTGTGCTGACCCTGGGATGTATGGGTAGGCAGCAAGGGTGTCACACAGGGAACCAGACGGAGTCACTGGAGAAAGTGCATTTCGTCCAGGGGTGTTGAGTAGCCTATTTGGACTTATTTAGCCAACCAAGCTTCTAGCTGCTTTCCCTGATACTTACTAGCCAGAATTAAAATGATCACCTGAGAGGTAGTGTTGACATAATTAAGTGTACTGTGTTAATTAACTCAGAAACGGTAAAAGTAAAAACTGATTATATAGATGTCTATAGTTTTATAGATGACAACATATAGGTCAACCTGTATATAAATAAGAGAGTGCATTTTCTCATAAGATATCTCATGGGACATTGTTCAGTCTGTAATTTGGCTTCCCTGGAGATTACATATAAAACTGGGCAGAATTTAAAATGATAATATTCTGACAGTTCTAATGCTTTAGCTGAGAAATTATTTACAAAAGCAAAATATAACTGCATTATACAGAGCTGAAAATGAAGGCCTGGAATAAAGAGTAGTTTTGTATTTGGGACTTTTAAGGGGAGTAAAAGCTTGACTCACAGCAGACCTGGTGTTTATGTGATTTTCGATGAGTTTGCATCATTGTTATATCACTCTTCAAAAATCCCTGGGAACGAGGATGATGTCTTATGTTGTTAGTCAGACTTTACAATCAAAAGAACACATTCCTGTTGCTGTTCCAGTGGCAAGTTCTGACTTTGTCTCTTTGTTCATCCCACACATTCTTTGAGAACTCTGATGAAATTGTACAAATGAGTTGAAGCCTAAGCACTTGTTTTCTGGAGTTATGAATCTAACATAATAAATAGGATGCTTAAAAAGTATTCTTTCTGATGATTCCTGTAATTTCTTTTAAGTGCATAAATGTTCTTTTCTTTTTCTTTCTTTCTTTCTGTCTTTCTTTCTTTCTTTCTTTCTTTCTTTCTTTCTTTCTTTCTGTCTTTCTTTCTTTCTTTCGTTTCTTTATTGCTTTCTTTCTTTCTTTCTTTCTTTCTTTCTTTCTTTCTTTCTTTCTTTCTTTCTTTCTCTCTCTCTCTCTCTCTCTTTTCTTTCTTTCTTTCTTTCTTTCTTCTTTCTTTCTTTCTTTCTTTCTTTCTCTCTTTCTTTCTCTTTCTTTCTTTCTTTCTTTCTTTCTGTCTTTCTTTTTTTCTCTTTCTTTCTTTCTTTCTTTCTTTCTCTTCCTTTCTTTCTTTCTTTCTTTCGTTATTTCTCTTTCTTTCTTTCTTTCTTTTTTTCTTTCTTCCATCCTTTTCTTTCCTTCTCCTTCCTTCCTTCCTTCCTTCCTTCCTTTCCTTTCCTTTCCTTTCCTTTATTCCTTCCTTCCTTCCTTCCTTCCTTCCTTCCTTCCTTCCTTCCTTCCTTCCTTCCTTCCTTCCTTCCTTCCTTCCTTCCTTCCTTCCTTCCTTCCTTCCTTCCTTCCTTCCCTCCCTCCCTCCCTCCCTCCCTCTCTCTCTCTCTCTTTCTTTCTTCTTTCTTTCTTTCTTTCTTTCTTTCTTTCTTTCTTTCTTTCTTTCTTTCTTTCTTTCTTTCTTTCTTTCTTTCTTTCTTTCTTTCTTTCTTTCTTTCTTTCTTTCTTTCTTTCTTTCTTTCTTTTTTTTCTTTCTTCTTTTTCCTAGGAATATACCCTCAGAACACAAAAATACAATACAAAAACCCTTCCTCACACCTATATTTATTGCAGCACTTTTTACAATAGCCAGACTCTCGAAACAACCTTTCAACAGATGAATGGCTAAATTAACTGTGGTACATATACCCAATGGAATATTATGCAGTCATCAGGAGAGATGCAGTCCTGACATTTTTCTATGCATGTATGTACATGAAATCTATAATGCTGAGTTAAATAAGTCAGTGGGAGAGAGATAGACATAGAACAGTTTCACTCATCTATGGGTTTTAAGAAAAATTAAAGACATTGAAATAATTCCCAGAGATGAGGACCACAAGGACTGGCTCAAGATATGAAGCTAAGCACAAAGAGTGGTGGGTGCAATTAAAAAAATAACTACAATGAGAACTATTCTAACAATGTTAGTGAGTGAGGGATATAGAAAGCCTGTCTTGAATACCAGCAGGGGTTGGGGGTGGGGAGAGAACAGATGGAGCGTTGGTGATGGGAAGGTTGCATGCTGAATGGGGATGTTCTTATTATGACTGAAAACCAACTACAGTTATGTTGTAATCATGGTGTTTAAATAAAGAAATTATAAACAAATAATTTTAAATTAAAAAATATGGGAAGTATGTGTAGTAGAATTGTTAATATTAAATAAAAATAGATACCATTGTTGAAAATTCTTGGTATAAAAACATTTAAATTATATAAGCCAAACTCAATCTAATTTGCTTTGTGAATGTGAGTTAAAAATTAGCTTACAAGGTTAAATTTTTTTTTTTTTTTTTTTTTGGTTTTTGGGTCACACCTGGTGATACTTCAGGGTTACTCCTGCCTATGTGCTCAGAAATTGCTCCTAGCTTGGGGGACCATATCGGACACTGGCAGATCGAAATGTGGTCCATCCTGAATCAGCCGTGTACAAAGCAAAAGGCCTTCTGCTGCGCCATTGGTCTGGCTACATAACTTACAAGGTTATTTCTTATAAATGCCTCTGAAAAACATTTTTGTACCAATCACTTTTATTATTTTTTATTTTTTAAATTTTTTTGGTTTTTGGGTCACACTGGCAGATCTCAAGAAATGCTCCTAGAAATACGCTCAGAAATCGCTCCTGGCAGGCACAGGGGACCATATGGGATGCCGGGATTTGAACCACCGACCTTCTGCATGCAAGGCAAATGCCTTACCTCCATGCTATCTCTCTGGCCCCAGTACAAATCTCTTTTAATTTGTCGTCTGCCTGGAAATCATGGCTGAGACTATCGTAAAATCAAGTCATAAAGATTAAATAAATTCCTATTTTTTTATTATCCAACTATCCTCTAATACATGTTCCTAACTTTCACATTAGATTTTTATATAATTAAATATATTTATATATTATAATAATTAATTTTAATTATTTAATTTAATAATACATATTAATACATTAAAATATAATTAAATATTACATATTCATATATAATTCAATATAAACATGAGGTTTGTATTGAAAACATTTCAGCTTATTATTAAATGCACAAAATATTCTTAGTAAATTCTAAGTATGCTAGTCTATTAGTTTTAGCTATTTCTGGATTAAAATTTTACTTAAAGACTGTAGAGAAAGCTTAAGGGGCTCGGTGCTTTCTTTTTATGCAGGAGACCCCAGGTTCAAACCCTGATATTACCTGGTCTTCTGAACATCCTCCAACACAGAGTTTGGAGGCCCTGAGTCCTGGTAGGTATGGCACCAATACAAACCTAAAAAAATTAGGTGCTATAATTTACAATACTGTTAATAGTAATATTTCAATATTATGGCTGAATTGTATTCCTCAAAAATACATGTTAAGTTATAACTCCTATCTCAGAATGTGACTATTTAGAGGTAGGATCTCTAAGAGACCACTAAGTTAAAATGAAATTATTAGAGTTGGCTTTACCCCAGTATGATTGAAATTTTTATAAGAGGAAGCTAGGACATAAAAACGTGTAGAAGGAAGGACAGAGTGAAGACATAGGGAGAAGATGGTTATATACAAGTCAGGGAAAGAGTATTTTAAAGAAACAAAATCTACCAGCAGTTTATTTTAGATTTTTAAACCTTTCAAGCCATAGGAAAATACATTTATTATTTTTAAGTCATACAGTCCAGGAGATTTTAAACTACTGAGACTGATTTTCAAATATGTGCTAGGTGTTTTTGATTTAAAACTAGACATATTTAATTTAAATACTATAATACAGTCTAAAAAGATACAAATAATTGGTTTTGACAATGCAATTTACCCAATATTATCAATTATCCCTAGGAAGGTTTAAGCACTTGGGAATTCAGAGTATTAATCTGTTCAGCTGGCTATAATTAATTAAGTGCTATAGATGTAATAAGTATAGTAAAAGATTATGGAGGGGCTCCAAGAACAGGAAAAGCATCCACTGAATCTTAATTAAGATGCCATTTGTTGACTACTGCATTATATGAGCATGAAAGATATGCATAGAGTATAAAAACTAACTAAGGCTGCCTTTTCATCACAAAGAGGAACAGCTGGGCTTTAGAATCTGCACATTCAAGATCAGTGTTCTTTGCGAAAAAGAAAACCACATCCATTTGGAGAAGAAAATGAATTTTGGCTTACTCACCAGTCATTAAAAAAACGTTCTTGACACAGTTACAAGAATGAAGACAGAGAGATAGATTGGCAGTAGGGTAATTTTTTGTGACTTAGAAGATACAATTTTACCCCAAGTCACTGCACCCAATGGAGTGCTATTGTTCTGCTTCACTCTGTGGCCTCATATTTTTTGTAGTCAATGAGCCACACCACAACACATAAAAAACACCACCACACTGTAAAGGTCACAAAAAGAAAGCAACATGGAACCACACTATTCTTAGTGAATGAAGATGATAGTTCTGAAAACCTAACTAGTATCAACCACCTATATAGCCTCTTTGATAAAGACTTTACAGAGAAAAATGTTGAGGATATTCAAGGAACTCAAAGAAAACCATGTAATGGACATCCAATAATATTCAAAAGAATGTGAAATATGAAATGAGAAAACTTGAAACAGATATAGCAGAATTGAAAAACTCGGTAGGCAAAATGAGAATCTAAATGGAAGGCCTTACCAGCAGAGTAACAGTTGCTGAGAACATAATCAGTGAGCTCAAAGATGAGCTGCATAATATCTCCAGACAAGAGCTCAAAGATGAGCTGCATAATATCTCCAGACAACAGCAGAAATGGAAAATAATTCTCCAATAAAAGAACAGGTGACATAGAACTTTGTGATAAATTCAACAGAAAAAATGTAGTGATGAAAACTCAACAAAATGAATGCCTCACTAAGAATATTTCACCCGGTGAAAATCTCATTCAGATATTAAGGAAGTATATATATATGCACAATAAGATATATAGATACATGGATGCATAGATAAATAGCAGCTCAGAAAATTTAGACTCAAAACTAACTTAACAAGAATTGAAGGGGATACTTTAAATCAAGAAAAACTCCACTAACACACCAAACTTCTACAAAAAGATTGAACAAATATTTTACAATAATACTTCACAATGCCAATGGACTAAATACATCAATAAAAAGACAGAGTGGCAAAATATATTCAGAAAACTAAACCAATATTCTGCTGCCTGCAAGAAACACATTTGAATAGTCAGAGCAAACAGTGACTTAAAATCAAAGGTTGGAAAACAATCCTTCAAGCAAACAACTTCCTTAAAAAGGCTGGAGTGACCATAATAATATTAGATGATACAGACTTCAAGTTTATAAAGGTATAAGAAGCAGAGAGGGACATTTTTAATAAGATGGGATAGATACATCAAGAAAAAAATCATTCCTAAACATATGAGCCAATGTAGTGCCAGCAAAATATTCAAAACAACTGCTAATAAACTTGAAGAGAGATATCAACGGTAATAGTAGTAGTTGGAGACTTCAACACTGTTCTGTCACCCCTTGATAGATCAATCAGACTAAACTTCATAAACAATTTATGGAGTGTACAAAATTCAAAACTTTAAATCAATATGTAAAATTAAAATAAATAAAAAATTATTTTTACTTTGTTTTTTAAAATTTTAGAGGGATTGTCGTGTACAATGGGCAGAGTGCTTTTTTTCGCATGAATGATCCTAGTTTGATTGATTCCACAGCATCACGTAGGGTTCCACAAACTGTGCCAGAGGTGACCCCTTAGTGAAAAGCCAGGAGAATGCCCTGAACAGCAAAAAACAAACAAACAAAATGTTGGATGGAGGAAGCTTAGTGGAGAATACATTCTCTGCGTTGTTGAGGTCCTGTTTTGATCACTGAGGGGGAAAATTTAAAAGCAAAAAATGTACTTTCTTCTAAGATATTTTAAATTATTTAAATTAAATAAGCTGCAAATTCAATTAAAAAATGAAGATTTAAAGTTGAGTATCACTTGAAAAACAAAACAACAAACCTCATTCTTTGTGTGAACATGAAATCTGAAGCTTAGAATTCATTCAGTTTCAACTGATGCAAGACTACTAAGTAGTAGGTTAGATACAGAGGGGACCACATGTTCTAGACGCCCTGGGGGTGAGGGAAGAGGAAATGGGAGGTAGAATCCCCCCTGATTTTATGTAAATATATACCTAAAATATTATTGTCAACAATATGTAAGCCACTATGGTCAAAATAAAAATTATATTATTAAAAAAAATAAAGTTAAACTTATCATATAATTTTAAAAAAAAAGAATTCATTCAGTTTCAGTTCTTATAACATTTTCTCTCTCGATTAGATGTCATTTTAATTAGGTATTTTAAACCTAAAATAAGAAATTAGTTAACTATCGTCATTTATTCACATTGCTACCTCTGAACAGAGGCCACAGCCATAGTAAACAGGTACGGCATTTGCTTTGCATGTTGTCGATCCAAGTTTATCCCTGACACCCCTTTTGATTCCCTGAATATTGCCAAGAGTAATTCCCGAGAGATACGAATAAACCTTGAGTTTTGCCAGGTGTGGTTCAAAAACAAAACAAAAGAGAAAAAGTGAGCTATGAGAAGCTGTGAGCTATGAATCATTTTCCTATTATGATGTAGGGTATTCTGGGTAAAAAGATAGAAAATAACGACCTAAATGAGCTTCCTTTATTTTTTCCATTAGTTTAAAAATATATTCCAAAAATTTGAGACTCTGAGAAAAAGAAAACTTTCACTGGAAGTTTATAAATAGTCCCCAGGAGGCTGTAATCAGGCTGTAATCTGCCCTTTCCAAAACTCCTGATGGTTCAACAGGAGGAGTGAAAAAGATCCTAAAGATGTTAATGCATATCTGCAATCTTTCTCAGAAGTCAGTCAAGGGGCCGGCGCGGTGGCATTAGAGGTAAGGTGTCTGCTTGCCAGCGCTAGCCTAGGACGGACCATGGTTCGATCCCCCTGCGTACCATATGGTCCCCCAAGCCAGGAGCGACTCCTGAGCACACAGCCAGGAGTAATCCCTGAGCATCACCGGGTGTGGCCCAAAAAACCAAAAAAAAGAAAAAAAAAAGTCAGTCAAAAGGCCTTTGATACTCAAAAGAATGTGACCCAAATTCTTATAGCATTTAAAAAAATTTTTTTGTTTTTTTTTCCCCATTTAAGATGCATTTTTATTGGTTAAAAATTATAACCAGACAATAGATAGAATATTATAATCTGAATATATGTAGTATTCTCTCATTCCTTATTTATTTATTTTTTTATTTTGTTGGGCCACACCCCATGGTGTCAGGGGTTACTCCTGGTTCTGCACATAAGAATTGCTCCTGACAGTCTTCAGGGGATCATATGTAGTACTGGAGATGGAACCCAGGTCAGCTTCATATGAGACAAGCAACCTACCCACTATACAATCACTCTGGCCCCAGGAGTATTCTCTCATTCTTAGTGATCACTTAAATAGAACAAAGGATTATTCTCTAAGCTAATTTAAAAGTTGTCCAATTTAACCATTATTTGGTATTCTCTAAATATATAAACTTTTTTCTTTCTTTTTTTTTTTTTTTTTGGTGTTTCTTTGGCCACACCTGGAGGTGCTCAATGTTACATTTCTGGCTCTTTGCATAGGAATTACTCCTGAAGGGTTTGGGAAACATATGGAATGCCAAGAATAGAACTCAGGTTATTCTTGTGCAAGGCAAGCATGGGCTGGGTGCAGTATTCTCGGTGAGGCATCCGTTTCATTCAGCTTTGTCACAATATCCTACCACTGTCTTCTGGTCTTGAGGGTTTCTTGTGACATGTCTGCTGTAAGTCTTAAGGATGTTCCTTTGAATGTAATTTCCCTTTTTGATCTTGCTGCATTCAGTATTCTATCTCTATCTGTGGAACTTGTCATTGTAACTAGGATGTGTCTTGGGGTGTTTTTCTTCGGTTTTCTTTTAGCTGGTACTCTTGGGGCATGTAGGATTTGATTGTATACTGTCTTTAGCTCTGGGAGTATCTTTGTGATGATGTCTTTGACGGCTGATTCTTCTTGGGGATCTCCTACCTGGGCCTCTGGGACTCCAATGATTCTTATGTTGTTTCTGTTGAGTTTATCAAAGACTTCTATTTTCATCTGTTCACATTCCTTGAGTACTTTTTCCATTGTCTGATTGTTTGTCTTAAGGTTCTTTTCCAATGTCTTCTGCTGTATTGCGTTGTTCTGCATCTCATCTTCCGGCATGCTGATTCTGTCCTCAGCTGCTGTTACCCTGCTGCAGAGGCCATCCACTGAGTTTTTCAGTTGAGCTACTGTGTTTTTCAGATCTGTCATTTCAGTTTGGAGTTTTCTGATTTCTGTCTTTGTGGTCTGTTCAGATCGATCTATGCTTTCTTTGAGTTCTACGAACATCCTCCATATTTCTATTCTAAACTCCTTATCTGAGAGGTTAATCAGATGGTTGGAATTTTTTAGGTCATCAGAGCTATCATCTACATTCTCTGTGCATGGTGTTTGCCTGCTAGGTTTCCCCATTATCATGCGTGTAGTGTGATTTTTTTCCCTGCATGTTGTGGTGGGGTTCATTGGTTAGAAAGAGTGCGCGGCGGCGAAGCGAAGTGGAGTAGCCATGCTCTTCTGTGGCCTCCAGGTGACAGTTTTCTTGGGGGTGCCCTTCCGAGCCCTCTGAGGAGAGCTTCAGGGATTCAGAAAAGGGACACAAGCAAAGCCACCAGGTCTCTTCAAGTTATCACAGTCATCAAGGGCACAGCAAGGGCAGAACCTCCACAGACAGAGGAATCAGCTCTCTGCCTGGTGACCCCCACAGCCAGTCCTTACTCACTGTGTCTTTCTTGACTTCTTGGCCTGAGCAGCTCCAGGACGCAGTTTTTTGGGGGGTACTCTTCCGAGCCCTCTGAGGACAATGGCATTTTAATGCACATTTTTATTTTTAACCCAAAATTTTTATGGTAATTCTTTAGCCATTCACAAAAGGAGAGGATTTCTGAATATAGTGCCAGGATCTAAAAAGAAGTTTCATTATTGATGAAGCAACAAAATACAACTTATAAAAATGAAAATATAATGGACAAAGCACCTATATTATGCTTTCAGAAAAAGAATGTTCTTCCTTATTGAAACTAAGATGTAGCAAGCCTGCATCTTTTCTCTCTACCATGAATATCCTGGCATTATTGGGGTTGCCAGATTGTAGGATTATCCAACCTCTTCACCTCCACCTTATCCCTAGACCAATATTAAATTGAGAACAGCAACAACCTGAAATAAATTGGGCAAGATCTAGGCAGGATCAAAATGATCCATTGCATTCTGGGTATCTAAATTCTGCTACATCTCCCAAATGGACTGTGCTTTAAGAAGTTACAAACTAGGAAAGTCTTTGAGGCATTGCAGAATTAGGGTTGAATGCTGATGTACATTCTTTTTTTTTTATGCATAATTTTTTTTATTTAAACACCTTGATTACATACATGATTGTGTTTGGGTTTCAGTCATAAAAGGAACACCACCCATCACCAGTGCAACATTCCCATCACCCAAGTCCCAAATCTCCCTCCTCCCCACCCAACCCCCGCCTGTACGCTGATGTACATTCTATCTTTTCAGTGTATTAGAGCTCTGGAAAGTGAGGGAAAAGAAGGGGCCACTTTATTCTTTCTTCAGTAGAACAGAGGGAAGTTCTAATATAGATTATATCTGAATTTCTCAATCTCTGCACTGCTGACTTTTGAGGCAAGATCATTCTTCACTGTGAGGTGCAAACATGTGACTGGATAACAGTTCTTACTACATCTCTAGACCTTGGGATGTTTAGCAGCATGTTAGCTTATACTTAGGAAATACCTCTGCTTACTCTGTTCCCCACTTATGTCACAAAAACAGCAGCAAAAACTTTAGGTAAGTGCCAAATTTTCCTGAGGACAAAATAATACCAAATTGAGCCCCATTAGATTCAAATTACCACAAGGATAATTGAAGACTAAATTATTGAATGGGAAAAGATGATCAAAAAATGTAGATCACAATTCATCAGATGAAAGGTTGGTATCTAGGGTATATAAAGTACTCACAAAGGTTAATCCCCAAATCTAAACACCTCATTAAAAATGAGGAGAAGAAATGAATAGAAATCTCTCTGAGGAAGACCAACAGATGGCCAATTGGCACATGAAAAAAATGCTCATCGTTTTAGGGAAATCCAAAACCAAGCCCACAATGAAATATCATCTTACACCAGAGAGAATCACACATTTAAAAAATATTGGGAACAATTTGTGTTGGCGGGATGTTGTGAAAAGGAACTCTCATCCATCCTGCTGGTGGGAATGCTGTCTGGTCCAACCCTTATGGAAAACAGTATGGAGGGTTCTCAGTGAACTCAGAATTGAGCTGCTATATGACCCAGTAATTCCACTTTTGGGTATCTCCAGGAAAGAAATACATTCATTCAAAAGGATGTATGTGGTGCAGGAGAGATAGCATGGAGGCAGGACATTTGCCTTGCATTCAGAAGAATGGTGGTTCGAATCCCAGCACCCCATATGGTCCCCGAGCTTGCCAGGAGCAATTTCTGAGCGTACAGCCAGGAGTAACCCCTGAGCGTTGCTGGGTGTGACCCAAAAAACCAAAAAAAAAAAAAAAAAAAAAAAAGGATGTATGCATACTGCTATTCATTGCAACACTCAGTGCATAGCTAAGAGTTGAAATCAAACTAGATATTCAACAGCACACAAGTGGATCATGAAGATCTGGTACATTTATGCAACGGAATACTACATAGCTATAAGGAATGATGCCATCATGCAATTCACTGCAACATGAATGGAACTGGTAGATATTATGTTAAATGAAGTAAGCCAGAAGAAGGATAAATACAAGATGATATCACTTATAAGTGGTATTTAGAATAACTGCATGAAGAAATGCAGTATCTTAAATTGGGATTGTCAAGAACACTAGGCTTCAAAATATAGTGAGGAGAAGAAAGAAATTGAGTGGGAGAGGAGAAAGACCCATATGAAATGACTGGAGTTTGGAGCTAAGGGTTCTCTGGTACATTGGTAGAGTTAAGAAAGGACAGAACTAAATATCCAAGCCAGAATAAATAACAATGAAATTATGAGACCCAGACCTTAACAACCCAAACTGAAAGAATAATTCAGGAATAACTTCTGGTGGTGGGCTTGGAGGATGATCAGGGGTGCTAGGGATTAAACTTGGATCAGCAGCATACAAGGCAAATCTCTACCCACTGTATTATCTTTCTGGCCCTGTGTTTGTATACTTAATATGTTATGTTAATCCTCTAAAAGTTTTATCAGGCTCAAGAAATAGTATTGGAGGTAAAGCATGTTGTTGGGTTGGGAGGGTCTGGTTCCATCCCTGGGGTCTCATCCAGTCTCCTTAGCATCACTAGCAGTCACTCTGAGCACAGAGCCAGGAATATACCCTGCATATTGCAAGGTGTGACTCCAATGACTGCCACCCAAAAATAAAAAGAAATTATAGAGCAAGGAGGGTACATATTTGAATACAGACACTAACTTCCTCGTGCTTCTTAAGTATCAAGGCCAGGGCTTAAAGTTAGCTCATGAAACTGTAGCTCTGCAGGGCATGAGAGGCCTTTGAAGGTCACCAAACACAGCCAAGAGAATGAAACTTGGAGCTCTTCTCAGATATCTGAGTGCCTTCTCACAGAATACCTCAGTTTCATCTCAGGCAGTCCTGACAGGCTCCTGTTAAACCCTTCCTATTCTCTCATTCAGACAACAAATGTTTCCTGGCCTAAGGAGGCCCCTGCCAGGTGCTGTGTGGATACTGAGGTAATGTCTGGAATAACTCATTAAAAAGACAGTGGAAAATTCTATTGATAAAATGAAATGGAAAATTTCAGAAAGTTGTTCCTTCTTTTGATCCAAAACATGCTGCTCTTCTTTCCCATCACAGAAGAAATTCCTTTTTTTTTTTTTTTTTGGTTTTTGGGCCACACCCGGCAGTGCTCAGAGGTTTCTCCTGGCTATCTGCTCAGAAATAGCTCCTGGCAGGCACGGGGGACCCTATGGGACACCGGAATTCGAACCAACCACCTTTGGTCCTGGATCGGCTGCTTGCAAGGCAAACGCCGCTGTGCTATCTCTCCGGGCCAGAAATTCCTTTTAATTATAGAGTTGTGATGTCTTCTTTCAGGTTATATCATAGTTCTCATAGGACAGTTCAGTCGCTCCTATTTATTCATTACTATTTGTTAATTTTTATATTTCATTGTGATAACATTACACATAAAATTCTAACTACCACTTTAACCATTGAAAATGTGTAGTAGTATTTAGTTTAACTACTTCCCCATGCTATACTAGATCTTTTTCATGTTTCAAACTAAACTTCATTCCTAATTAAAACACTTCCTAGCTGAGTCTCCAACAAACTCCTCTACCTCACTTTAGCCAGTTCTGGTGACCACCATGTTCCTTTTGAATTCATGAATTTGTAAAAATACAAGATCAAACTTTTGGTGACTGGAATATTTCATTTGATATAACATGTTCAAAGCTCATCATACTGTAGAGCATGTGTCATTTTTTCCTTCATATTTTTAGGCTGAACAAATTTCCATTTTATGTCATTAAAAATTCATTTATCTGTGGATGGATAGGGTTACTTCCACTTTTCACCAATTATGAATCATGTTGCTCTGGACACAGATCTTTGAATATTTGCTTTACTTTCTTATAGATCATATAAATCTTATAGATATATAGATATGAATATTTATAAATACACATTTATAAATATAACATATGAATACTTATATACTTAAAAGTTTTGCTTTACTTTTTATAGATCACATAAAATGGATGATTTTGCAAAATGATATTTTTTAATATTTTGTTTATCTAAGAAGGTTTATTTATGTGTTTTTAAATGTTTTATTTTAGATCTCAGACAAAATATGAATATTTAATTCTGGGTAAATGTAAATGAATTCTCCCTGATCAAATCTGATTTTATTTTTTAAAGATATAGGACACACATACTGGGAAAAGGGGTGGAGGGAGGACAACCCTGGTGGTGGGAATGACCCTGATTTATTGTCACTATGTACCTTAAATATCACTGTGAAAGATTTGTTATTCATTTTTGGTTACAATAAAAATCATTTTAAAATAATTAAAAAAGAAAAAATATATTTGTAAGATTATATAAATTATATATAAATACATATAAATTATATATTTACAAGATTATAATAGTATCAATTTTTGTGCACAAATACACATGCATGTCTGTGTGTATGTGTGTGTGTGTGTGTGTGTGTGTGTTTGGGCAACACCCAGTGTGGTCAGAGTTATTCCTGCCTCTGCACTCAGGTATTACTCCTTATGGACTCTGGGGATCCTTCCTATGGGATACCAGAGATCAAGCCTACGTTGGTTAGTTGGCTTTCACTCCAGCCCTTGGTCAGTGTCACTTTTTTTTTTCCTTCAAAATTCTTAATTTATTCATTTC
Organism: Suncus etruscus; assembly: GCF_024139225.1. Taxonomy (NCBI): domain Eukaryota; kingdom Metazoa; phylum Chordata; class Mammalia; order Eulipotyphla; family Soricidae; genus Suncus; species Suncus etruscus. The sequence goes on from NC_064863.1 coordinate 77,918,522, forward strand.
TTACATTTGAAGTATTCCTCGATGACATCTTTGGTCTTTGACTCTTTGCCATAGTCCTTAACCACAACACAACTGCAGCCAACCACTTTACAGTTTTCCCTCTCTGTCAATTTTACAGAGGTCAACCCATTCTCCTATTTTTTGTCGTCATCAACCTTAATAAGGTTAATCTGGTTGGTGTTCCACCCGAAGTGCCTCCACCACTTGACATACATAGGTTCTTCACAGTTGGATGCAAATACACAAAGATGGGCTTGGTGCTTGTCCAAGACTTTGGCAGCTTCGCGGATTCCACATGCGAGGCCATCGTGAATGAGGGCTGTCTTCTTGTAAAGAAGTATTCACATCCATGACATTCCAGCAGCAATGTCTTTCTTGGCCATGGCGATGGATTATGGGTAGAGCCAAATTTTGAGCCCTCCGCCTCTGCGCAAATCTGTGGCAGAAGGGAAAGAGCAGTGTCACTTTTTAAACTCATCAATCATTTGATTTTATGGTACATCCAGCAGTGTTCAGGCTTACTCCTGGTAGGGCACTCAGGCATCACGTTTGGTGGGACTCAGGGGACTCCCTGGGTTTCTGGGAATCAAACAAAGGTCAGCTTGTGTACCTGGCAAGTGTCTTACCCACTGTTCTATCTCTTCAGCCCCTGTCAGTGTACATTTTTGAAAATTCTATTATCTACTGAAAATTATTGGCACATATCTTTTGGAAGAACACATCCTTTATATTTTTCCTTTTCCCATTATGCATAAAGAATATTCTAGTAAAGTTGGGGTAAGCAAATAGCCCATATAGGGAACGAAAATAACCCTATGTTGCCCTAAAAAAATCTGAAGATGAATACAAATTTGGCCTCAATGTTATTTGAGAACTCCTCTTTCGCCTGTCAAATGTGATGAACATGAGCAGCTGAAACTAGATGATGCCAGTTGTTCTCGTGCTTGTTCTCCCCGCCTTATAACAGCCTGTTATACAGGCAGCTTTGCCTTGAACAATCAATTCTTTCTCTGAACGTTTCTATAAAGAGCTTCCAGCTAATGAATACCTCCATATCAATTGATATTCTTAGGAACTTTCCTTTCCTGCCCGATATAACAATTTACAGAACCACATAGTTTTGATAATCATTATGCTGTAAAAAAAGTTTCATATGGTTCATATGCATTGAAGACATTAATTTTAGTCACTCAAGCATAAATTTGAGTTTCTTTATAAATTTGAGTTTTACATATCTCTTCAATATTTTTCATTTAAGTTTGCTGTTTCCCCCTTCAGAAAGAGCCAAGTTGTCAGATTGTCACAGGATTGTCATCAAACTTAGTCCAGTTAGTGATCATTAAACCAACATTCACTGCCTATTATACTATGCAGTGGGTAGATGCTGGGTATAAAGGTTAAATATCAATACTTCTTCACCTCTCAAGGATCTTACAAAAAATATTAGCTATTTTTAAATGTTTCTCTCTCAGTAGTCAAGTATATCACTCAAGCCAGATATGGAGGATTTTCCCCGATGTTTGCCTTTCCCGACACTTAATTTTCTTCTTTTCTATCGCTACTATTTTTAACCTCATTTTTTGTTTGTTTTGTTTTTGGACACACCTGGCAGTTCTCAGGGGTTTCTCCTGACTCTTCGCTCAAAAATCACTCCAGGAAGGATCCAGGAAGGATCCATGGGATCATATAAATGCTGGGGATCAAACTCAGGTCAGCAGCATGCTAGGCAAGTGCCCTACCTGTTGTGCTATTGCTTTGGCCCCCTATATTTTCGTTTTGATTCTATCTGTATCTCTTGATGTAGATATCTACTCCTGGATCTCTCTTGATGTGTACCCAAGAATCGCCATTTCTAGCATGCAACACTAGAGTCACAAAACATCATTAACTGGCTCATCTATCATGTATTTATATCCTATATCCCACTTCTCCAATATTGCCACTTTTACAGGAACAACTAGTGGTAGATTTATTTAAAACTTCTCTGTGGCTTGTTATTGAATACAAAATAAAATCACACCTCCTCCAACCCCTTCATGAGGGTTTGCATGCTAGATCCATGCTTTTTCTTCCATACTTTCCCTCTCCCCACTCTGCCCCATCCATCCTGATGATCAGGCAATACTTTCAATTCCTTGCAATGACACATTCCTCACAGTCTCAAGAATCTATGCTAGTCCTTTGGCAAGGGAAGAACTTCCCTGGTCTGGCACTTCCCTTTCACTTTCTTAATATTTAAGCTCGGGGGAAAAAAAAACTTCTGATAATGCTGTAGAGATCTATTATTGTAGATCTATATGTTCCTGTGCATGTAGATGGCATGTTTTACCCAATCAAAACCTCTGCTACTTTTGGAGTACTTTTTTTCCCTTGAAAATGCCTTTGTCACAAATAGTATAATTTTTTTTTTTGTTAGAAGTTAGTTGCCTTTTACTGTAAATTTAATCTGCTTTAAGTTTTCGGTAGCTCAGCAATCTTTATTTTCTTATTTCACTGTGCTTTGAGCAATCTGTTCTACATTTTACACATTATCATTCACTTTCCCACCTAAATTTTATTATTTCTTAAAATATGACACATAGAAGATATTTATTCCACCCCCATAGCATCTCTTCTTTTGTCCAAAGGGGAGAAGCTGCTAAGGATTGGTAAAGTAAAAGGACAGCTATTAAGTCCTGCTTTTTGAGAGCAGAGATGCAGTGGAGGGATAAATAAGAATGTACTGGGAATTGCAATAGTCAGATTGAAGACTTGGATTTACGTGATGGGACTAAGTAGAAGGAGTAAACCCTGTTTTGTCTCAAGGTTCCTCAAGCAAAAGAAGTTTATTGAAATATACTTGCTCACCAAAAGTTCTAGGCTTTGTCCTGAAAATTTGAAAATGAGGTCCGGCATTAAAGCCTTCTCCTGTAACAAGTGTATGTTTTTATCTTGTTCCAATTAGGTCATCCAAAATTAAGCTTATCTTATACAAGTGATCAAGACTGGTGCTTCTGGAAGGAGTCCTTTAGGAGAAAAAGATATTATTCTCACATTGCATTATAATACTTAGGCCATGTAGAGATGACATTACTTTATGAAAAACTTCCTCTTAGAAGAAAATGGTCAAATATTAAGGCTCATGGTATTTTTTTAATGTGGATGAGATAAGACTCTAAGAAGTTGTAACTGGCTTATAATGAAGAAATTGATGTGTCTGGATCCCTCCTTAGATACAAAGGAAAAAATCAGGAATGTTCGTTTTGTGTTTTCTCTAGTCTCACACAGTCCTGGAGACTAGTCAGGAACACAGATCACAGAGCCAGAAGTAGACCCTGGGAGGCCAAACCCTCAGCCACACTGAGCTATTCAGGGGTCGTTCTGGTTCTGAACTCATGCATTGCTCTTGGCAGTGGTTAGGGTACCATATTTAATATCCAGATACCTAGGTATTAAGTCCAGTTCAGCTGTGTGTAGGCTGCATTACCCCTTAGGCCTTAGGAATACTCTTAATATTGTACCCACAGTTATCAAATGCTACTCCTGTAGACAATTTATATTTATTTTTGCATGGCTAGTTTATTTTTATTTTAAAGAAATATTTTTTACTTTCTTTAAAGAAAACATATCATAGTTGACATGGTTGACCATAATACACATTGCCAGATAAGTGAGAGCAGTTATTTAAAAAAGAATAAAAAGAAAAAAGAAAAAAAGAAAATTAGGAAAAGAATGAACAAAGAGTATAGTAGCAAGCACATTTATGAAAAATAATGTATCTCCAATGAAGTCATTAATATAATGACAGAGGTTTAGTAAGTTATTGTTAGCTGTCAATTCTGTTAAATGGTGTGTTCCTATAGGGACGACAGCATCAAATAAATGAAGTTGTCCAGAAATTCAAAGCATTATTACTAATACTGTGGCTTTTAGGGGCATGTTCTTAGCTGCCAGGCCTCCCGAAAGAAGGAGGCTGTAGGGGGCAGGTGCCTACACTTACTCCAAAAAGCCCTAGTGATAGAGGGCTTGTAGATAGGAATCTAAAAATGGGCATACTGAAGTTTGGTCTGATTGGTGCCCTGAAAGAGAATTGCAGAGGGGATGTGAAGCAGGGCCATAGGCAAAACAGTGATTCTGGGTTATGGATACAGTAGGCCAGGCTTTGGCAGGGTGGGGGGCTTGGCCTGTCCTCTTTTCCTAAAATTTCCAGCTTTGTGCTGTACCCATAATCTTTCATTGTGTGGTTTACATCTCTTTTGAGAAAAGAGTTAGTCTATTGAACTGACCTGATGCAAACATGGTGATTGTATTTGTGGGTGTGGTTACAGCTGCCAGGCTTTTCAGAAGTTAAGTGCCTGTACTTGCACCAAAAAGCCCTGGTGATATCAATTCCAAAACCAACATGGCTAAATTTGGTCCAATTGGTGTCTCTGCAGAAGGGTAGAGGGTTGGTGAGACAGGGTCATAAGCAAAATGAGAGAGTCTCTGGAGCTGGCTCAGTGTGAACATGGCAACTGTGTTTGTAACATGTTATTAAATAAAATTTTAAATAAATCACTGTGAAATAGTTGCTCATGATTGAATATCAGTAATAAAACGACCCACTTTTTTTTTTTTACCAATATACATTTTCAGCTTCCAATGTCCCCAGTTTCTCTCCCCACCCTCACCCCATCTCTATGGTAGACAATTTCTTCTCTCTTTTCCTTTTTGACACTGAGGTTTGCAATACTTTTACTGAAAGTGTATCAATCACATCATTTTATCTCCTTTCAGTACCCAGTTCTTGTCCAGAGTGCTTTTTTCCTACTATCATTGTCATATGGTCTCTTTTCTGCATGGTTAATTTATTAATAACATTTTAATCAAGTGTTTGACCCTTAAGAAAACTAAATTTTATGTTTAAATTTAACTACTTACATTTCATCAAGTAATCCTTTCCTGAGTTACTCACTTTGGTTTCAAAATGGACAGGTATACTTTAAATCCTAGCTTTTAAAATAACCATTCATAATTCCATGTAGGGTAGTATAACTAGATGTGGAGGTCATGAAAAGTTGACAATGGGTAAAACCTTTGGAAGCACAAAATGACCAAAGTCAGTTGCATAATAACCAAAGGTGTTCCTGGAATAACGTACTCATGTAATGGTTCTCATGTGAAAAGGGGCTTTAAGTAGAAAAAATTTAATACTTTGGATAATATTTGGACTATGTATATTTTATTTTGGTTAAAGCTCCCCTACCCCCCATTTACTGGGACTAGAGAGTGAGATCAAGGGTTTGAACATATTGTTTGTGTGCAGGAGGCCTTGCATCTATCTAGACCCACACAGTCCTGGAGACTAGTCAGGAACACAGATCACGGAGCCGGAAGTAGCCCCTAGGAGGCCAAGCCATCAGCATTATTATTGTTTTATTGCTTACAATGAAACTGTACCACACCAATCACCAGAGTGTCAACATCCTCAGACAATACATAATTGATTCTTAAAAGGAATATTTTAAAAATCTATGAATGATACTTACCTGACAGGGGAGATACCATGATCACGAAGGTGGTTTCCCCAGGGCAAGGCTCACCCATTGCACTCCGGTGTGCTGACCCCTGTGATTTCCCCAAATGTGGGAAACTCGACTGCATAATTTGTGGTAGTGGGGGACTGCGTTCGTGCTCTCCCCTTAAAAGAAATAAAAAGCTATGAATGATGCTTCGGTCAGGCAATGATGGCCAAATATGAAGAATCTGCATTTTATTCTCCTTCTAATCATACCAAATATACACCAAAGTTTGGTTTAATTTACACAGAAACTGATTGAACCAGAAATAAAAGCTCCCAAAGCAAGGGAGAGAGAGAGACAACATCCAAGCAGACAGTTGATAGAGATACCCTTATCAAAAACTGTACAGTGAGGCAAGAAGCTGTTATTTGAAAAAATATTTTAAGTGTAGAACTTTATCTGAGGTTGGAGTGAAGTGGGTAATGCCAGACACTTGGCAACCCAACTCTACAGTCCCAGACTTATCCAATTCCATACTCCGTGAAAACAGGAGGCAAGAAATGATAAACCTGGGCTGATTTGCCAGCAGGCACTATGTAGCTGATCTCTGGCAACCTTGCTGATGGCAGCTTAGAGGATGCCTATTGGAACCCAGTCCCCTTAGAGCAAATTCCCGAGGAGAGCTCACCCATTGCTACAAAAATCTCAGATAATTGGGCATGGAGTGACAACTAACAAGAGGACTTACTCCTGGTGGACAAATAGACTTGGATCTTAACGTAGTTCTTATTTGAATTTAGTAACCAAGCCATACTTTCATACCTGGAAGAACACTGAAGTCCCATAAAAACAGAGCTGGCTACAAAGGGTTCCTAGAGCCTGCTGTGATATTCTTTTGATCTATAAGTAGCATACTCTGCTCCTTCCCAAACCCTGAATGTGTTTTTCCAGTGTCCATGGTCTCCCTTCAGACACACCTCACATTAATTCCATAGGTTTGCCAGGCAGTGCCAAGCATTCATGGTTGCATTCTTTTCATTGCCTAGGCTTATTCAATTCCAGTGGTACCAGAAGCTTTCAATCATAATTACAGTTATAACTCAGTTCTGCTTCACGTTGGTGTCATAGTGATGACAGACAAACTCCTAGTTCAGGCCCATTGAAACACAAACTTTTGGTTCAAGTCCGTGCCCTTGAGATAGATATTATAAGAAGACAGAGGAATTAATCAAAATGATGGTTCAAGACAAAAACCTGGGAAGAATTCCTAATACAACAGAGCCATGCAAGCTACTGAAGACTTCAAAGCAACAGGGCTAATAATGAGAAGCAAAATGAAAACACCAATGGAAGACAATGTCAACAAGGATTGAGAAAGTGTAAACAAATGTTTAGACTGTAAAGCTAAAGAACATAGTAGCTGAACTAAAAAATAAACTAAAACAAACCACAATAGAGTGATTCAATAGGAAAACAGTAGAAGCCAAAACTGTAACAGTGAGATTGAAAGAAAATACTGGAAATGACCCAAAAAAAGCAAAAAACTAAAAGAAGCAAAACATTAGAATTATATAGAATAATATAAAGAGGGACAATATACACATAACAGAGGAGGGCAAGAGGGAGAGAAAGGGTAGAATTATTATTCAAAGAAATAACCTAATAATTTCCTCACACTAAGAAAGCAGTTAGACAACTAGATCCAGAAAGCTCAAAAAGTTCCAAACAAAATAAACCCAGGCATACATTCTCTGAAATTATATATGAAAGACAGACATGATAATGACATAATATTCTACCTACAGGTTTGATCTGAGAGCTTTTCTTTTCCATAGTTCAGAAGTGAACATTTGTCTTCAGGACATTAAGTGAAAACCAGAAATCATGAATCATTAAGCAGTATTCCTATGGCACTGAATTTTTTTTTCATTCCAAGTAGGCCCATGCATTTTAAGAAGTGGTCAGTGTGACCACTTAGTCCAGGGGACTGAGATCCCCCCACGCCAGACTGGTCTTCAGGGCCACGCCTGGTAAATTGGGCCCTGGGGAAAGGGTGGGGGAGAGAAATTTCTCCCCTATGCATACACAAACTACAGAGGCAGGGGCTGCACCCAGAAGACTCCACATGCCAGTTCTTCTGTTTCTCTTCAGCTAGTATGTTGGGGGCTCTGGGCAGGACAGCTAGCCATAGGCCCCCTGGGCTGACCACTTAGTCTAGGGGACTGAGATCCCCCAGATGCCAGACTTGTCTTCAGGCCACGCCTGGTAAGTTGGGCCCTGGGGAGAGGGTGGGGGAGAGAAATTCCTCCCCTAAGCATACTGGACCCCATTCAGGAGTTCTTTTCTTACTAGTATTCATTTTTAAAACTGCACGGGCGCAAATGTGCTCGCGTGACATATATACTTTTTAACAGCACCCAAAAATATTCTTAATTCTCGACTGTTTCTAGGAAAAAAAATGGAATTCCCTAGATTTGGAGGATAATATTCAAATAGGTCTCTAAAATCAGTGTATATGTAGACGTGACTTCCTATACAGTGGTCCTCTCTGACTGCCAAGCCTAATCCATAAACAATTCATCTATACAATGTATATAGCCCCTCTGATATATTTAACCTCCCCCACACCAGAGCCCCTTCTACTCCCTCATCTCCTAATAGGGATTCATTATCTTCCCCTTAATTAACCCTCTTTACCCTCAGTTCTTAAATTTGTTAGACACCAAGACCGACCTGCCCCCACAGACTTTGCCCTTTTGCACACACCTACAAAGCTCATTATTACTTCTTAACTCTCTCACCCCCAACCATCAGTACCCCACATTTACCCTTTTTAACTTCAGTACTACACAGTCCTAATCACAGAACAAAGTCGTGCATTGGATTTAACAACCCCCAACTATTTCAAAAGACATAAAATGGACATATATGTCTTTTGAATATTTTATGTGTATTTTCTTTAACAGCTAAAACTCTTTCTAAATATTCTTTAACCATGAAGATTCTACCCACTTTTTATCTTGTCTTCTCTTTGTGAGCTGTTCAATAAGGAATTTTGGTAGAAGAGTCCCTCAGTTTAATGCTTATGATTGAACCATGTCATGAGGATTGTTGGACTTGATCTTATGGCCCCCATATGCGCTGATAATGCCACGTGGCATTGTTCCTTGTTTGCATAGGCACATTAAAATGGGAAAATACTATACATACAAATAAGTTCTTATCTAATAGAGATTGGAACACACAAATCTCATAGTGCAATAGGGCCTTACACTCTGAACATTGATATAATGACCTGGCACAGGCCTCAGAAGAATGGGCATCCTCCATTCACCCCTGAACAAGGGAAGCTATCTACGAAATATCCATGGTTTTTTTTTTTTTTATAACAACACCTGGAAGCAATTCTCTACCAGGGAAGACCCTACCATTGCTCTGACATTGACCTGCTCAAAAGAGACTTACCTTAACACTAAGACTTGACAACAACAATGACCTGCTTACAGGACACGGTTCTCTGCATTGCCCTTTAATTGTGAGGTGAAATGAGAGGATGCTCTGCACAATCCTGACTGCAATGTAGGATATGCAGATTCCAGGATATTTAATACAGAAACATGATACTAACAACAGAGAGTGTGTGAAAAATAAAAGTGTATTGGCACTACAGACAATGACCTGGATTGGACAAACTAGTTTGCCTGGAGCCTAGATTTGGTCTTATGCCAGGAAACTTCAGTGGTAGGGTCTCCTTGTATTTAGGCCAAGGCTTTTCCTTTCCATGTCCCTCATATTTTGGTGGGCCTATGCAAACAATAATTGCCACTCTAACACCGTTTTTACTGTGCTCCTTTGACTCTAATCCTTAAGAAAAACAACCTACTTAAACTTTTGAGGTTATCTTAAACTAATATGCATGTGCATGGAAATGTAAAAAGTACTTTGCCTTCAATGTTTAAGGAGTTACACAAGTTTTATGGCTTTAGATTGCTTTGTGAGCTGCTAAGAAATATTATGTACTACAATCTGGGGACTTGAGGGACAAAGAAATTAATTGTACATGGGTTCTGTTTTATTTTTCTTAATGTTCTTTGGCTGAAAGTTCAAAGTTAAGATATCAGCAATGGGACTACTGAGAATTCTGTTTATGGGTGATTGTCCTTCCACTGTAACTTTACCTTGTCCTCTTTCTTTGCATCTTTGTTCTCATAATTAAAAATTAAAAAATTAATTAAAAAAAAGAAGTGGTCAGTGAGGAAGGGGCAGCAGCCCTGTAAATCACCTCTTTGTCTCTGGGACTTCCTCACCTGTTCAGGATTAGTGCTGGACCCTGTTATCTTTTATCTGGAAAAGATTGTTAGAATTTATCACACATTTATTTACTTTTTTCTTTTTTAAAATGCAAATTTAAAATGTTGACAATAATGTAAACACTCACTTGTCCACTCTGTGGAGCTGCAATATTGAATTACACCAGGCTAAACACACAGATATCTGCCTAACTCTCCGAGTCATATCTTTCACTATACAAATTCCAAAATAAGTTGCAGACGTCAAAACACTTCCTCTTAAATACTTCACCATGCATAGCATTAACTGGAGCTTAATTTTATTTGCAGTTCTTTCAGGATCTGAAATTTTGATTTATTTTTCATGTTAGGTAGCCCAGGTGGTTTGGGGTTTATTTCTTAGTGGTGCTCATGAGATTGAGTGGTGCCAGCGCTGAAAACTGGGCCTCTTGTCATCTGAACTCTCTCTCTGACTCTTTTAATCTTTTACTCCCTTCCTCCCCTGGTTTTGGGCCTCTCCTGGCAACGTATAGGATTTATAGAATGCTTATAGAACTCAGGGATCACTTCTGGTGGTACTCAAGGAACCATATGTGATGCTGGATATCTAAATTGGGTTGGATGCTTGCAAGGCAAAAATGCCCTGCCTGCTGTGTTATTGCTCTGGCCTCCAATTTTTTTTAAGATGAATACTTTTACTTTACAAAATGTGTCATGGTTAGTAACTATGCATTCCTTGGCATAATTATCTGGTCAATATTTGTCTTTTCAAGGCAACAGGGACTGTCCTGTTTTGCCTGCCAAAGTATTTATAGAATGTAGGCGTATAGCAGATGGAGTATGGGGTATGTTTAACGGAGTGAATGTCAAAAGTTAGAGATAAAAGACAGAGAAGTGAAAAGAAAAAAACTAAACCATGAGTTTTCCCTACTAGCGAACAAAGCTGATATGATGGCCATTGACTGGAGACTGAAAGTCGGACAAGCAGGATATGGTCGCTGAGATTTTATGTTGACTCAGTTAAGAAAATAAAGTGAAGCACTGTATCTTCATGTATTGTTCTCTATATGAATACACTCCCCGAATTCTGGGTGTTTATTCAGTACGCAAATAGTACCTTAGTCTGTAATTCAGACATCATTGCTCTTTCACCTCCGGGTCTGAAGCTCTGATACCGACCCTTTGCTGGAGATGAAATTTGATATGAACATTTGAGTCATGGCCAGAGATATTGAGCCAAACACAACACGATGGATTATGAACCTTCTATTTGGCACTTGAAAAGAGAATCTATCTTTCTCCTTTTGGAGCAACCTCCGCCCTCTGTTATATCAAGATTCCAGGAAACTTCTCTTTGGTGACAGCATCTTTGCCCAGGGATGTCTGGGTTCCTGGCTGAACTCAGGTGAAACTGTCTGGCATTTGGGGTGCCTGGGAATCGCGGCCATCTCTTCCTGGGTGTTTGTAGCCTTCTCCAGAGTGATCAGACTTAAACGGTTGGACTTTTTGTCTTTGATGACCTAGCTGAGCCTCTGAGACTGACTTGGGCCTTTGTGACCTTTCTTGTTCCCGGGCATGTGCCTTGGGGTCACTGAGACTTCCACTATGCCCTCCAAAGCCTGCTCGGCTTGGTTGGGAGTACTGACTGCATAGCATGCTCGAGATGGCAGTGCCAAGGAGGCATATGATCTCAGAGGACCTTCCTGCCTTCCAGGCTAAGGCCTGGACGCTCTGCAACGGGAATGCCACTGGTAGAAAAACTGTCTTCTTGGCTTTTTGCTTGACTGTGCTCTAGAGGTGGGGCTGGGGGGGGGGGGGAGGCGATCAAAAACCAAACCAAACCAAAACAAAACTGTGGGATTCTGCCAGTGTGTGCAGCGACCTCCAGGGCAAGGCTGTGGCGCTGGGAATTCCTGCCAGGCAGGGAGGGGTTGGGGCAGGGCACGCTTCTAAAACCGGTGATTGGGTTTGAAGATCCAGCTATGCGGCCTTAACCCGATGCCCCCAGTTGCCAGCCCGCTCCCTCTGCCAAGCTCTGCTTTGCCTGTGCAGCAAGAGAGGACCCTAAGACTCCGGGAGCGTAGAAGCCACTCTTGCTGGGTGCAAGGCCCTGACTGAGCCCAAATCTCCGGCTCAGCTGGAGTAAAGGATCCAGAGCCCGAAGCAGCAAGGGCGCTCCGCAGTGAAAAGCGAGGAGGCATCCGGGCTTGTGCCCTGCCTGAGCCCCCTGTCTCCTCTCCGCGTGGCAAAGGGCAAAAGCGCAGAGCTGCCGCCCGGCATGCCAGAGCTGTCACCTCGGCCGCCTCCGCCTCTCTCCTCCTCCTTCCTCCTCGCGCCGCCTCCCGTCCGGGGAACCGCCCCGTCCCGCCCCTCGGCCGCCGCTATTGGTGCGAATCCAAACCCGCAGCGCGCTCATTGGTCGAGCGGGAAGCCAGTCACCGGGCGGGCCGCGCAGTCCGCCGCCCGCAGGCTTTGCGGGGAAACTTCCTTAGGATCGTGACGCGGAAAACAAGCGAGCAACCCCGAGCCCGGCGCGCTGTCTGTCAGGAGGCGATCCAGGTGCGTAGCGGGGCGCGGGGCCGGGCCCGGGGGCTCGGAGCCCCGGGGGCTCGGAGCGGCTCCTCCCGGGGGCCCCGATGGCTGGCACGGCACTGCGGGCTGCATGCGGAGGGCGCTGCCCGGGCGGCCCCTGCGGCCGCGGTGACAGCTCCGGCCCCGCCCCGGGGCGGGGCCACGCTCCGAGCCGCGTCTGCGCCTGCGCGGGGGGCCCGGCAAGGCTGGACCGGGCGTCGCGCGCGGCTCTCCGGGGCCTCCCGGGCCGGTGATGCCCAATGGGGCGCTCGCTGCCCTGGGTTGCAGAGCCGGCCCCGCGCCCTCCACCCGGCCTCCCTCTCTTGCTTCTAGACCCTAGGGAACCAAGGGAAACAAAACTGGAGCAAAAGGCGTTTGCCTTTCCTTTTATTTTTAAATGCAGCAGCTTTAGGGAATGGAGGCCTAGAGATGGTGCTTATTCTTGGGCACTCCAAAACATTCTCTTTCTGCACCCCACAGGGTGTTCTGCTCTCTTAGAAGCATTCGACACACTTCTCTAGCTGGCCCCAGAAGTGTAGAACCTTCTGGAAAAAAGTAAAGGATAAAGTAGAAAGGGTTGGCATCTTGGCAGCATCCCCTCTTTGGCCTACAAAAAAGCAGCGCATTAGGCCAGGCTGTGGTTTGATTTGTTCAGCAAGGAGCCAGAGAGTTATTTTTGAAGTAATAACAGGTTTCGGTGTTCCCAATGCTGTGGCTGTTATTAGCATATCTTTCTGGGAGACAGATTTACCCTTGGGAAGATGTAAATAAGGGGTCCTCCAACTTTTTAAACGGGGCCAGTTCACTGTTCCTCAGACCATTGGAGGGTCTGACTCTAGTAAAAACAAAACTTAGGAACGAATTCTTATGCACACTGCATATGTCTTATTTTGCAATGAAGAAACAAAACAGATACAAATACAATATGTGGCCCGCGGGCCATAGTTTGAGGACCACTGAAATCAAGTCATCCTTGTTGGAGGAGGAAGGATTTGACCTTCAGAAGTAAAAGTGAAGTTTTTCCATACGCTATGGATTTTCTCTCCTAACACGATGTAAATTTAGGATGACCTAAATAGTATACTTATTTGTACACTTCATACTCTGAAAGTGAAATAAATTTGTATGCTGTACTTGATAGTAAATCATCATGCAGGACTAACTTTTTTTTTTTTTTTTTTTGGCATGCTCAGAGGTTACTCCTGGCTCTGTACTTAGGAATTATTCCTGGTGGGCTCAGGGGACCATATGGGATGCCAGATATTGAACCCAGCATGTATGCTGTTCTGTTGCTCCAACCACTGTTGAGATAGTTCCATCTGGTTTTGTATGAAAAGATACGGAGGAAAGAAAAGGAAAAAATAATCAGAAAGTCTTTAGAACATTTGCGATAAAATAAGCATAGTTTACACAGTTGTCTCTTCTCATCTTTCCAAGAACATGAAAGCACTTTGTAGCATCCTGTACTGTTTTCTCTAACGGGCAGAGCTTCATAGTGAGGGCTAACCATTCTGATATGTAGTCCAAATGCCAACTGTGCGACTTGTAGTGAGTTGCTTAATTTATCAGAACTACAGTTTCTTCTTGAGATAATATCTGAAAGTGTAGAGGGGAAGCTAAAGAAATCCATGGTGACTTCCATCTGCTCTATGTATGGAGAGCACAGATTGTGGAGTCCAGTAGGTGAGATTTGGATTGACTTTGCCACTACGTCAGTGTTCACTTCAGCTATTTATTTTCTTTACTTATTGCTTGCCCTTAGGCTATTGACTTAGATTTGCTAAACCTCAAGGAAATAGTAAAATATGTTATCACAGACTTAGGTACATAGTAGGCTTGCAGCCATTGCAATTATTTTTTTCCTTATTTAACAACTATTCAGCGCCTTTAGGTATTAGACCTGCTTCCATCTTCCGAGGAAGAGAAATGAATAGAAGGAGTATAACTCTTCTTTTAATGAAGAGCATAGAGTTACTTCTGGTCTATTATGTTGGTGATAAAGAGAAATTCCACTAACTATGGCAATGTGTAAAAGTTAGAGTTGCTGGAGTGTGGAGTGGGATAGTGCATTTTAGAATGAAGGAAATTTATTTTTTGTTATTGCATGATCTTGAAGACGTGTTGTGAATGTGTGTATGTTACTTGGGGTTTATGCCTGGCTGTGTGCTCAGGAGTTACTTTTGATGGTAGTTGGGGACCATAGTGGTATAGGGATCAAACCAGGAAAAGCCACATCTAAAGCAAGTGTCATATCCTGTCTGTCTTTTCGGTTTTTTTGTTTGTTTGTTTGTTTGTTTTGGGGCCATGCCCGGCAGCGTTAAGGGGTTACTTCTGGCTCTGAGCTCAGAAATTGCTCTTTGCAGGCTCTGGGGTACCATATGGGATGCTTGGAATAGAAATTGAGTCCTTCCCGGGCCTGCTGTGTTCAAGGCAAACGTCCTACCATTGTGCTATCACTCTGGCCCCATCCTGTTCTAGCTTTTTGACCTTTAACGCAGAATCTTCATCACTATAATCTAGGAAACAAAAGTTAGTAAGAGTTTGATTGTGGGAATTCTGACTATCTCAATTTTAGGTATAGTTCAGTAGAATTACCAAAAACCTACCGCACTTAAAATTGGAGAGGCAAAGGAGTATAAAACCTGGTCCCCACTGTGGAGAAACTCCCAGGCTATGTGTGGATGGGGAATTGGTGGATGAGTTGCGGAAAGCAGTAAGACTATCTCTTCCTTTAATTAGTATTATTATATTTGTGAGCTTGAAATAAAATATGTGACATGAGTTAAGAAACAATACAAGCATTAGCTGAACATTGTACCTTCCAGTGCTGTTGCCTCATGCAATCGCCATCTTGTATTTTGTACTAATCATTGTTTTGTTCTCTTCATCACTTTACTAACCTCTAATGGTTACAACTCCAAATGCTTTTTTAAAATTTGTATTTGGACTTTGTGAAAGTTATCATATTCTGAATTATTATGTGATTCCTCCCACAACACTGTTTTTAAGCTTTAGGTACGTTTATTCTTATAGCACTAATTTTGCTCTTGCTATACAGTATTTTATTATGAAGAGCCTGCAGTAGTAATTGTTGTTGTTGTTCTTCTTCTTCTTCATTGTTGTTGTGGTCATTTTATCCTCCTCCTTCTATTTCTCCTCTTCATTTTCTTCCTCCTCCTCCTCCTCCTCCTTCTCTTCTTTCTCCTCTTTGGCCTTCTCCTCCTTCTCTTTTCACTGTTTTTTTTTTTTTTGGGGGGGGGGAAACACCCAACAAGTGCTCAGGGCCTACTATTGGCTGTGCTATCAGGAATTACTCCTAGTGTGGCTTCAGGGTACTGGGGTTTGAACCTGGGTCAACTGTAAGGTAAATGCCCTACCCACTCTACTATTGCTTGGGCCCCCCGCTTTTCTTCTTGATGGGCATTTATTTCAAGTTGTTGAAATAAGCATTCATATGTGTGTGTATAAATATATGTATATATATAGGGGCAAATAGTGATGAGATTATTTTTTGTATTGTAGAGAGATAGACACTTGAGTATGTGAATACTTACATTAAAATAAAAACAGGTGGGAGAGGTAGCTAGAAGGGTTGCGTAGATGCTTTGCTTTTAGGAGGCTGAGATTTGAACTCTGGTACTACATGGTTCCCTGAGACATGTATGAGTGCCCTCAAATCAGAAACAAATATAATTTATTTTAAAAAATTAGAATGCATTAAACAAACTTAAAATTTTAATTTTTTACTTAAATCACCACATTTCGGTGCTCTTCAGTCACATTTGACTGTAAAGGACAATTTCATCCCTGCTGAGCCTTCATTCACAGTGTTTAGAATCACTCAGCTTGTGAATAACTCACCTTAGTGAATTATTCAACTTGTGGATTATCTTAGTGGTTATTTACCTTAGTGTTCATCATTACACTGTGAATGCATCCCACATTGTGGCTTTGTGCCTTGCAGCAAAAGGGCTCTGTTATAGTATAGGAACATCTTAATATTCCCTCAATACTGCCAAGTAGTTGTTTAAAGTTGTTTATACTTTAGGCAACTGTGTATAAGAGTGCTGGTCACACTATAATCTGTTACACTTTGCATTTCTCACCAGTCTGGTCAAATGTTTTTTGTCTTACTGGACAATGAATGGTGAGATTCTACTCTTACAAAGTCCAGTACCAGGTAATGGAGAATAGCTGTAATGAGATTCTCAGGGCAGGAGTAGGAACATTCTGTGTTGGCTGAACGGGTCAGAGGGTTCAAGTGTCCAGCTGAAGTGAAGGAGAGAGAAAATGATAAGGAGTGGTTTCCTGTGCAGAAAACTTTGCGTCCTTCTCACGTCTATGGCCAAAAAACCCTGAATACGTGCCTGATCTTGTCTTTTTGCAAAGATTTCTTTTTGCCTCTTGAGCCATTTCTGTTGATAAAACAAGCTACTGGAATGACTCTTTGTCAACAATGTAGATTCTGCACTTGAGGTTTGGCTTCAGATTTTTGGAAACTGAACCCTTTGGTTGTATTTTCCAGCCTCTTCTACATATTATTTAGGTAGTGGTATCTGACCTGATTTTAAAGAAAGCTTATCCTCACTATAAATGATACTAGAAGTCCTTCTTGAAGATTATTCAGTAATTCTCAGTAACCTTCAAAAAATGAGATAAGAATCAGTTTTTCTGTCACATGTATGTCTGAGTAATAAGACAACGTTTAAAAATTGTAGCTTATTATTTTAATGTTCAGTTTTCAGGCCTGGCCAAAAGTTTTATCTATCTTCATGCCCTCTTTCGAATTAAAAGTACATACAAATGAAACCTCAAATTCCCCTCCTTGAAAGTTAGGATAGGTAGTGGCAATGCTGTAGTGCAGGTTTGATGGGATATTGGTACTGCTAATCTCAGGAAATGAGGAGGACATTAAATCTCCTCAGCCTTTATGGGGAGCCGTCCTGTTTTCTGAGGTTTCAGAGAGGAGTGTGGGAGTAGAGAAGGTGGTGACTACAGCACCTTCCAGGTTGTAGTCTCTGCAAGACTGCTCCATGCCTGCCACCCTGTGAAACAGCTGTGAGTCTTCTCATTCTGCCTCACTGCCTGCGCATCACCGCACCGAGTAAGGAAACAGTCATACAGAGGTTCTATCTTTTCCCTAATGTTTCACAACTTGTGTGGTTCATTTAATGCTTTTGAACTTTAAGCCCTACTGAGATCATTATTAATCTCAAAAAAAATATATACATGAGCAGAAACTTTCAGCTGTGACATTGAGGGCTTGTTCTGTTGATATAGGAAATGGAGTGTTAGGCCTGAGATGGTTTGGGCTAGTCAAGGTGGCTAATAATGTAAGTTTGGTGCTGAGTTGGAATGCAGACCTTCATTTTTGAGCAGTGACTTTCATAATGATGTGTCTTGAAGGAAAAGTAAAGATCCTGTTCCTCTAAAGTCTACCAGTGGTCCTCAAACTATGGCCCGTGGGCCACATATTGTATTTGTATCTGTTTTGTTTCTTCATTGCAAAATAAGATCTATGCAGTGTGCATAAGAATTCGTTCCTAAGTTTTGTTTTTACTATAGTCAGACCCTCCAATGGTCTGAGGGACAGTGAATTGGCCCCCTGTTTAAAAAAGTTTGAGGACCCCTGCTCTAGACACAGGGGAGACAGTGATGAAAATGGTTTTGAAGATAAAGTTTTAAAATTCTAAGTGATGAAGAGCATTGCTCAAGGAAAAATTTCAAATTTATGTATGCCAGTAGCTCTAGATTTCAGGGGTTTAGCTGGAGTAGATTTTGGGGTGAAAACTGTCTGAATAGCTGGTTTGTCTTCTGTGGACTGAACTTTTCTTCTTGAAAGTAGGATGATTTTAGTGCCTCCTACATGATTTTGTGTAGACCATATTTCTACTTAAGAGCTAATAATTCGTCATAGTGGTATTGCTTTTTATTTGTGGTTGCTATTTAGTGCTTAGTAAATAATTGCTATTTGATTATTTGCAAATTTCATTGCTATAACTCAGGTAGGAAGGAGCTTTGAAGTCCTTTTTAAAATAATAGCCCTTCCTAGTTGTCTTTTGTTGTTGTTGCTTTTGAGCCATGGTCAGCTGTGCTCAGGGATCAGGTATGACTGGGGTGGCTTAGGAGACTATATAGGATGCTGGGAATCAAACCTAGGTTTGATTTGCATGCAAGGCAAATACCTTACCAGCTGTACTATGGACCTATCTATTTTTTCATAAATGGTTTCTACTGAATAAAGGATGATGACATTCTTTAGGTAGTTTGTCTCTGTTTTCATCTGTTCCTTCCTTCCCCCCTCTCTCTCTCTTTTTGCTTCACTTCATCTGTAAATTAGTGGTAGTAATAATAGCAGTATTTCCCTCATAGAAGATTAAATGCATTATTAGTATTTTTGGTTTTCTTTTAGTGCAGCAAAGTAGTTTTTATTGAATAAAATCTTCTTAGATATGAGAGGACAGAAAGAAGGAATTGTTGGTTTAAGAGAAACCGACAAACTTTTATAGAATATAAGTAAATAAGCAAAGAAACTAGAAATGAGATATGTGCTTATGTGCTTATGAGAACATAGTTTTGAAGAGCAATCCTAGATACATTAATATTTTTGAAGCATTGAGAAAAACTTCAGATATCTTGCAAGTACAAACTAAGCCTTACCTTCTATTATTCATGATGTGATTATCTATATTAATCAGGTTTTATTATAGGTGACAGATATTCAACCCAAATCATTTTCAACTGAAAAAGGTCTTTTTAGACTAAATATTTGTATATACTTGATTCATGCTAGTTACAAATGTAAAGTTGCTGTGAACATTGGTCAAGCCTCTGATCTGGGTGAATGCAGGATTCTGTAGGTTTTTTCTGATCACATGACCAGTTTATAACCTTATTCTGTGTGTTCTTATATGTTTCTGTTTTTTTTTAATATAATAGGCATTTCTTTTACATGAGTAATTGTGCACAATATTTCTTTGTAATGGAATACTAGTCAAGGGTTTTCATGTTTTTTTTTTATCTCTAAATAATGGCACAGAGAAATTCTTGAGCCTTATGCTACTGTCATGCATTCTCATCAGTTAGCTCAGAAATAGAGATTCTTCTGCTTTTCTATCTTTTCTACAGCTTTGTTATACACTGTAGACATTCCTTTCCCACTTGAGTGGTTACTTGTACAGACTTGTCTATTTCTTCCTTTTTAAAACATACCCTGTGGATAATTCATGAATATTGAACTCAGTCAACAGTACCAGAAAATGTGCCTTATTGATATATTTGATGCACATGATTGGTCTGAAAATCCCATCACAGATTTCTTTACTTAGGATATTAGCTAGTATTTCAACCCTGTTCTTTTTTTTTTTTTTAAATTTTTATTTTTAATTATGAGAACAAGGGTGCAAAGTAAGAGGACAAGGTAAAGTTACAGTGGAAGGACAATCACCCATAACATAATTCTCAGAAGTCCCCTTGCTGATATATTAACTTTGAAATTTCAGCCAAAGAACATTAAGATAAATAAGACAGAATCCATGTACAATTACTTTGTCCCTCAAGTCCCCAGATTGTAACACATTATAATATTTCTTAACAGTACACAAGGCAATCTAAAGCCATAAAACTTACGTAACTCCTTAAACATTACAGGCATAGTATTTTCTTACATTTCCATATACATGCATATTAGCTTAAGTTAACCTCAAATTTTAAGTGAGTTCTTTTTAAGGATTAGAGTCAAAGGAGCACAGTAAGAATGGTGTTAGAGTGGCAATTGTTGTTTGCATAGGCCCACCAAAATATGAGGAACATGGAAAGAAATAACCTTGGCCTAAGTACAAAGAGACCAGACCCCTGAAGTTTCCTGGCACAAGACCAAGTCTAGGCTCCAAGCAAGCTAGATCGTCCAATCCAATACATTGTCTGTAGTGCCAACACACTTTTATTTTCACACAGTCTCTGTTGTTGGTATCATGTTTCTGTATTAAAGATCCTGGAATCTGCATATCTTACATTGAAGTCAGGACGTGGAGCATCCTCTCCTTTCACCTCACAATCAAAGGGCAATGCAGGGAGCCCTGTCCTGTAAGCCGGTCGTTGTTGTTGTTAAGTCTTCTCAGTGTTAAGGGAAGTCTCTTTTGAGCAGGTCGAAGTCTGAGCAGTGTAGGTCTTCCATGTTAGAGGATTGCTTCCAGGTGATGTTATAGACCAGCCTGGATGTTTCGTGGATGGCTTTCCTGGTTCAGGGGAGAATGGAATATGCCCTTTCTTCTGAGGTCTGTGCCAGGTCGTTATGTCAATGTTCAGGGTGTAAGGTCCCTTTGCACTACAAGGTTTGTGTGTTCTAATCTCTATTAGATAGGATCTTATTTGTATTTATACTATTTTCCCATTTTAATGTGCCTATGCAAATAAGAAGCAATGCCACATGGTGTTATTGGTGCATATGGGGGCCATAAGAACAATTACAATGATTCCATTGACATGATTCAATCATAAGCATTAAACTGGGGGACTCTTCCACCAAAATTCCTTGTTAAACAGCTCAAAAAGAGAAGATAAAAAGTGGTTAGAATCATCACTGTATAAGACAACATTTAGTAAGAATTATAGCTGTCAGAGAAAAAACACAAAATATTCTAAAGAAATACGTGTCCATTTTATGTATCTTGAAACAGTTTGGGGTTGTCATACACAATGCACAGCTTTGGACTTTGATTACGATTCTACACTACTGAAGTTAAAAAGAGAAAACTAGATTAGTGATGTTTGAGAAGGGGTTAGAGAGTTAAGGAGTAAAAAAGAGCTTTGTAGGGGTGTGGGAAAGGGGAGAATACAAAATAAACATTCTGTATACGGAAAACATAACATAAGAATAAGGGATATTCTGAATACATGAAATACATGAAGTACGCGCGGGGGCGTAAGCCCCCGCGCGGTTCTGTAGTTTTTGGATGCCTAGGAAGGATTTCTCACCCCCTCCCCCCAGGGCCCGATTAACCAGGCATGGCCCTGAAGACCCGCCTGGTGTGGGGGGAATCATGCTCTCCTGGACAAAGTGGTCAGCCCAGGGTCCTATGGCTAGCTGTCCTGCCCAGAGCCCCCATCATACCAGTCAAAAGCCCACGAAATCCTGGCATGTGGAGTGTTCTGGTCCCAGCCGAGCCTCTGTGGTTTTTGGATGCCTAGGAAGGATTTCTCACCCCCTCCCCCCAGGGCCCGATTAACCAGGCGTGGCCCTGAAGACCCGCCTGGTGTGGGGGGAATCATGCTCTCCTGGACAAAGTGGTCAGCCCAGGGTCCTATGGCTAGCTGTCCTGCCCAGAGCCCCCATCATACCAGTCAAAAGCCCACGAAATCCTGGCATGTGGAGTGTTCTGGTCCCAGCCGAGCCTCTCTCAACCCTGTTCTTGGAGCCCACAACAAAAGCAGCATAATCACACACACAAAAGTCAAAATGTGAAAGACAAAAAAAAAAAAAAAAAGACACTAAGCACCCTCCGGAAGACTTTTTAATCATCATATGAGTTGAAAAGACAAGACAGATGTTAGCCTTGCTGATTGCTGTGAGTGTGCATATAGGATGAGTCAAAGCTTGCACGCATTAGCACATATCCAGGAATAACTGCAAAAATGTTCCCAGCCTTGGTTTAGGGATTATAACTAAATTTATAGATACTTTCTCTCTCCCCCCCCTCTCTCTCTCTCTCTCTCTCTGTCTCTCTGTCTCTCTTTCTCTATCTCTCTCTTTCTCTCCTTTTTGTTTTCCAGCCACACCCGGTGATGCTCAGGGGTCACTCCTAGCTATGTGCTCAGAAATTGCTCCTTATGGGATGCTCAGGGATTAAACTGCAGTCTGTCCTAGGTCAGCCATGTGCAAGGCAAACACTATTACTGCACCACCACTCCAGCCCCAAATTTATAGATAATTTTAAGTGCATAAGCAAGTGTACATATACAGAATTCATAAATAACAAAGAATAACTATTTAGGAAGGTGATAGCACTATTGCAGGCCAGGAGGATCCGGGGTTCAGTCAGGGTTACTTTGTTGTCTCATGTCTGAATTCTGTGAATCATTGCTTTATTACATCTTACAGAGGTCCTTTACAAGGCAGAGAAGGGAGTTTTCTGCAGCCTCAGTTACCCTTCAGAACTGAGAAGTACTATTCCTTCGGCATCCTGTGAAATACTGTGCTGAAAGATCCTGACTTTGGTGAGAGTTTAACCTTTGCCTTAAACTGATTACCAGGACATTAGGGTGGTGTTTTCTTAGATTAAGATAACCACGGTTCATATATAAGACAGTCAGCATTCAGCGCTGAAGTGATAGCACAACAGGAAGGGCATTTGCCTTGCAAGTAGCTGACCTGGGTTTGATCCTTGGCATCCCAGATAGTCCCCTAAGCCTGCTAGGAATACTTTCTGAGCAGAGAGCTAGGAGTAACCTCTGAGCATCACTGGGTTTGGTGCCACACTGCACCACACTGCGCTACACCTCACCAAACCAAACCAGTCAGCATTTCTTCCTGACATCCCATATGGTATCCTAACCCTGCGTGTGACACCAAACCAAACCAAACCAAACCAAACCAAAACCAACCAACCAAACTAGTCAGCATTTGCTAGCATTTGAAGAGGGATTTTGGCATTCATATCAGTAAAGAAGTTGATTACCTTAAAGAATTTGTTATATAAATAACTTATTTATTGCGGTATTGGGTAGAACCAGGTCCTCACAAATGCAGAGCATGTATTTTACTGCTGAACAACATCCCTGCGCCACAGGAATTAATCTTCAGAAAGGTGAAGTTCTCTAACATTAAATACATTCTAGGTACAGGAACAGTGTTCCATTGTATGCAGGTATAGTAATCTAGTAATGAATATTCCTGGGTTCATGTTGGTGGAAATTTTTATTTAATGTAATTGAAGCCACTGTGAATATTGTTTATGTAATTTCATATAGATAGAATAGTCATACAATTTTTGGGAGGTGTATGGACTTTTGTGCCACATTCTGGTGAGGCTTCAAACTGTTCCTGGTGCCCCTTACTCCTGTACCATATCTTTGGCCCCCATCCTAGATTTTTGATATCTTGTTTTTGTTTTTTGGGCCATACTTGGTGATCCTCTGGGGTTATTCCTGTCTTTGAGCTAAGGATTCATTCCTGGAAGTGCTCAGGGGACCATAAGTGGTGCCAGGGTTCGAACCCAGGTTGACTGCGTGCAAGGCAACCACTGTAAATTAACCCATTGTACTATCACTCTTGTCTCTGATTATATCCTCTTTTGTTGTTGTTGTGGGCCACCTGAATTGGTGCACAGGCTTTACTCTACTATATACTCCTGGATGTGCTTGGGACCATATGGAAAATCATGGATCAAAGCCAGGTCAACTATGTGTAAGGCAAGCACCCAACTTATACTACCTCTCTGACCACCCCCCACCATACCATGTTTTTAAAAAATACATGGTTTATACTTGACTGGATCAAGGTATTGGTTAATGCTATATCTGCCTTATCTTTTTCACTGTCCAATTTCATTTTCAGATGGTTATGTTATTTTCAAGTTTCCAGAATGTCCTCTGTTGTATATGGACTACAATTTAGTCATTGTGCAAACGTTTGTGGTTTTGGTCTTACAAGTGGCTTGTGGGTCTGGATGGCAGTGTAGCCCAAGGGGTAAGAGTGGCCATTTCCTCCAACCTAGATTTTTACCCTGGTTTTGCTCCTTTTAGCACTATACCTTGGACATGCTTTGTACTTTCTAACATTTTTGCTTAATTTGAAAGGAGGCTACAAACAGTTTTATTAGCATAGGGTTGTTGTGAAAATGAAATGAGATAATGATACGAAATGCCTGTGAGCCCAGTGAGGAATAGTAAGCACTCTGATGCTCATATAATCATTAGTAGCAATAACACCAGCTCATGAAACATTTAGAAGAAGAAATTAGTGAAGCTATAGCAATTGAACAAATGGGGAAATTAAATTATGACAAGATGATGTGATTTTAACCTACTATTTAGAATGTATATCCACCCTGCTTCCACCTTCTAGTTTGCAATTTCCCATCCCTCTTTTCCAATCATTTCAGGTAACTTAAAAATGACATCTAAAATCAAATGGATGTTTTCATTCTAGATTCTAGGTGAGGATCAGAACTCTTAAAGAGCAACAGTGTTGTGGTTAATATACTGAATTAAAGTTTTGGTTTTTTTTTGGGGGGGGAGTTCATATCTGGCAGTGCTCAGAGGTTACTCCTGGCTCTGTGCCCAGCGGTCACTCCTAGTGGTGCTCAAGAGACCATATAGGCTGCCAGGGATTGAACTAAATTTAGCTGTGTGGAAGGCAAATGCCCTACCTGCTGTACTATTGCTCTGCTCCCTCCCTAACCCCCAAGACTCAGTTTTGTCTTACTTTGGGAAGCCCAACCAGGTTATGGTGCACACAAGGAATGAGTGCTCACGCACTCACTCACTGGGGTTGTGTTTCCTGACTCTGAGTTTGCACTTCATTTCATTTGTGAGCTTCAGGGGTGTTGGACTGTTTTCTCTGGGCTCACACTCTGTGGTGGCTGGAAATTGATGCTGAGATTGATGGTGCATGGCACATAAGGCACACCAGAGATTTGAACCCGTGACCATCTGCTAGCAAGGCAGGTGTTTTAAGCCTGTATACTATTCTTCTGGGTCCTAAATAGACATAAGCGTGACATATGTGTACAATTATGTATTATAGTGCAGAGTAAACTTGATGGATTGTATGGCTAATTCTCTGGTTAGCCCTTTGAGGAATTTCCAGATTGTTTTCCAGAATACATGTACTATTTTCTGTCTTTACTGGCAGTGTAGGAGGGGTTCCAGTCGCTCCACATCCACACCACTTGTTCTTCTTGACGATGACCATACTATGGATGTGAATTTTTTGAGAGAGAGCTGAGATAGACTTTTTATCTGCAAGAGAAGCAGCAGATTTTTAAGGTGTAATGAACATTTGGTTAGCTGCAGTACTTACTCAACCAGAAGTGTCTGAATACCTACATAATTGTTGTAGTATATATGATATTTTGATCTCTATTTAATGCTATTAATGTAAGACTGGAAAGTTAAGCTGTCTCAGTCAAGGCAATAAAGTAGCTGTGGCAGAGGACTAGTCTCACTTGGCCAGAATGATTCCCAGGGGCCCACAGGTAGGAGGAAGTGAATTTTACTCAGTTCTAGAAGGGGAGTGTAACTAGTGACCTATATCTAAAAAGCCAGAAATTACTGGTGCTTGTGAGGATGTGGTGAAAGGGAAACCCTCATTCACTGCTGAAGGAATTGTAGACTGTTCAGCCTCTACAGAAAACAGTATGACTACCTTCCAGAAAACAGAACTTCTGTATCATCCAGAAATTCTCATCCTTGCTATTTATCTCAGGAATACATATCTGCCTTGCTATTTATCTCAGGAACACAAAAACATGAATTTGAAAAACACACATTTGCATTTATTTATAGTCATCTAGATGTAGAAATCACCCATGTCGAAAAACAGATGTGTGATTAAAGAAATTGTGGTTTAGGGGCCGGAGAGATAGCATGGAGGTAAGACATTTATTTGCCTTTCATGCAGAAGGATGGTGGCTTGA